>NW_015090803.1:5042233-5172083 GCF_001431845.1 Calidris pugnax | reverse complement strand
AGGGGAGAGGAGCGGGGCGCGCTGTCCCCTCACAGTCCCCCGGCTGGCGCGGTGCCTCTTTCCACGCGTGTCCGTGCCCGCCCCGGCTCAACTCCGGAGCGGGGCGGCCGCGCTTGTCAGCCGGGGGTGGCCGGGCCGGGCGCGTCCTCCCGCCGCTCCGCGGGACTCGGGCCGGCGGGGCTCGGTGCGCAGCCCGGTGAGGGGCTGCGGGGCGGCGGCGGAGCCGCGGAGCGCCGTTCCTGCTCCTTGGCAGACAAAAGCGTGGGCAGCGAGCGACAGGGGCGGGAGAGGGGGGTATAAAGTCGCGGGTGGGAAGCGCTAAACTGCGCTCGGGACCCTGACAGCCGAGAACCGGGGCGGGACCCCCCTTCCTCTGCCGTTTGCTGCCCGCCCTTTGCATGAGCGGGCGGGCGTTTCGGAGGGGGAAAACGTGCCTGATGTTTACAGATTTGCTTTAAAGCAAACAAACAAGGGCGGCGGGGTGGGGGGGGGTCTCCCGGTGAGGGTCCGCAGGAGCCCCGCTGCTGTCGGCGATAGGTGTCTGAGGGCTCGGCAGCGTGTCTGTATTGCGGGCTCCGACACGAGGAATTGCTGTTAATGCTGTGTGTGCAATTCTGGTTTGTTTTGTTGTGGTGAGTTTTTTTTTTTTTTCCTAGTGGTACGTTTTTGTTTGTATTTAGAGTGACAGCTTGGTCGTTTTCAATCTGCGACAGAGTTTTGATAGCGTTGATGTTTTGCCTTTGGCTGCGACGTGCTTAATGGCATTTTAGTGAGCTACGTGTAAGGCGAAATACAGAGGGCTAAATCATCAGCAATATATTTAATCCATAAAGCAGTCGAACTTCACGCTTTGAAGAGAGACGAGAAGTAATAGCCTGGGTTCGGAAAAGAAAATATTTAATGGAGCAACACAAAATATTATTGCCCAAGGACTGCTGGATCCCAAGAATGCCCACCAGGACAGTACAGCAACAGCCCAAAGAGAGGAAATTTGCTGAGACTGCTCTTTGGCTCTTACCTTTGAAGGAGTTTTCATAAGGAAGTTTAGCCAGCATAGGTTAATTATATGTGACACTACCTAGTGCAAGAGCCTGTGCATGTGAGAGAAGCAGAATTAAGGTAAAGTGGTGTCAATGTAAATCTAGACCAGAAGTGTCACTGTGTGGAAGTTGCTATGTGGACATCTCTTGTTTGGAGTTCTGGTTATGTCATTTGGGAAAGAGTTGGAAGCGAAACTGAAAAAACAGTGCTCTTAAAATAAAAGCATCGAGAGTTGGTGTGTGCTTTGTTTTTAACCAAGAAGGCTGGTTTTGATTTAAAATATTAATTAAATCTTTCCTTTATGAACCAAGCCCTGGGTAAGAGCTTGATGTGTCAGCATCTGTCTGCGTCTGATTTAATGATCAGAGAAGGCTGATCCTGAGCTTTTTATGTGGGTAAGCTTCCAATGAAATACGTCTTGCTAGATGATGGGTTGCAGGATTTGTCCTTGTATAGTAGTGTTACAGTGTTAGTAAATGGAGTGGTTACCAGTACAGGATCTGCCTCAGCCCAAGTTGTCATTATTCTGTGATTAAGTGTGCTTGTGAAGAGTGTAAAAGCTGGCTCCAAAGGAGATGGTTGCACTTTGGGGTACCTTGTATCTTGTCTGATTCTCTTCTGTGTTGTCCTGCAGATCTGAGGGGTCTTGCCGTCCACTGGTGTTTTCAGGGTAATTCACCCCCATAAGAGTATGGTAAAAGCATCCCTGTTACACTTGAAAATCAGGTTGTCTCCAGGCAGAATGAGTGACACCACCAGGGACTGCTTCACCGTGGTGCTGGCTTGGTTTTCTGCTCAAGTAGTTTTGTTTGTATCTGTAGTAAAAGTGTTCTATTAATGCAAAGGATACCAGATCATTTCAGGGGTAATGGGTCTCTAGTGTGGGCAAGGTGTAGAAGGCTTAATATTATCTTGCTTCTCCACATCTCTGTGGAATGAAATTAATTTTTCTAGCAAATTCCCAATTATGAGGTGCCCGCAGGTGTGTACAGTATGAGTTTGAGCCAGATGTGTCTGGAAGGCATCATCAATTTCATGCTTCTGTCTACGGGGATCTGGTGGGAGAGGTGTGTAGTATAAACAAAGTCCCCTTTGACTTTTGTGGATTTACACATGTGTAAGTCAGCGTTGCAAGCAGGTTCAACCAGATCTGTCCTAATACTTGTATTTCTTGTGTGAAACACCAGTATTTTCAAGACAAAGACCTAATTTTCCACTACTTTGCACCCAGGGACATGATTCTTCTAGTATGTGTTATCAGCAATGATTTAAAAAGCTGCTGCTTTTCAGTGGGATGTGACACAAGGTCTGGCCAGCGTCATCCAACTCATGTGAGCAGTTATGGTGTGCTTTTTTTGTCATGGGGGAAGTTTCTTCTAACCCTTCGCAGCTACAAGTTACTTCACACATGGGGCTTTAATATGTCCTTGCCTGTTTAATACCATGTTGTTTCAGTAATATCTTGTGGCATTGAGCTCTATACGTTATCTGCATTAAATATCTTGTCTTTCAATATCATCGACTTTCTCCTTGTTTATATATTAGGAGGAGACAGTAGTTATTGAAATTCCCTAATATAGCTTAACGGATCTTCGTTATAATAATGGAGTCTATTACAGTGCATATTGTAAGTGCAAACTATTGTTAAAGCTCAGGCAGGACATTAGGAAAAAAATTATGTCAAATTTTGCTTCTTCGTAGGCTGTGTTCAATTTAAGTGTTCAATATTATAGGAGATGATCTTTGAGTTCCAAGGGGCTGATGAGATGTCAGTTAAACAGCATTTCCCTCCTTCAAAACAATGTGTGGTATTTGATTTGCTACAATACTGGGAAATCTTGAAGACCTGAAGTGTCATTTAACTTTTTATTTTCTGTAATCTACAGTTTGGTTCTTATTCAAGGTTGATAGATTGGAAATTGCTGAACATGTAGGAAGTACAGACAAAAAAACCAGAATTAGGCCCACTGGGAAAAATCCAAATGGTCATGAAATACAGGAAAGTGTAGAGAGTTTGTAGAATAGATGTTTATCTATAAGGAGTACTTTTTTTTTTTTAGGAGCTACTCATGTTAGTGAAAGCAACAAGAACTTCTAGTAAATATTTAGTTTGTTGAAAGTAATACTTTGGAGGTTTTGGATTTATTTTCTACACCTGTCTAACTTCTCTCTTCCTTATATCCTTATATCCTGGCACAGTGAGCTTATTATTGTCAACTTTGTTTACAGCCTTGTACACTTTTGTAGAGCTTTATAGCAAGACTGTAGGGCAATAGACCCTACCATATCACACATCTAATTTTTCACTTTATTTTTCAGCAACTCTGGCAAGTCTGCTGATCAGATCAGAGTTAAAATTATTTTGATGTAATTAAAACATGCCAATATTAATGAAATGATGAAATGCATATGATCTCATTCAATTTCCCTTTTCACTAGATTTTTTTGGGCTATTTTTGTTTTTAATATAGAGTGCAAGCTGTTGCTAATTAGCATGGCACTCTGGAGGTGGTCTCCGTGCAAGCTAAATGGAGAGGATAGGATGAAGGGGGAAAAAAATCACAACCAAACTTGGAGAAATAAAAGTGCCAGTCTTGGTGGTGTTTAAAATCTTTGCATATTGAGTGGGTTTTCTCCTCCTTGTTAGACCAGTGATGGCAAAACCTTTTCAGGTCATGTATAATTTGGGACCTGAGTTGAATCCTGTGATGATGTGGGCACAGGCAGAGGGGCCTCTCTTGGGAGAGGATCTCATTTCTCTCTTACTTCTCACGCGGTGCTGCAGCTTGTCTCCCATTTAGTTGCCCAACGTGGGGAGCTGACAGCCAGCAGCGTGGGGTGGGGAGCCACATGGGTTTCCAGAGTTGTGGCAGGTTCACTGGAGAGGTGCCATTGACACTGCCCCCGTGCCACAGCTCTGGTGTGTTTGCCATGGCTTCTCTGTCATGGATGCAGAATCTTAGACAGCTGTGTCTATTACCGTTATTAAGTTGCTGAAGGTTTATTTACTTTGGATGTGTCTGCAACATGCAGAATTCTGCTTACATTTCCCGTGCAGTCTACAGAAATGTATATAAACATATGTGTCCATCAGTATTTCCATGTCTATTTCTCTTTGTTAAAGTATATTTCATGCTCTTGAATGAAGCTCATGCAGCTGCTAAGGGGGCAGGTTTTGAACTTGCACAGCGTAATCTTAAGGTCCGGGGCTGCTGATTATTGTTGGAGTATTTGGCAGTCATGATTCGGGAGGTTTTAGCTCTTATCTAGGCAGATATGAAAAAGCTGCTCCCTGCAGCAGCAATATGTAGCAAAGTAATAGAAGACGAGCTTTAAATAAATGATAAATTGAATCTTTATTAAACCCATTCTTGCATATGAGGAGCATCCTATGAAGATAGAAAGCTGCCTTCCTTGGGTCTCTGAATGAAACCTAATTCACCCCCTGCGAGGGCATGCTTTGCACTGCCAGGCAAGGAAGATTGCTCTTAGTACATGTAACATAGCTTCCTTTTCTCACATCTCCTTCCTTTTGTATCTCTTTTGACCTGTGCCTAGATTCGCTGCAAATGCTTTGGAGTTAATGCTGTCAAATGAGTGACATGTGCTGCTCATTTAATCAAAGTAATGCAGTACACCCCATCTCACAATAACGGTTAGAAATTGTTTAAGAGAGGGTGTTTTAGCCCATGGTATTGGTACATGCAAATATTTAGCATTAGATACTATTTGGAAATTTAATCTAGGAAAAATCTTAGAAGTAACTAATAAGAAAATCCTACTCTTTAAACTTTCCATCTAGAGTTCAAAGAAAAGTCAAAGGAAGTTACGGATCATATGTCTTTTATTTTTTCTGGGGTGAACTGCAGGAAGTTGTATAGCTACGTCCTAAACCACATTCAGTTTTCTTTAAGTGTAGATATTTCTTTGTTTGCTCAAAAAAAGTGCTGTTCCAGAGTGATCTGTGTTTAGGTGATCTGAGATGCCACTCATGAAAGCAGTGCATTCTCCTGTCGAATCCTTTGTGCTGCTTCTCTGAGGTCATCCTCAGGAGAAATTGCTTTGAGATCAGAAAGTTAAGGTGGCTGATGCTGCTCTGTATGTCAGGGGACCTATAAAGCAACGCGTTGTGATCTAGGTGAAATATGTGAAAGGCTTTGTTGCATTTTCATAAATAGTTTAAAGAGTTTTAGCTTGAAGCAGCCACCTTGTTTCAGCCATCAACGGATGTTAATATTTTAGCTAAAATATTTCCCTTTGAAAATTCATTGAAAAAAGAAACAGCACTTTTCAGGTTCACTGTGCTGATTTGTAGGTTTACTGCCACTTAAGATATGTGGTACTGCCATAATTTCTCATGCAAAATTTGGGATGGCCTCTGTGGCTGTAAGATCATGCCCCACTAATTCTCTTTGTAAGTTTTTCATAAATAATATTAGCTACAACATTAGTTTTTTCTTTATATTTTAGTATTGCCCAGGGGATATTCGGTGTCCACCCACATCACTCTTTTTCTTCTAACCCCTTATTCTTAGGGTAGATGTATTGTAGGAATAAAAGTATATAGTGATTACAAAGTAATGTTGAATGGGAGTCAGCAGCGTGCTCTTGCAGCAATGGAGACTAATGGCATTCTGAGCTTTATCAGCAAGAGCGTGGTCTCCCAGTTGAGGGGGGTGACTATTGCTCTTGACAAAGCTGTTCCTGGAATAATGCTGTGTCCAGTCTTTGGCCCCCGGTGCAGGAAAGGTAGGGACAAACGGGAGAGAACCCAGAGGAGGGCTGCTCAGGGGGCTGGAGACTGGAGCACGTGGCACACAAGGAGGTGCTGAGGGATCTGGGTTTGCGCAGCGTGCAGAATAGAAGATGAAGGTGAATTGCTGCTTTTCATTTCCTGATGGGCTGTTAGGGAGCAGAGAGAGATGCTTTTCTCTGGAGTGGACAGAGAAAGGATGAGAAGTAGTCATCACACGTTGAAATGGGGAAATTCTGACTTGTCATAAGGAAAAAAATTAGCAATGACAATGGTTAAGCTCTGACCTAGGATCTGTGGAGGTTGAGGATTCACCCTTTGAGGTTTAAAAACTTGACTGGAGAAGACTCTGAACCAGCTCGATCTAACTTCAAAATCAGCACTGCTTAGACTGGGAATTGAAAGATGTGGCCTCTGGAGGTCCTTTCCAGCCTGAATTATTCAGATTCTGTAAGGAGACTTCCTACAGGGAAAATAAGTATGAATGGAGTTAAATAGTCTTTTTAATGATATTCTTAGAAAACCCCACCAGGAATACTGCATCCAACTCTGTGGCCCCCAGCATAAGAAGGACACGGACCTGTTGGAATGGGTCCAGAGGAGGGCCACGAAGATGCTCAGAGGGATGGAGCACCTCTTCTGTGAAGACAGGCTGAGAGAGTTGGGGTTGTTCAGCCTGGAGAAGAGAAGGCTCCAAGGAGACCTTATAGCAGCCTTTCAGTACCTGAAGGGTCCCTACAGGAAAGATGAGGAGGGACTCTTTACCAGGGAGTTAGTGATAGCATGAGGGGTAACAGTTTTAAACTGAAAAAGGGTAGTGTCATGGTTTGGGCTGGACCAGCCACTTGTAGGTGGATTTAAATTAGATATCAGGAAGAAATTCTTACCTGTGAGGGTGGTGAGACACTGGCCCAGGTTGTCTAGAGAAGTTGTGGATGCCCCATCCCTGGGATTGCTCAAGGCCAGGCTGGATGGGGCTTTGAGCAACCTGGTCTGGTGGGAGATGTCCCTGCCCATGTCAGGGGGGTTGAAACTAGATTATTTTTAAGGTCCCTTGCAACCCAAACCATTCTATGAAGGGAAGAGTGATGTGTCTGCAGGATACACAAGGATTACTTGTGGCCAACATAATTTAGAATAAAATGATTTTTGGAAAGAGCATGTGCAAAAGGAACAAGTTCAAACTGCCTGTGGGGCAAATTGCTTCTGGGCTGTACTACTCCTGTGAGTAGTCGCAGTCTTGCTGCTGTGTGTTGAGAATAGCTCTTACAAGTAAATGTAAGGCATTCCAAGTGGTGATCTTTGCTGGATTTGGCTGTGGTTAGTGTAGGTGAGTTCTTCACAAGTCTGGGAAGGTACACGACACATACTAAATTTGAAATGGCTGTTCTAGTTTGGTGTAATAGAAAAGTGCCTTTTTTTTTTTTTGGATAGAGTGACTAATGAAACTCTCTAAGATTGATTTTTGACATGTCCTCTGGGCCTAATGTGATGAGAGTTACTCTGTTGATGGAGTGACTCACTGTTTTTAGTTGTAGCACAATATTTGACCATTTGTGTTTTGTAATATAGAGCTTGAATATAAGATGTGCTGTTTTTCTCAAAGAGTCATTTTTCATTTCTCAGAACTAATGTTTTGCTAAGGCAGGCAAAATATCAGCTCTTCTTGTCTTGGGCATCTGTGTGAGGTCATAATAACATCACCAGTTTTTGCCGTAAGACTTCAGTTTTTCCTCAAGTTAGTGATGACTAAATAATCTATGTTATATGAATTATAATTCCTCCAGGATTTCGTTCAAGCAGTATCTCACTGAAATAACAAGAACTGTATATATTGATGCCTATATATTGAAATTGGAAAAAATCAGCAGTGGAGGACAAGTTTATTTGTTGTCCTGTATGTCTGTGTGCACACATGCTTATTTGTGGGAGAAGGAGGGAGGAATGTATCCACAGTAACGCCCTGCTCTCCCCCCAAACCAACTATGTGTTTGTTTCTCTGTAAATTACATTAAATGCCTTTTACCAATACTGGAGTTAAATATACTAGCAGTGATTGAGGCTTAAAAGTTAAGACTCTTGTTCAGCTTTTCAGACTGTCAGAGACAGTGTATATATATCTAACCCGCAGCAGTGTAAGTAGATACTATCAATCTAGGCTGCCGTATTTTCTCTGTGGGCCAGATTGAGTGTGGCCTTTCTGCAGAGGTACAATGGGCTTGTATAAAAGCTTGATTGATTGCTGTCGGCGCTCTGTAGGATGCAGAGACTTCGTTGGCTTTTCTCTCCAGGGGCTGCCCACCTGTACAGACCACAGGGTGGGAAGCGAGGGGGCACGTTAAGGAGAGCAAGGCTGTTGCTTGGAAGGGTGTCGGGTGGGAGATGTGCTATCCTGTGCTCCCAACAGGGAAGGGAAATGGCAGCTTTTTGCTTTGGCCCTTATCTTCCTTGAATCCTGCTTTTGTATTTAATATTCTTAAAAATACATGTATTTTTATTTTTTTTTTTAGCATTGAGATTCAAGCTTTTCAACTCTAAGGCTTCCCAAAAGGACCCGAGAGTGACTTAGTAATCAGAAGATATTAGCAGTTTTGAATCCCATTCAACTGCCCTGTGTGTTTATATCATACTCGGGACGTGCTTTCTGGCATTGTGCACATATAAAGGGGAAAGATGCTTTCTTTTATTTTGAAATGAAAGCTGAAATGCGTGATTTGTTGTTGAGGAAGCATAAGAAAAAGGCCAGATATTAGTAGATTCAGATCAGAAATATGGGAGCAGCTCTGCTAGTTCTAACAAGATTGCGATACGGAAATAGCTTTGCTTTAGATCTGCTGTTTTAGACAATATCAGTCTGGGTTTTTAGTTGGATTTTACAACCAGTTTTAACAATGTTGAGTGTATATCTTTGATTTAGAGTATCTCCTGATTTGGGAAACCAGCAGAGAAGTGCTTTCAAAGTAATATTAGGAATACTGAGGGCTGGACAGGCAGAGGACTCTGTTAGTTAAACACACACATTGTTGTGGAGTGCTGCTGATGGGAGAGAGAAATAGGAATTGTCTTTTGTGGCTGCAGTTCCTGTACTCTGGTAGAGTGTCTGAGACCAGGCAATTCTCTGTGGAAGATGAAAAAGGGCAGTACAGAGCAATTCCTTTTTTCTTCTTAGTTTTCTTTTTTTTTTTTTTTCTCCTCGACTTCTTTCTCTCTTGTCCTGCTTTTCTTGTTGGGCAGGAGTAGATTGACAGAAAGAGTGTCTAGTTGGATCAAAAGGATTGGTAGAGGTCACGTTACTGAAATTGCATTTCTTTTATTTTTTAAAAAGACAGTAGAATGTTTTTGTGTTGATGGTTCAGCTACAAAGGTATTTCAGCTTTCCCCCCCCTCCTCCGCCAAAGTTAAGTTGAGTAAACTGAAGGAAGCCAATTGCGTGTGCTCAGTGTTGTTACAAACACAGGCCCTGGAATTCCCTTGGGTGCTCACAGGGAATTTTGGCATGGACACCTACTTCTTCCTTGAGCTGCAACTGAGGAGAGGGTCAGCGTTGATAGGGGTGTTGAGTGGGAAGAGAAAGAAAGGAAGCATGTCATGAACCTCAGACGTCTGCATTCGGAGACTTTAGTCAAGCAATGCTCTGGTTTTGATTTCTCAATTCTGGATATTGGAGTTAGCATTAACTTTCTTGATTTTGTCCCGAGCATCCTTGTTCTGATGAGTATGTTTGCCTTATTCCTTGAAAACTTCACTTTGTAACTGCTCTTTCCCCGTATTCTTCCAGGATGTCAAACTGGCTTAGGTCCAGGAAGACTGCCCTGGTGTCAGGCTCCCTCTGAGTTGCTTCCAGATCTCAGGAGCAAAGGTACAGTTACGAAGGTAAGTTAAAATCCACTCTCAGAATCCCCTGAAGGAAACTAAGGCTTTAATTAGTGCCCTGTCCTTTGCATGGCAGTCTCTGGTACATTTCTTCCCTCAGAGTTGCTTGGTCCATGACAGCAGGCTATCAGTGATAGAGAAAAGGAAATCCAAAAGAGTGGAGTCGCTTTGAAAATGTAGTGAAAAGTTAATGAATAGAGCACTTACAGGGAAAATACCGATGCAGGCTGTGTCAGGTAAGCACTTTAAAAGTGAAAAGTGCCCCCCTGTTGGTTTGTTCTCCTTTTAACTGATCTCTTTGAAAATCTAATTGGAATCACAGCTGAACTACCATGATAAAATATGTTTTTGGTAGATAAAGTAGAAATAATACACATTTAGCAATTGGGAGTGTTGCTGGAAATAGTAGGCGCATGTAGAAATGAACACAAATTCCCATTTCTTGTTTCATCCTAAGGGCAAAGTACCCTTGGTGCAAAGCTCAGGGGACCTATATAGTCATTAGCAGATGGAGGGGGACATTAATCTTCTACCCACAAATCTGCCCCAGCACATAAAGCAGGGAGCGTCTCTCTTGTAAGGATTGCTAGAGGTTGTATTAAACGTGATAGTATAGTTTATAACCACAGTGCCAGTCACTCTTGCTGTTCGTTGCTGTGTTTTCTTGGTACTCTGTGTCTCTGGATTTCACTTTTTCTATCCGACTACAACGAAGTAGTGACAGTGTTTCTGCTTCTAGGGAAGCTGCCAGAGGCTTCCTTGAACGCTCTTAAAATCTCTCTCTTGCTATAAGCACTAGAGTATGTTAGGATAGACTTGAAGTACTTTTTTTGTGCATAGGGAGAAACGTATGATTTTTCTGTGTCATTCAGTCTTTCACATTTGGCAGTAAGCTGGGAGACAGGCATGGTTAATGAGGTATCTCAGCAGCACGTTTTTATGGGAGCATAGTTTAAGGTTAGGAGTATGTCCAGTCTCCAAACTGCCTAGTGAGCATTCTGTGTTTGGAAAGAAATGCCAGCTGGCAGTGGTTAAGGAGTGCATGCTTATTCTGCTCATGATAGCCAAAACATGCTCCCTGCTGTGTGCTTTTGGCAGCTTCGCACTGCCAATATGTCTCAAATGCCAGTTGCATGTCCTCCTTTCTTCCTCTTAAGTGTGTCTCATAAGGCATGATTTAGCCTGAATAAAAACGTGCCTCTGTTAGGCTTGGTAACATATGGAAAGAAACTGCTTGTTTTAAAAAAAATCAAAGTTTTTCTGAAACACCTGTAGTACATTATTTCCACTGTGGAAATAAAAAGATTATTATCGTGTCTTCCTATATGCAGTTGCAAATTGGCCTTAAATTCCTGAATATTTGATGACTTTTGTGATGCCAGTTCTTAGGCATACTACACTGAAAAAATTGTGTAATTTAGTCTCAGTGAGAACTCTGGGTGGAATTTCAGTCCTAAAGTAGCTGTGTATTAACTTTATTTGAAACTCTAACTCTACCTGTCTGGTCAAGGTATTAATTACATTGATGATTAAATTAATCACATTAATTTGTAGTCTGAACATATATTCATCACACCTCATATTTCTTCCCATTTGTTGAATTATTTTAAGTCAATAAACATCTAAAATAAGTATTATATTTTGTTGAAAAGATACCTTACGTGTAGGCAGTCTGACTTTTACAATCAAGTGTTGCAAATGTGCTTAGCTGAATTATTTGAAGCAGTTTGTGCATTGTGGATTATGCAGTTTGTGCACTGGATACAAATTCTTAAGAGTCTGAAGGTAAATAAATCCTATGTATGTTTCTTTGTCACTTTTATGTTCAGTAACATTGTAACAGGTTAAAAACCCCACAGTTTTTAAAACAAACAAACAAAAGCTAGACAAAACACTGAAAGCTTTTCAATTCAATACTTAAACAACTGCATTTAAGGTCAAGTGAACCATAGGGTAAGTAACCTGTGCTTAGAACTTTGGAAATATTTACGTATTTAAGCTCTGTATTGCATTTTCTTTGAGACGATCTTACACCTTCTTTGCTTGTAGCAGATCTTGATATTTGCCAAGATGATAATTCTCAAACAATTTCAATGCCTTTTTCTTTTCTCAACCAATTGAAAATTGGAAATTTTGTTGAGATCTGATAAGATATGGAAATTTAAAAATCAGTTTCTCTTCACTAACCTGTGTTAATTAGGGAAAAAGTTATCACCTTGTCAAAATCGTGAGCTTTTTTGTGTCATCCCAAAGTTGGGATGACACAAACACTAAAGGATGGGAGGAACAGTACCCATTGGAAAACGCTAGATTTTTGGTTAATGTGCACATATCTGTTTGCAACCTGCCTGCAGTAGCTAATTTAATGCTCCTGTTGCCCACTCTGCTTTCACGGTAAGGAAGAACAGTCTGCTTTTCCCAGGCAGGAGGTGTAAAAAAGAGGACCTGACTGTGACCCATTCCTCAAACCCATAAGTTTACCTCTGCAGCCTGATATCACTATCACATAGCTATCTCTCTCTGGCAAGAAAGACTCAATTCAGTTGCTTTCAACAGCTGATCTAAAGTGATGCAGGTTTCCTTGTAAGTTCTTTGTCTCATCAATCAGCCAGTATATCCTGGATATCCAAGGGCACGGGCACCCACGCTCAGATACCTGAATGCTTTCATGGTGATCTGTGCTATAGTGAAGTTGAGAATCAAACTTACTGTGATCTGTGTTGAAGCAGTACTGCTGCATTTTGCTTAACTTATTCATGCTCTAAAAAGCCTTGGTTATGACGTGCAAAAAAAGGTATTTTGGAAAGTAGGTTGCAAAATCAAACCCTCAGAAGCTGTGAAATGTCAGATTTATGTTATTTTTTTCTGTGTGTGTAGCTGATGCAGGAATATAGATCTTGCAGCTGTAATTTCATCATATCCTAACCGCTGGGCACCTGAATTGCATAACTGTTACATTATAAGACATGAGTGTGGCATGAGCATGGTATTTAGTAAATAGCATGGCAGCATTTGTGTATGGGGAAAAATGGTGTACACAGAAGAATGATCATAGAATTCAATGTGAAGTTATTATGTACATGTAGAAGATAAACAGAATTGGTTCAACAGAATTTCAATTTCAAGCAGGCTAAATATATTTGCATTATATAAACTTAATGCGGATTCAGACCTGCAGTAAGTTAGCATGTGTAACATGATTGATTTCAGTATAGTTTCTCCCATTTGTGCTGCTGTTGAATTCTGCCTCTAGTCAAAAAGTTCTCTAAAAGTTCTGCCAACACAGTTTTGTCTTGGAACAGCTTTGAGGTTTGCCAGCAGTGTTATTTCTTTTGCGTTGTAGGAGCACCTCTAGTTACATGCCAAAATATGGTCTTATTTTTAAACTGAAAAATAAATGAAACCTATGTAGAAATGGAAACTTTGTTGAATGCCAGATTCTGACCACATTACTCCCAGTGGAACCACTAGGTCCACTTTTGCAATCTGCTCTGTCTTTATAGCATTAAGAGGTATTTCACAATGTGGGAAATACTGGAAAAATGAGTGCAAGAAAGGCAGGAAATCTGCCAATGTCCATGTCTTTTTTTAAAAAAAGTTATTATAACCTACTTGCTGAGATGTGTTTTATGCTATCAAATTTAACCAGACTTCATATGTGGCCAGCCAGCCAGCCTCAATTTCAAAAATGTTACTCTATAGAGAAGAGGCAGATAGAAAAATTTGGGTATCTAGGTATTCTCAACATAATCATAATTACATTATTTTGGCCTGTTTTCCTAAGGCAGTAGGACTTTTAAGCTTGGAGGCTCTGTCTGTCGGGCTGCTTCCCTTCCTATTTTCCTAAATTTTTAAACTTTTGTCTGCTGTAAGCAGAATTTTTAAAAGTTGGTTCCAGTAAGATAGGGGTTAAAACAGATGGAAGGATTTGGGAAGGAGAAATGCAGTACTCAAGAGGAGATTGGTTTGTTCTAAGAGTGTCTTCCTCAGATGCTAACCCTAGTAAAAAAGGCCCAGATGTTTTGCCTCCAGCAGCGTGCAAGCAGCCAAATCCGTTGAGGGCTTTAAGAGGCTCTAGTGGTTTTGGGCAGTCACTGACTTTCAGCTTGTGTGAAAAGGGTGGAACAGGTATGTCGTGTCATCATTACACCATAAAAGAATCCAGAAGATTTTCTGAGTGGATTGCACCTAATCTCAACTTGGTCTTGAGCTGGAGTGTTCAGAACAGTTACAGAGGTAAGTCTAATCAAGCTGAGCTCTGCAAGTATGATGAATGCTAAAGGAGTCAGCAGTTGCCATTCTAGAATTTTGAAAGCATATTTGGCCAGGTAGTACAGATCAGCAAGAAGTCTAATAAGACCTGAAATGTTCACTAGTTTTGGTAGCTGAACAGTTGTTCTTGACATGCCACTAGACAGCTGTGGTCCTGCTAACATGTGGCTTAAGGGTAGTGTATTGCTTAGCATGAGCTGTGTTTGACAGCAAGGGGCTTTTAAACCGCTGCAGCTGGGTGGTTTTATGTGATTGACACTCAAGATTTTTGTCACCTCTTCTTAATAATCATTCACGAAGAGCATCATTAGCAGTGTACCTGCTAGGGAATGTCTAGTGTTGGAGGCTGAAGTTGATAATTTGTAGGATTACAACACAGAGGCTGGTCTGATGGACTGCCCTTCTGAACCTGTTCTTCCTTCCTGGTACTGAACTTTTGATCTGTAGAACAAAAGCTCTTACATGAGGAACTGAATTCACCTTGGGCAATGCGTAGTCCTTCTTAGACTGGAAAGTGGGCATGATGGATTTATGTTCTGAGCAGATGGCCCCTTAGCTCAGATGGCAGATTTTACACATAGACCTCCTGTGTTGTGCATTTACGCTGCTTTTGGGGTGGAGTTGTCGTACTACTTCTACTTGCAGTTGTCTAATATCTGCTACTTTTATCTCCATTTGTAAGATGGATCTTGACTTTGTACCTAAAGGCAATTAATAATCATCTTCTGTAGGCTTTTTGGCAGGGCATGGTCAGCTCTAGGGATCTTTGACTGTAGTAATCTCATTGGCAAAAGATGTAACTTGCCATAAATCGGATTTCCTTTTTCTGAAGGCTGAAATGACCTGTATCTTTGAGTTTTAGAAAGAAGATGAAGATTAAGGGCATCAAAAGGCAGTTGGATACTAAGCTCCCACTGACTGGATTTGGTGCATAAGTCCTATTTGTATCTTTGGAAATCTAAATTTTTACTTGGTGTATATGGTGGGTGTTTAAGGAGGCGGCAAAGGAGCTACTTTCTACTACTTGGTTCTATAATTATAAATACACTGACTTTGGTATGAGAAACATCAGACAATAAGTCTTGGTGATGGTTAAGTTAATTCACTTTTAGAAGTTCAATAATTCATCTAAGAAGTGTCAGCAGCTGGGTCTTGTTAATGGTAAGCCTTTCATTTCTGTTAAATCAATTGTGAATAATAGGATCCTTCAGAGAAAAATGATGAAGTAAGCATTGATTTCCAAATTGGGTGTCTGATATTGGAGCATTAATAAAATCTAGAGCAAGCAGGCAACTAGGACCTCATACACTCTGATCACCTAAGTAGTAATCAGAGAAAATCAATGATTTTTGTGTATGGTGCTAGATCTGTTAACATTTCATCTGTTGCCATTCATCATTGTGTCTATAATTTCATTTTTATAATTGTTTAGATTTTTGGGGTCTTAATAGTATGCATTGAATCAAGCATTTACTGTCAAGCTTTTGCGAAACAGAAGTGACATTGTGATATTGTTTACTAGCTGTCTGTCGTACTATTTTAGGGATTTCTCTAGCTATGGTCAAAAGTAATGTCTGTGTATTTTCAGATGTGGTTAAATATTCTTAGCGAGGTTCCAAGCAGACTTCATGAAATCCTCTGTTATTATCCTTTTCTAAGCTGTCAGGAGCTGTGTTGCTCAGTTGTGCGTAGACACATTCAGTCTCACAGGGGTGTTACGAACATCACCAGTGATGATGGTAAAACTGTCAAACAGCTGTAGAGAACAGAATCTTCAGGACATTCGGATTCCTGGCATTGCTTCCTCTGCAATTTGTGCCTTGAGGAGACCTTATAGCAGCCTTTCAGTACCTAAAGGGGGCCTGTAGGAGAGATGGGGACAGACTCTTCATGAGGGAGTGTAGTGATAGGACAAGGGGTAATAGTTTAAAACTGAAAGAGGGGAAATTTAGATTAGATATTAGGAAGAAATTCTTTCCTGTGAGGGTGGTGAGACACTGGAACAGGTTGCCCTGGGAAGTCGTGGATGCCCCATCCCTGGAAGTGTTCAAGGCCAGGCTGGATGGGGCTTTGAGCAGCCTGGTCTGGTGGGAGGTGTCCCTGCCCATTGTGGGGGGGTAGGACCTAGATGATCTTTAAGGTCCCTTCCAGACCAGACCATTCTATGACTGTTCCCCAGCTACACCTTCTGGCTCTGTGTGCCTTGTTCCAGGCTGTCTTGCCTTGTGGAGGGCTGTGACTGGGTGGGTCAGAGGAGGAGATTGATGCTGACGTGGCTGTATTCTTGCCTTTGGTGGCTTTAATAAAGGGGACAAAGATTTTGGTAATGGGAGCATCAGTGAATGATCTAAGAGGGAGTAGTTAATGATAGAACATCCCACCAAGGCCTGGAGGCCATAGCCTTTTGTGGATGGGATACTGTCATGCCTTGTACTTCCAGCCTCAGAGTCAGTCAGGTTTTGTAATGCAGCATGGAGGTTACAGACTTCTGGGTGTGGGGTTTATATATTATTTTTAATTCTTTTTTTAATTTATTTGAAGGCTGGGCTTACTGGTTTTGCTTAGAGCTACCAGACACTGGCTCTTTCTGTCCAGTATTGTGCTTACAGCAATCCCATTTTGTTTAAAGCTGTATTGAATTTGTATGGAAACCCACATACAATCAAATCTGCTTCCTGTTGATGTCAATGGGAGTTTAGGCTAAAACTGGACCAGGATTTGGCCCATAAAGCATAGCAAGAAAATTTAACAGTTATAATAAAACTCTTAAGGCAAATAAAATGTTCTAGCAGGTGTTCATAAATGTGCTTTATGCTCATAGACTCTGTTAAATGTTAATACTAAGGTCCTGCAGAAGCTGCACATAAGGACTGTGTGAAGGAAGCAAATGTCTGTTAAATGTGCTGTGCAATATTGTAGCAAAGGTGGGTGGCAGTGCAATGCCACGCTACCTATTAGACTGAAATATGAAAGCTATTAGGGATTCTGCTGAATTTTCATTTTGTGAGGGAGTAGTTTTCAAGAGAGAACATATCATAAAAAAGCCGTGTGTTGTGCAAAACTAGAAGCGTCTTTGTCAGTGCATGCAATTTTCTTGGATGTATGCAGAGCTTATTAGGGACAACTACTAACATACTGTATTAACAATAAATTTAGAATAAGACAATATTTGTGAGGAAAATAATAGCTAAAAAGTGTGGGGGGTTGTATATTTAATTTTCCTTGAATTAATTTTTTTTTTGTGCCTTAGACTAACCCACAGGTAGAAGTCCTAACATGACCCTAAACACACTTGGAGGATAGTAGGTGTTGGCAGGATTTTATATTTAGATCTCTGTCTTATGCTAACTTTTAATTTGTTTTTTTTTTAATCCATCACTTCAGCGTCAAACTACTTCTTTATCGAAGCACAGTGAGGTACATTTTAGATTTCCAGGAGCTTTCTGGCCTTCTTCCTTCCTGGCTTCTAGGGGAAGCATTTGCTGGCTTTTTGAGCAGGTTTTGCAGCATTCCCTGAAAGCTGGTGGCTTGTACTGGCTTGACTTCTTCTAGCAGTTAATTTCATTAGGATTCAGGTCAAACCCATGAGACAAAAAAATATCTGTGTGTACCAGAGTCAGTTCCTAAAATGACACCATGAATGCGGCAGTCATTGTTAGAATGTGTTTTGTTGGTGTTTGATTAATTGACTGAGTTATCATCTCATCAATGCTCGGTCATTGTGCTGCAGGATAAAAGCAACCACATATTACAAAGATACTCTCTTTCCCAGTTAACTTCTTAATTTTCTGTGCTAAAAGAGAATGCATTAGCTTGGAAAACACTTAGATTGCTGAGTGAGGGGAGGGCTTTCACACGGCACTTAGATCTATCACGTTACAAGCATCGCAGCTGCTTATGCATTATGTCCACATAATGTCAGAAAGACTCTTCCACCGTTGCCTTGGTCTTGTCCTCGAGTGTCTGTTCCCTGCAGTGGCAGTGCTGGCATTTTTTTAGCTGATGGGGGTGGGGGTGTCTCAGGAATCATGCTTCATTCCACCCTGTTGTAATAAGGATTGAAGCGGGTATTTACATAGTGAATTCTCGTCACTTGCTTCCCAAAGTTGCAGGGCTGCCAGGGTGGTGGGACCTCTTCACGTGCTCCTCTGTAGTAGTGTTGCACTACTGTGCTTAGGGATTCTCAAAGCAAGGCTTAGGGTCATCATCAGCTAGCAGATTGGGAGCTCCAACACATTGTAATTCTTCTAGGACAAGAAGGCCTAGTAGAGGAGGGGGAAGGGAAAGAAAAAAAAAGAAAAAGGCTAGGAACTGTTTTTAATCAAGTGGAAAATATGTCAGTACTTCTCTTGTAAGTTGTCGCACTTCTAGAGTAGTGATATTCATGCAGAACTTTTAATCCCTGCAGTACATTACAAATGCATTGTGTGAGAATTAAATGTTAATTGAGGCCATTATTTTATGAGTGGACTATTTATATAGTAAAGTTATTTGAAGTAATGGGCCATGAATGCATTTTGTTTATTAACTTCACTAGTGCTCATTCTTCTATATCTTTTTTTATCACAGAGCAGTAGTTTCGAAATGGAAGGCTCTCCAATGACATTAAGACCTGCAACATATAAGGCATGTTACTTATAAGTAGTGTGTTGTGTTGATTTCAAGACAAGCAACAGCATACAGTTAAAGCCTTTGGAAGATTGAGCTTTCAGGTGACTTTCCATCTGAGAGGAAAAAAAAATGCATAAGAAAGGGATTTCTTTTTCCTTTGTTTAAAACCTACTTGATTCAGGTACTTAAATGGCCTTCTCCATTTTGAAGATGGGGAACTGGGGTAAGGAAAATGATTTACTTTGTCTGGGATTATGAAGGGAAGTCTGGCAGACAAGGAAATTAAATTGAGATCCTCTAAATATCAGGCCAGCTCCATAACTGCTAGAATACAATTCCTTTCTTTTCTAAAATGTCTGTGAGAAATATATGGTGAAGTTTAGATTTTGTAGGATTTCCATAGACAACTGCTTTGTGGCCCTGAGGGTGTGAATGCCCACAATTTGTATAAATTCATCACCCTTTGAAGCTGAGAGTACTGTATCTGTTATTAAATCTGGAAAAAAGACAGTGTCAAGCCAACATACTTGTAATAATATTTTGGATTTCCTTTTCTAATTGTTTAATGGAATTAATATGAACATTTTAGCTATAAAGTTGGACAGCTGCAGCAGGATGTGATTTAGCTGGCTCTTCTTTCAACACATTCTGGCAAACTTTACAATATGCAACGTTATAAAAGTCCCATTTATCTGTCATGTAGCTTTCCCACACTTCCTTCACTTCCAGTTATTTATCCATTGTTTTTTTTAAGAGGCCAAGTTCAAATTGCTCCTCAGTTCTTGGTTATGATAAAATGCAGGGCAATGCAAGGACCTTGTGTGCCGCCTTCCCCCGCATCAGAGATGCTGGGACTTGTGCACGAGCAGTGGTTACCTGACAAAGTGGTGCAGTGTGTAGCTCTACTACCCCTCTGTTCATTGCATCTTGTCAGGGTTTACTGTACGTGCTGAGAGACCATTTTTGCAGTTCAGTCTTTTGCTGTTTCAAATACTTTTGTCCAAGTAAGGAAAACTTTAGAAAGTTGACTGCAGATGCATGCAAAATTCTCATTTTCTAGTAGAAACTGATGTTTTGGGGGGCTTTGATTTTTGTTTTTGTTGTGTGTGGGTTGGTTTTTTTTTTTGGCCCAATATGTCCTTATGAAATTTTATAAGCATTGAATGTTCTTTGATGTGTTACAGTACGTATAGGCTCTGGACTTAGCATAACCAAGTGAACACAGCAGAAAGAGCCAGCTGTTTATAAGGGGATAGAATTGTATTAATATAATAATTGTATCCTAACAATATATGGAGAGAGTATATGACAATTTAATGAGGTTTAAATACCGCTAGGATGACCTGGCAATCTAGAGGGCTCAGTGCAACGTGGCCATTACCTGGGACACGTTGTTTTGCTCAGTTCTGGAGGCAGCAGCTGGGAGACCCATCACTGCAGTGAGCTCCTCCTGAGACCGGTTGCTGCGTGTGTCAGTGGGACTGTGCCGAGCCTTGAACTCTGCCTCTACAACTAGGACAGCTTTACGCCCTCTAGTCAATTGCAAAATTAAGTATTTTCTATTTTCTTGTAAGCGTCTGGTGTCCAGAGTTGCTGAGCTGGGAAAGCTTATAGGGCTTTTGGAGGCCACTAGGTTCAGAATCTGGAGACAGCTGGTTATAGCATGCAAAGAACTGTGATAAATAATGACTTGAAAACAAACAGACAAACAAACAAACCCAAAACCCACACATGTGAGAGTCCTGATTGAAGTCAAAATTAAAGTAATTTATTCTGGATGATGTTAACAAAAAGGCAGCTCGTATAATTTTAAAATAATACCTTATAAACTCATCGTCTAAAGATAAAAGCTATCGAGCACAAAACCATGATATTACACCAGACGCCAATTACTGTGGTTTCTTAATGTGCTTGTGTTTTTTGGTTTTACATTTATTAAATATTTAGAAGTTCAACTGTAGATATTTTTAATCAAAATCAGAATTTTCTCACAAAATGGGTGATTACATCATTTGCACATCTATATTGTAAGACATTTTAACGATATAAGCATTTTTTCATTTAGACAGCAACCATAATAAATTGAAATAAAATTCAGCCTTGATTGATGTTCTATGTGTCATGTACAGGGCAAGTCCCATCTATTAAATGTGGTTTGCCAAGGCAGCAATATTAGTAGCATTTGAATGTTTTTCTTATTAAGGAGAAAAATGGTCAGCAACATCAATACCGTCTGCTCCAAAGACCATGGTAAATGGAAACTGCCTGCAGCACATTTGAATTCCTCACTGTATTTGGGATGAAGGTACGATGCAGGCAGTGAGAATTTTTTTTTTTTTTTTTTGAAAATTAGGATAGACTATTACAGTTCTTAGGATGAAAGAGAGAGGCTGATTACAACATAATGGAGTGTACCATATTCATCTCTTTGAAATATGACCTCACTCGGCCTTTTCCATTTTACAATCGATTCTCTCATTCCCTTAATGAACCTGTGCATTCATGAGTCTTCCTTGGAAGTATGCACATGAAGTATTACAGTAGCAGAGAGTAATTGTCTGACAAGCAAGTGCAAGTAAAGTGTCTCTCTTGTAGTCTTGTTCAATAAAATTATGGACCGTTAATGCATTGCATCAGGTTCCATATTGTTTGAAATATGTTTTTAATGCATTGCATCAGGTTCCATATTGTTTTGTTAAAAATTATGCAACCATATTTCTCTTAGTTGTTCGTAGTTTTTTCTACAATGGGAGCTTCAGAAAATTGGTTTGACATCATCTGGATTTATTTCTTTGCAGAACAGTACATGTGTGTGAGAGACGAGCTATTGGAAAGGTACCCTTACAAAGTCAGTGCTCTGTCATCTGGTACTGAAATAGAATAAACAGTAAGAATATGTTAAAGGAAGAGAGGAAGGGCTCTTTAAGAAGAAGAAAAATTAGTATAAAGTTATGTAGAGAATTACTGGAGATGCCATCACTTGGAATATGTAATTTTTAAAGGATTAAATACGTAGCATGTGACTTTTGTATCTATTAGCTTTTTGGCTATCAATGTGATTAGATGTAGTAAGAGTACTGTTAAAAATTGTATGTTTTATTTATATGGGTGTGTGTGTATTTATGTGTTTTTTTGGAGGTATTTTTAATATAGATTTTTTTATATAATGATAAACTAGTATGTATTGTATATAAATAACTAATATAGAAACTAGGTCGTTTAAATACATATATGTGTGTGTAGTGTGATAGTAACACTATATTGTTACTGGCAACCTCTAGCTGGTAACTGCCTTTCAACTTGCTACAAAATATAGACACCCACAGGCAGATACTCACAAATACAAAGCCCCCGGGATGGTATTGGGGATGAAAGTACGGATATAGAGCTCACTGTGTTCACCGCTGGGAAATCAGAAGAGCAGGGAATATGGGACAGTCTCCCTTGTATCCCAGTCTCGCCTAGTCACAGAGTTGCCAAGAAGGCTGAGCCTTACTGGCAACTACCCAGGAGAGTCGTCAAAACCTTATGGAATGATGCTGAGACTAAACCATAAGCAGAATAAACCAAACAGAAAATTTGCAGAAGCCTGAAAACCTTTGTAATGACAATTTCATTGAAATTCTAAGCATTTGATGTATCACCACCAGCACTGATTTGATGAAAATGACCATGAAATAAAGATTGAGCTTGGAGAGAAGCAACAGTCCTGTCTGTTATGTCAAAAAGATAATTCATCATGTCACAAAGCAGTGTTTCCTTTCGATTAGGCCAAAGTCAGTGTCCTAAAGTGTGAAAATTGCCTTGAACAGTAGACCTGTTCTGGTCATGAACTGTTGCTCAGGACCAGACATAAGAAATAAGTAAAAGTAAGGTTAATTTTATAAAACTTCAGATGGAAAAAGAACCTAAAGTTTTTGATCACATTTGGCCTATTAAAAGTTTTCTATTACTTTGGAAGAGAAAACAGCTTTGCAAATGTAACATGCACAGTCTTCTTTCTAAATCATCTGTTTCAGTTTTGATGACACTTTTGTTCCCATCATTATGATCCAAATTGTATTTGTTGCAAACACATTAGTGGTTGCTTTTTCACTTTGCCCTTCTCCCTTAAGCTGCTCTACAGGACTACGGATCTTGTTAGTTTTTAGCCGTTTGTTTGATTTTGATTTGTGTAGCTGGAATGCAGGTGGAATCAGCTTTTTCCTTTTTTAATGGAAAACTGATTTGGAAACACTACATCCTTGTTGTCTGTTTGCTTAAAGGAACTCATGGTATGCTGTCAGGATGTTTCCTTGTGGCACGGAGTTCATCTGTAATATTAGGGTTCAGCTGAAAACTGACGATTGTGGGGGTGAGAGTGTTTTTGTTTTTTAAATGTGAAAAAGAAAAACCGTGCTAAGAGATGGCCATTTTTGTTACTTGGAAAACTGTGGCCAGGATGGTTGAAAATGTGAGTAGGTTAATCCATCCCCAATTTATTGCCAGTTCTTACTTTCTGTGGTTGCTGTTGCTTGCACAGGAGGGAGACTTCTGCCAAGCAAAGGGTTTGGTTGTACAGAGCATGGTTTTACTTGGAGGTGGCCCAGGAATCCTGACTGGCTGGTTGCATGTGGGAGAACCTTCTGGTGTACTGACCGTTGCCTGCTTTGGGTTGTAAACTCTGCTTGTGGTATTTCTGTAATGTTCTAGCACCGTCATTGTCTCGTCATTCACATGGTGTATGTACTCCTCTGTTCTCAGCAGGGTCTCTGCATCTCCCGTGTGCGAAGCCCCGTTCAGAAAGCATATATTCGGTGGGGGTACTTATATGTGTGCTTGATCATTAGACCAAAGCCTCAGCTGATGTCAGTGGGATTGAACGTGCATTTATTTGAAACCTTTCGTGAGTAGGAATGGGATCGTGTTGAAATGCCTTTGAGTAATGATGAATGAAATGGTCTGTTCAATACCACATTGCACACTCTTCAGAGGACTTTTTTTTAAGCTTGTTTTAGTAATGAAGAAAAGTGAACTGTTTTCTTGTCTTCACCTGATCAGAACCATATTAACAGTAGGTCCTCACAAAACAGGCTGTAAAGGATGGTATCTCTGTCCTGAACAATGTCAGACCTGGAACAGGGCAGCCTTCTGGGAGGGCTGCTGGAAAGCCTGGTCCACATCCTGGCGAGCAATTTGTTATTTAGTGTTATTAAGCAGATTTATGGAGGCTTTTGGTTAAGACCAATCTTTCAGAAGAGTCATGTGTGCTCAGGTGATTTACATTTTGTATTTAGATATAGGATTATTGGGTACATTTTGTATTTAGATAGCAGGAAAAAGGAACCGTTATTTTTCTGCAGGTACATTAACAACCATGTTCGAGAATGAAATGCACAAAGACTTCCATATTCTCAATTATCAGTTAATCATCTTTTCTCTCTCAAGCCAATTAAAAATTCGGTTCTAGTATCAAAAAATAAAAAAACAAAACATTTAGGTTGAGATTACATTAAAGGTTATATATGTTTTCTGATTTGTTTTCTGATTTTTGAGTTCATAAGCGTTATGCATTTTCAGAATTTTTGCTGTGCAGTCATAGGGCTTAGAAACTTGCTTGATTTTTAAGTGAAGGATGCGATGGTTAAGTTGTAGCAGTACAAAAAACAAAATTGGCAGACAGTTGTCTGTTCATTAAATGAAGTCTGAAGGAACAATCTACAGCTGTGAGGTGGTAGTCCAATGAAGAAAGGAAGCTACACGCCTGTGGTCCATCTCACTTTTACATCCAGTGTTTATATTGATCCACTCTAGAAAAGAAATAATTTACCATTCTTTTTTTACCATTCTTTTCCTAAAATACTCAATTCGGAATTGTTTCTCTTAAGCATTTTATGATGGTATGGTCTACATCCTAAGTTACTGGACTGCTTTGCTTCCCAGTTTCAGTAATGTTTGTTGTTTATTACCTGCTCTTGTTCTGATACTTTAAAGGTTATGCTGATACTAAGTACTAGGAAGGTGAAATGTATTGCCTCCTTGGATGTATTCAGATGCTGTGTTTATAGCTATGGAGATCAATACTATTTTTCTTTCAGAAAGCTGTTTCTTAAGGTAGAAATGACCATCTGATACTGTGCTTTTAGAAAAAAAGGTTCCTATAGGAGTATTTCAGAATCATTGATTCTGATGATTTTGGATAGAGGCACAATAGCTGAAATAAACAAGGACAAACTGGTTTTAAAAACATGGAAGAAATTCACCCCTCAAGGAGAGACAAAAAAAGCACTGAGAATGGAGTCTAAATGTAGCACTTGCTGCTGTAAAATTGTGTCTGACCCATTGGGGCAATTTCTTGCTGAAGGCTGACTGCAACCTACTGTACTAAAGAACTTTCTAAAATCCCAGAAATGGAAGTGCTTTCTTTATACATCTTGGGTACGTTTGTGAGCTGACATTTAAATGGATATAGGTTTTGTGTGGGATGCATGTGAGCTCTTAGAAGCATTGCTGTTCGCAATTTGCTTTTGAAGTTAGAAGAGTGTCTTTTGGGACAAATGCTTTTTCAACAATAGGAGTGAATTTCAGTAGTATGTAGTGTTTTGAGCTGGATTGTTGCCCCACGTTTGGATTGCCCAACTAAGGACTGAAGAGTAAGAAGATATATCAATTGTTGGTGGTAGCAGCAGCCAGACAGACTCAGTGAAATATTGTGAGAATCTGATGATTCACATCAAAGCATAACCTCTCCTTTTCTCGGTTATATTGCTGCCTATTGTAATATTCCACTGTCTTTTGTGTAAAATCTCTTGCAATTGAAAGGGTTTGTTGGATCACAAGATGTCTGTTGCCCTTTTCTCTGTTGAGAGTAGTATCTTCCTCGGAAGAGGAGGCAAAGAAAGGCACGCAAGATGACTGACTATAATCGACTTTGTCTTGTTATGAGTGTTTCTACAGCTGTCTATGCCCAATGAAGGTACAGGTAGAACTAAAGATGGAGAGGTACAACTAAAACTCAGACAGACTACTATTTTGTGTTAAAAGCCATTCATGGGTGTAATGGGTATAATTTTCTTCTAGACGTTCCAAAAGTTCCCATCCCAAAGTGCTGTCCTATAAGAAATGTTTAAGAATATTGAACAGGGAGGCATGTGGCAGACTTGCTGGAACAGTTCTTTCTGCAGGACTTGTGGCACAGTATAACTGGGGGCTATATTGTCTTCCACGGTGTGTGTCCTGCTCAGAGATGCTTGAACACTTGGCAGTTTGGACATCATAGAAGATCAGCAAGAAGACGTAGGAATATGAGTTGTGGGGTGACTGTTATTAATGTTACTCTTGTATAGTGATCCCAGAAGATGAGTAAAGAGATGGCAGAATTTGTTGGTCACACAACATGAATTGGAAGAAGGCTGAGGAACTTTAGGGAGTATCTAGCAAAGGTTAGGGCATAGGCACTGTGGTGGCAGATGAAATTTTGCAGCTGACAAATCCAAGTAAAATCTTCAGAATACATAATTTGACCTAATTGCATGTTGATGAATATTAAATTAACTGCACTTACTGCAGAATAAAAGCTACCAAGTTAGGCTTTTCTCTGGCTCTTTAAAAAAAAAAAAAAAAAAAAAAAAAAGAAAAAAAACCAATAAAAACAACCAAAAGATTCCAAACTGTGAGATAAATATGGTCTGTGGTCTTAGTATTGGTTCTGCTTCTGCCATTGGCAGACAACATGTGGGTAATGGGAAAGACAACTGATAAAGAAGTCCATAATACAAAACAGAACCATATCATTATATAGGACATTGGCAGTACATGGTTATCCGAAAAAATGGGCAGTGTTCTTTTGATTCAAATAAAGGGTTTAATATTTTTCCTAGAACTTTTTTTTTTTTTTTTTTTTTTTTTTTTAGGTTTTCTCTGTTGCTTTTAAAAAAAAAAAAAAAAAAAAAAAAAAAGGAAAAATACCCAGTCAAAAAAAAGTCCTTATAAAACAGAATGGCAGAAATTCCTGGTTTGTAGTTACCACTGGTTTACGTCATGATGCTTTATAATAGGAATTCTACATTTTGTTCAGCATCGCTCTTAAGAAAAAACAATAAAATAGAGAAGGTCTGCAGGATGGGCAGAAGTGATTTGTGGCATTGTAGGGAATTTTACGTGGCGAGGCAGTGAAAGAAGTAAAACCAGGTTAGTTAGGTTAGAGGATGAGCAGTCGGTGGATTGTGTGTGTATAAATAAATCATGCACTTCAACTTGCAACAGGAACAAAGAACTACATTGAAAGGCAATAAATTGAGATAACTGATTGAAACACACATAATTAACTTCAGGAACTTATGGCAAAATAGAGATCGCAGTCCAACTGCATGAATTCAAAAAGAAAAACTGATGTTTACATGGATAATTAGAATTTGTGGATTAACAGAAGTTAGGATAAACACCCCTTTTCCCCACAGTGTTTTTAGGCTTAGTTATAGGGAAAAAAGCAAGTTTGCTATGGGGATGTTATCCTGTACTTGTGCATCTTAATGTGGTCACACACTCATAACAGATGGTCCGGAGGTTACATTAGAAAAACACAGATCTTGTTAGTCTGACTGTCTGTTTAGATTGTTGGGTTTTTTTGCAGGATTCTTACATTTTTTTTGCATCTCCAGTTAGCAGAAAGTATGTAATTCTTCCGTGAATACTGAAGTCTCAAGCTTCCAGTTATTCAAAAGGGAATAAATGGCCAAAAATAATTAAAAAAGACTTATTTTTTTTGAGTGCTTATTCACAGAAAAGGAGATATTTCTGGATAAAGGAAGTCTGATAAATATCTAGTGATATGTATTTATCTAATTGAGAGTGTATTCATGGAAATGCCCTCAAGAAAGGCATTTAGATTTAGAGTCATATCGAGTAGCGTGTTCAATCAAGGATTCACTACACACTTGTCAAAAGTTTATTCCAGGATGCGCCATGTACTTGAATGTATTCATGTATTAGCTGACTATAGATATATTTTTAAAATTTTTTTTCTTTTTCCTTCCCTTTGAAACTGACACTGATTTGGAGGATCCTTAAATTCTGGACAATGGTGTAGCTTATGTGTTCTTCTGAAACAAAGTAAATGTGCAGAACTTATTCAAGTCCACTAGCTGTTATGAATATATATGCTTCTCCCAGGGCAATGAGCCCAAGCAGCTACGGCCCATTCATAAATATCCCTATTCTTCCTATATGTAATGGGACTCAAAAGACATTCCTGTTCTCGTGGCCAGGGCTGCGTTGGCAGTGAAACTGCATATATTGTGTAGTGTGTATATAGTTTATGACATTTGCTTTTGTTAGGATTTCTTCTGAGTAATCAGCATTTCAGCCACAACTCCCTTTATTTGGAAAATGCAATCCTTGTACAGAAGAATGTGATTTATTTAATTATTTTTTTTTCCTGAGGAAAAAGCACTGGAGTCACAAACAAACGATTGCACTAAAACTGATTTGGAAATTTGTGCAGGGTGGAAGTGGAGGGGTATTGCCTCCCTTAACATAATGTTCCCCAGTATTCTTTCATGGTGTTTCATCAGCATAGCAGGGTTGTACCTTTTTGCATGCTAGAGGATATCACATTTATGCAAGGTGAAACTACTTGCTGTGCAGCCTGTCTGCCTTAAACATGTGTACCACTTTCATCTTGGAAATAAGTAGAAATTAGGTGATACCTAATTCTGCTTATTCAGTGCAAGAGCTGGGTTTTCAACTTGGGTATGAAATCCGAGTCTGACTCCGAGTCTGTAAACTTCTGCTTCCTGTCCATGTGTTCATGAACAAATACAGAATGTGACTTACTGTGGAGGGGATTTTGCTGGACCCAGACTCTGGGGCTGGTCAGCTTTAGCATCCTTTTGATGCACTGGCTGCCTTTAAATTTTAAACACATTGGGTGTTTTTTCCCGTCATAATGTGACCATAAGTTGAGTGCTGTGAAAACTGAAGGAAGCTACTGCAAGAGATTATGGTGAAAATTCTCCCATGTGCATGTGTAACTTCTTGTAGCATTAAGGGAAACGATGTGCTCACACTAAAGATAGAATAGAGCCTTTTGTAAATATCAAAGAGCCAATCAAGGATGATTTTTTTATATAGAAAGCCTCCTGCTGCTTCCAAAGAAGTTCCCTTTGCAAAGCACAATGATAAATAATCTTACTTCTTCGGTCATTGTATTACCAAGGGATATTGTTTTGTACCGTTGCATTCAGTGAGACTTGGGAAATTCAGCTCTTTGATTCAATGGGCTGGTAGCCCTGTGAAAGGCCATGTGCTGGGCTGGTTCTTTGCAGACTGGAGCCTCAGATGCTTTAGCCGGGTAGTTTTCCAGCGTATGTCTCTCTGACCCGTCCCTCCAGCTTGCTGAGCGGGAAGAGTGGCCAGGGCTGGGCTTCACAGGGAGTGTAAATATAGCGGGGGAGGTATTTGACAGATTTTCCTGGTAAGTGCAATAATTCCTACCTCATCTCGCAGACTGAATGTAAGGATTAAAATTTCTTTTGCTTACTGTGCATTTACTGAAAGTGCTGAGCAGATCAGTGAAGTTCTGTTTTGTTTGTGGATTGTAATAAGCATTTCTTCTCTAAAATTTTTTTCTAAAAAGCTCAAGTTATTTAATGCTTTTTGAAAATAGTGTTCTTTGTGGGCAGACGGAAATGAATTTTAAATAACTGTTTTTTATTGGCTTAGATTTTTATTTTAGATAAACTCAGGCATATTGCTGAGGATTTCCCCTACAACAACTTAGTTTTGTCTTAAGGATAAAAAAATTGGGGGGGAAGGCAATTTGTGAGGGTGCTTTATCCTTCCTTTTTGAGGAAATGTCAGTGAAAGACACTGTAACTCCTGACGTTATTTGGTGAAAGAATCAGATATATTATGCCAAAAACAGGAACTGCCTGCCGAACTGAAAAGAAATTACATCGTAGGGGTGATGTTACAGTAGGAATATAGAGCCTGTTCCAGAGCATTTACACATGAAATTAATTTTAAGCTCATGCATTCCTCATTGGTTTTAACAGAACTAATCAAGGATTTAGCTAAGCCTGCGTTTAAGTGCTCTACTGATTGTGGCCATAGAGAAGTGATTTTTCATGATGGAATACTAAACCCAAAAAAGTCAGTCTCCTTAGTACAACTTCTTTGACTAGAGCCCAATGAAAGGGGGAAGAAGGGGACAGAAGCGCTTATCTGAATGTGAAATGCAGGTTGTGCCAGGTGAGCACTTTGGTGCTGGGTGAAGGTCTCGGTCTAGTTCTGTACCGTGGTACCCTCTGCGGTCACAGGGCGATGCTCCTCAGCCCGTAGCTTCCAACAGAGACAGCCAAGACAAAATGCAGTGTAGTTTTTTAGCAGGTTGAGATGTAACAGGACCTTCTGGGGATGGTGTCTTGCTTGGGAAAGCTTTAGAAACACACAGGTTAGGCAGTGGAGGCATCACACTCACCAAAGGAGGGGAAAGAGGGAGGGGAATAAAGAAGTTGATGCTCCCCAGGCAGTTCTTGTTTCCTCTACAAATTCATGGGCTTAGTGCTGCCTAAACTCGTTGAAGAAGGGTGGTGTCACTTGCCAGGGTGAAACATCATTCCACGTGAGAAGAGCGTAGTTTAGTCCGTGTGCTCACAGGTGGTGGATGTGAGCTCTGGGAAAGGACTGAATGGCTTTAGAACCAAACCAGGACACGAGGGTGGTCTGTAAGATGCCCTGTGCCCCCTCGCTGCATCTCCTGGATCCCATGGCCACCCTGAGGGGCTGCTTGTGCTCCCCTTACTTTTTGCATCTGCTGTCAGGGCAGGTAATGAGAAAAGTGGAAGGTGATTTCTGGCAGTCAGGCTGTGGCTGACATTTGAGAAGCCCGTAAATATTTTTGTGTTGCATGTTATTTTACTGCCATTACTTCAAGATGTGCTTTTACTCATTGGAAACTGTGTTGCATAAAATGTACACAGATTTTTTTTTTCTTTCTTATTCACAATAATTTACATTATTGAAAATGGAAAACATTACAAGAAGTTATTTGATTTTGGCCTGCAAAACCAGTTTGGTTATTTTCATGCCCATTGGCAGTTAGCTTTACTTTCTTTTCCAAGTACCTGCAGTCACCAGTGTAAAATCAGGTTTTTAGGGCTTTGTAACACAGTAGGGATGAAGTACATTTCTGTAAATGAGGTTTAAAAATTATTTTCCGTAACCAAGAATGTCCCAAATTTCCTGAAAATTTAAGTATTAATGTTTGTCATTGGAAAAATCCCTTTTTTTGTTGTTGCTGTTGTGAATATTAAAAATACATTCCTATTACACTGACTGGTATCTTTGAATGATCATATTCTGACTATAGTTACCTGTGGTATTCCTTCGTAATTATTAATGAAAACTGTTATTTTTGTATTCAGTATTTTTGTTTATATGATTGGAGGAGTGACCTCGTGTATTCTAAAATAAATAGTAACACAGCTAATTAAATAATAGTCATAATGTAGGATGGGCCGTGTCAAAACACCTCGAGATTTGCATGTCAAATATATGTATGCTCTTTAAATGGGAAATAATGATCAATAAAAGGAATTGAAAGGCTGTTAATATTAGAAGCAAGCAAGCAAACTCAACTGAATAAGCTCCTTAACGTTTAGTGCAATATTTGAAAACATAAGAGTGAAATCCGAAAAGAAGTATTGTTTCCCCTTGATGTTTTGGGAGAGGAACCAGGAGAGTAATTGGCTGTACACATCCTGAATGCCCTGCTCCTAACTAAAATATATATGATAAATTGTATAATATAATATTATACAAGTAATAACTTTTCCCTAGATTTGAACCTTGCTAGGTGTAATTCTCTCATTTATATTAAAGGTGTTCTGTTCTGCTCTGATGTCTTGACAGTGTGAAGGTCTTAATGATCCCTTTCTTTTACTGCAGTGATGTAAATTAACCTTATTAATACAAGTAAAAATTTGGCTTAAGGTTTTAGGTTGTAATCTCCCTGTGTTTAAAAGTCTTTGCATCCTTTCTCATGCTTTGTCTCTATTAAAGAACAGTTTAACCGTGGGAAGGATGCACATCATTCATTTGCTCTGAGGCTAATATCGCTGTTTCCCTGCAAAAATGTCATTTGTGTCACTGCATAGTGTGCTCTTAAATAATATTTAATTCTGTGACCTCGGTTCACCATGCCTTCCCAATTGTCCATTAACTCTCATCTTCAAGCAGAGGCAATCTTTGCTACATGGGTACTAGGAAGAATGCCAGGTAAAATTGAAATAGGCTTTAAAAATACGATACCTTTTACGTTTGGCTCCTCTTGTACCGTTCCTTTTAATAATTCTAGTTAATGCAATATAATCTGAGAGGTGGAAGTCAAGAAGGGGCTGAGAAAGAAGCAAGAACAAACCTTTCTGACATGCACATACCAGGAAAACGCAAGGTTGAAAGTAACCATGTCAAGTTGTATCACCTTACCACACAATTGCTCTCATTTATTTAGTAATCAAGTGCGAATATGAACACCTTGAGCCTGTTTCATTTCTTGTCATGGCAAAACAACTTCCATCTTTGGTTGTTGTATAGCACTTAGATAAAACAGTGGTAGTCATTCCAGAAAAATTTGAGTTATCTGGACAAGTTAAGACATCATCTTAACACATTTCTCCTTCCACCTTTGAAACTTGTGAGAGACAGATCAGACAGAGCTTTCAACAGCTAGCAAGCTGCAAGGAGGATTTGAATAAAATTAGTAACTTGAATATAGTTAAAAGAATAATGAAGGGCCCATATACTTTGTTGCCGTAAGGAAGAAAAGTCTTTGCATTGCACGGATCTTTTTTTCTCATCTCCAGCTGGCTTGTTTCTGTCTGTTGGGTTTTTTCTGGTTCCCCCTGCCCCTTCACTGGTAATGCCTGTTGTGAAACTCACTGGTGATGGCATTGTGAACTGGTCTCTCTGCAGCTACCAGCTCAGCCCAAGCCGTTCCTCCCTCTCTAATCTCCCTTCCCACATGCTTTTTTTGACATACATGGAGTGAAATGGTTACGTTTTTCTTCCGTACCTGTTAACACTTATAATTCCTTTTCACAACTGCCAGTTTTCCAGCTTTGTGAAGCTCTTACTGTAGGCAAATGTTGCACGTTTTGGGCAACAAATACAAAATAAATTTTATGTCAACGTACTGCTGTTCACACATTTAGAGCACGTTTTAGGCTACGTCAAATCCACCAAACAATAAAAGGTGTAGAACATTTGGAGGGACAAGTTCAGAGCTGACCTGATCAGTCTCATTCACTTAAAAAGGTTTTAACCTGTTAATCCCAACTCAGCATTTGATCATTATCTCCAGATTTCTTTGTGTCTTTATACCTTTTACAGCACACTGTTAGTTACTTTCTGACTGAGATCATTAGTAACTTGTCACAGCTCACTCTTAGGAGACATGTCAAATGCCAGCTCTGTTTGTGTGGTTTATTTGACTTACTTGGCAGATTCTTAACCATTGGGTATGGGATTTTATTCAGACGAACTAGTGAGCTTTTATATTGTTGAAGTTGCCTTTAAGAAAGGGGTTTAAATTATGTTTTTACATTAGCTCTGATTCTCTCCTTGTTTGCTTCTCCTGCCTTCTGGAGTTGGTCATTCCCCATGGTGCGGTCACCTATTGCCAGTGATCATGGAGGTACCACACTGCAATCAGATAGAGCTTTCCCAGGCAGAAAGTAGTGAAGAAGAATGAAAACTTAGCCCAGAGGTTTTTAGGGATGTTGGGCTTTTATCTCTGAAAAAAGAACTGGAGTAAGCTCACATAGAAGTGGTCCCTGCTGAGCATGGGGTGTGTTACTCTCTGGAGATGTTACAGAGGTATCTCTGTCCAGGGAATAGCTGAAGTTTTGAAAAGAGTATGGATTAATGCAATCTACTGTGAAGCTGTACTCAGACCAGTGTGTTAACTATAGCTGGTATTTTCGCAGTGGGTTTTGGTTTTATCTGCTGTATGGTTTTCCACAGCACTGCTAAAATCCAGCCGAGGTAGTGGCTGCAGAACTTCTCTGCGTGTCATCATATATTCTGATTTGTACTGGCACTGACAGGTACAAAGCAGAATAATCCTGTGTTTGATACAATGAGCAAGGATGCCTTTTGGGCTAAATTTCCATTTCCTTGCTATCCTTATTGTAAGCAGGATTTGCATATTTAATTCTTTTCACTTATTGAAAAATATATCCCTTTAGATTTGACAGCTTCCCAAAGAATATTTTAGATTTCCCACACTGATTGTGGGCCATATGTTAGAACTAATTATATAAATGAGACATCATAGATTTGTGACATGCTTAAATGTTCAGTGCTATAAAGACTTACCCCAGCTAGCGTGCACTCGTGTAAGCGCTGGAGGAAGAAAAGAGGAGACGCAGGTTTTCAGCAGATGTTAGTGGCTTGGTAGAACTATCCATTGTCTTTATCTCCCTCTAAGAAGTTGATGACACTTTGAAGGGTTTGTCAGGCTATTTTAGGCTGCCATAGTGCAGGAAAAAAAGAATTTCCTTTTTGCACCTATGGATACGCCGGAGATTCATTATATATTAAATCATATGAAATGCTGAATGCTGATAGAGGCATTTCGCTCTTGGAAGTAAACATTAAATGTGAGGCTGTAACAGTGTTTTCTGTGCTTTTTTTGTGCGTTGTGGATATCTCTCTGAGGTGAAGTGTCTCACAGACATTGTGTTTTTTGGGAGCTAATGAAGGAATTAACTAACAAGGAAAAAGGTAGAGGGGAAAAGAGAAATAGCTGGAAGGTCAGAGATGTAAACTCAAGGGTTAAGCACCAAGGGAGGGATTTTGTAAGATACTTTTCATTAATGCTAATGGGACAGGTATTATCTGTAAAAATTATATTTTGAACAAGTTTCTAGCAAGAAAAAAAAAGTGTAGTTTCTGCTAATGCTGTCATATTATTTTGTTATTGTTCCAAGACTCAGTGATGCATACAACGGTGAAGATCGCGTCACAGAACGTATATTGCACAAAAGTTTTCTCTTCATAGTTAAAAATGAAATACGTATGCAGGCTATGCATGCAGAGCTGGTAAGCCAAAATTATGGCTGTAAGCTATTTCTGTACATTTAGCTTTAATGCTGATGCATATTTAATTGCTTGGCCTGTTTTCCCCACAGCAAGATGTGGCTGTCTTCCACCGAAGTCAGTGCCTGAAGTCTGCAGCAGCCCAGTTTGATGTTTGTACTTTGCCTGTGAAGTGCAGCGTCCACATCCGCAAGAAGCAGGTCGATTTTAGCCTGGGGGAAACCCCCAAAATCCACTCTGCTTTCAGAGCGGTGTTCCTGTGGAGGGGTTCTTGGTGGGGCTGTAAATTTACAGTTTTAGTGACTGTGGCCGTAATTTCTTGTCTGTGGTGAAAACAGGGACATACTGCATTTTTCTTGTGTGCAGACAACTTCTTCAACACACAAGAAATTGGTTTATGTTGCCTGTCTACTTAAACAAGCATAGAAAGTTATTTCTGATTTAATGTATAGAGTTGTTACTTAATTATGATTGTACTTTTGGCTTTCACTTCTAAGAGCTGACCTACACCGGTTTCTGTATTTCTTGTCAGAACACGTTTGAAAATAGAATCACAAGAAGCAATTAGTATTAATCTTGCTGAAAGATTACTCTGCGTTGTTAAATCTCAGGTGCTTTGTCCGTGACAGATGAGTATCACTTAATTTCAAATGAAAAAGCACCCGTGGTTTGTAAGTGGATTTTGGGTAACCATTTCATAGGAAGTCTTTTTTTGGTTTGACTTTGAATTCAGTGTAACAGCTTAGATGGTTAGTACCAGTAAGATGGGAGGGAGCAATAGGAAAAAAAACTTTGGATTCATGCGTCAGCAGAAAGGTATGCGTGAGCAGAGGAGGAATCTAGCCTCATGATACCAGCTATTCTATTATGTTGTATTTTCTAGTCAACTGAAGCAACTTTTTAATGCTGGAGATACCGGATAACTTCTTTCTTTTCTTTTTTTCTATTGGACTTGTGTCCTGTTGCGCTGTTTTCTGTAATTTGTGTAATACTGTAAGTTCTTACTGTTTTATCAAAGGATAGCAGATTGTTCCATTTTAAATGAAGAAATCCCTTCAGATTATACATTTTCTGCTCAGCTGCAGATTAACAGTTTTATCCAGTCACAATTGTAGGGTATACTGCCAGAAGATAATTTGTTCCCTCTGTGTCTCAGTCATGCTTATTACCTTCATTTTATTATATACTTTGAGCCTGTGAAATGATTTCTTAACTGCACTTAAAGATAGTTTGTGTAGACAGCAAAATTACTGTTCCCGCCCTCAGGATCAATTTGTAATGTGCTTTTATATAAATATTATGTGCTGCACTTCAATATTGTTCATAGTCCAGAAGATAACTGCTGTGATGAGTCTTACTTAAGAAGCATAGTGAAAACAGAGTCCATATGGAACTCGAAGAAAAAGGTACTTAATTAGCTGTGCTGTAATACCACCATCCTGTCTCCAGCAGGACTGCTGGTGCCCCCAGAGCTGCTTCTTGGATGAGGGAAATACTGGTTTTTGTACAGCCATATTAAATGTGTTCTGGATTGTTGTTGTTGTTGTTGTTGTTCTATTTCTGAGGGGAAGGAAAAGGGGAGAGAGCAGCCATGAAATGAGGATGCAATTTTAAAAAAAAAAAAAAGGAAAAAAGACACTGACTTAGAAAGAATCACAAGGGAGGCAATAAGAGAGAAACCTAACTGGAGAAGTAAAAGAGGTATTGGTGGATGGTCAGGCAAAAAAATGGAGAAAAAAAATAAAAAAAATTCACATGGTCTTAAAGAAGATTAAAGGAAAAAAGCGAGAATTGTCAGAATACAGAATAAAATGAGTTGCAAACTGTCAAATCAGGCACCTGAACATATTGCTCAGTTAACAGTGGCCTGTTCATCTTCACTTTTTTCTTTTTCCCCTCTTCTCCCATCACCTATACTGGAAAAATAGTTCACTAGACTGAGACCACGAGAGGACTGAGCACTGCAGCTCAGATGTTAAGACACCTCTTTATGTTGACTGCCTTATGTACATTTACTTAGGTTACCAAGGAGATATGCTCACATGCATTTAGTTATTTCATTACCGTCTTTCAAATTTATGCTGAGTAAAAGCATCATTGGAGCCTCAACAGAGCACTCCTTTTTTTTTTTTACCTGCATGAAATATCTGGATGGGAAAAGAGGATACGTCTATAGAAACCTGATGCATGATAGCCCTGTAATTGAGTTGCCACACACCATTCTTTCTTGAATTTTTTTACACCTTTTCACCATTCCTGCTGAGTGGATTGTCTGGTTTTGAAACATTAGCACGTGGAAGCATCAACTTTTGCCACCTGAGAGAAACTGAATTTTGTAGGCACAGGAGCAGACTCCGGAGGGATAAATGCACTGCAGCACACTGCTAAATTATGGCTCAAAATAAGATACAATAAAGTATTGTCTCTATTCATATCTTTGTTTATCATTAGCTTTGCTACAAATAAACCCCCAATTTCCCAGTGCTGCCTTTGAGATATGAGCAAGATCTCCAAGGTCTCATTCGTTAATTTTAAAATTGCACTCAGTTTCTTTATTTTAATCCGCATGACTTTCCCTCCAGTTATTCTGGATACAGTACTGTGGATTTCAAGATGCTCTTGTGCTGTATAATGCTCTATGAGATATAAGGGAGCCTTAAAGCGATCAAAAATTCACACTCCTTAACGACTTTGCTGGAATGATGGGAAACCTGTGTTGCTCTGGCACTGTTCAGTCCTGCTAGACCTAGAAATATTTGCGGCTTTGGTTCCTGTTTAATGTAAAAGCTCTTTATGTTTCTTGGCAGTATAAGTGGGCCTTTGAATAGGGGTGATTTTGTAACCTGAACCGTAGGTCGGGGTTGGAGAGGCGCTGGCGTGGGTGGCATCGATGACGGTGCGAGGACGGCAGCTGGGAGCGAGGTGCCCGGCTTGACCTGTCCCCCTCCGGTGCTGCCAAGGTGCTGTGGTGTGCCAGTGCTCCCCCAAGTGTAATTGATTTAATGATTGCAATTAGAGGTATTGTTTTATCCTGTCAATTGCACTTATTTTTTGTGATGCTTGGTGTGGCTTTCTGTTTGGCTGAAATTTCCTTTTTGTTAATAGGTATTTCTATTTTGTTGTGTTATTCGGGCAGCAGGAGGGTTCTACATTAGGAAGAATAATTTCTTTAGTTACATTGATTTGTTTCAGATTGGATCTGTGTAGCGTTCCTCCTTTTCTCTTCAGTCCATTTGAAGGCAAAATTCAGCGTGAATCCCTTCTTGAATGAAATCCTTTCTTTCATTCTGTATCTGTGCATGTGGGTGTGTCTGGGCTTTCCCCAGCCTTACCCTCAGTGCCTGTTGTGGAACTCACTGAGGTTGATCCTGGTCCCTGCAGTTAAATGTTCTCGCTGCATCTCTACGGGGTCATCACAAACCATGCCTTCCTCCAGGTTGCCCAGCGCCCGTGGCTAATGCCCACTCTTTGATATCTACTGCTTAAACATAGTTAAATGTTAGTGCAGTAACAATTTAACACTGTTGATACATCATGACTTCTGTAACATCGTGGGGCTTTGGGCAGTCTGCGCTTTGCAGGGTTGGATCGTTCCACCCGTACCGACTTGGAGGAACATCTCAGTCCTTCAAAGTCTTCTTGAAGTTAATGCAACTGCATGAAGAGCAGGTTTCGCTGTAGAACCAGTCCCCAGGGTTGTCTTTATACTACAGGTTTGGCATGCCGCTTCCAGTTTCCCAGGAAGCTTGCTTTTGATGGGAGTATGGGTTAAATACACTTGCTTCATAATACGTTTAGGGCTAAGATTTGTGGCAATTTATTAAAAATGACTTCCACACTTAGTAAAGGGTTCTGCAAAGAGCTTGGTTTGGTGCCGTTCAGTCTTGTCCAAGCTTCAAAATGTACATTTTTGTTCTCATAATAGTGGTTTTAATGAAGTGGAAACATCAGTCTTGCCTTAAATCTTCAAAATTAAGTATAAATTTTACCTGTGGGTTTTCACAGAACTTGAATTTTTGGGATGGTGCTTTGCTTTTATAAGCCAGTACAAGACATTTGTACTATATCCAGAAAGTACTTGGTCAGAACTACCAAATGATGAGGTCTGTTAAAAGACTTTTAAGTATTAACACGTTGTTGTAATTGCAATTACAGTTTTGAGCTCCTTTGTTAGCTATGTAGAGTATTCTTGAGAGAATATGACATGGTGCACATTAGTTTCCACAGGATGGGATTTGTCATATGATTTATTTTTTATTTTTCCCCTTCAAAAAAGGTGTTTTAAAATGATGTCTTACTGCAGACTGGCTGAGGAAGCCCTTTTTGGTAAAACTTGCACCCTTCATGGGCACGATGCTTTTTACTCCCAGTGAAAGGGACAGTAGCACCTAAGGGCATTGGTGGAAAGGAGGAATGGGAAGCTTGGACTGAATAGGCAGGGAAAGTTTGTGTCCACTGGATAAAATTCCTGCCTTGATCTAAGGCTGATTCCCATAACTTTTGTTTCTGTCCTGTGAGGAGTTGCATATGCATGGCCTCCTTGGGAGGTGCTTCCTTGTCTGGTTATGGTCTTGAGGACAACCACGTGGTAGTTACTCCCAGCGATCACCTGACAGAAGGCAGTGTGTTGAGCCTGAAGAATCAGTCTTGTTATCAGTGTGACATAATTTAATAGAAATTCTGTTTATAATTTTAAAAAATTCTAGAAAATCACTCGGGAAACACAACATCAGGAGGGCATTGTTGCCTGGGGTTATAAAGTTAGATGGTAAAAAATAAGAACAGATTTAACGTATCAATAACTTGAGTTCAGTGCACGTGAATAAGTCTGTTGGTTGCTGCTGTAATAATTTGTTAAAAAGAATGATGGACTGGGAGTCTCATCGTAGCTCATTCAGATCTTCAGGCCAGACTGCTGTATCTCCTCTAGGAGAACCTCGTTTATGTTCACGTATTTCTTCCATGGGCTTCAGCTGTTAGCTAAACTCGGATGCATGGGCATCCTGGGAGCCTGAATTTTTGAGCTGTATGGATAAACATTCGGTGTTGCTGACTGGTGGTAGATAAATGTGGTTTCCAGGCTGACACACAAAATATACGTTGACAGTCAAGCAGTGACTTCTGTGGTATTGACCAACTGCTTAGGGTTACACACGTACAGAGCTGGTGTGCTCTGCCATGCTGGTCACCCACTTATTTGACAAAAGCATTCAGCTGTAATTAACTTATAACAGCAATAGCTTAATTTTTAAGGATCCTGTTGTACCGGATTTTAAAATAATTTTTAGGGATATCTTACCAGCAGGATATTTTGGATAGACTTGCTACATTGCATTGATTTACTGTTTGGTTGTTGGTATAGATTTAGAAATACGCTCCTTCCACCACACAGCAGAATTCCCATATGTCGGACTGTACCTGTATTGGATGCCTTTTATTTATATATTTTCATTGATTTCTTTATTCTGGATGGGTTTAAAGATGCCAAGCATAAACACACTGAGCTGCAAAACTATAGACTAAGAGCTTTGGACTAATGTGTCTGAAAACGATAAATTTTTTTTTTTTGGAGTTTTGCTGTGTCTCAGATGCTGAATTTGCAGTGAAGATGATATGGATACAGGATCAACCTTTATTGTTGGTGCATGAGTGAAGCACTAGACTGTAAAGTCTGATTCTTGACTAAAGTCCCCTGACATCTTGGTAATAACAATAAATAAATAATAACAGCTGTAGGGTGGCGTGGAGACAAGGAATCACGTGTGTGTTTGTGTATTTGTGTGCATGATAAAATCTCTGTATCCAAAGATTGACTTGTCTATAGAGGCTCTTTTTTCATCTGGAACAAGCCTTTGATTTCTTGCAGAAATCAAGAATTATTTCAGCCCTTTCTGTTGAATCTGAGGGGTGGATCCAAAAAGATTGTTACTTCCCTCTGTCTTGCAGGAAAATAATTCTGCTTATGAAGAGGTACCAGAAATACCTGTTTGTTTTGTGAGCACTCCAAAAACAATTAACCAATCTCAATACTGCAGTCTTCAAGCCTGCTTACAGTCAAAGCCCAAAATAGATTTGGTTTGATTTGCTTTAAAGACCAATATTCTAGTTTCTTGGGAAGGTGAAGTAAAGCATTGTTTTATGCTTAAACATAGTTTTTGAAACCTAAATACAATTCAAATGTCTAATAACAATATTAAATATTAAATTTTTTTGAAATATTTAATACATTTAAATATTAAATACCTGTGCTGGAGAACAAATTGCAGGGTTGAGTACTTATCTCGGTTACATGGTTTATTTGAGTGGTTCTTGTCATTCTTGTGTGAAAAAGGTGTTGAGTGTGTATGCGAGGTCAGGATTGCTTAAGTCACGAAGAGTTTTTAAAAGTGGTTGTGTATTTAACTATGGGGTGGACGGCACTTTTTGAAATAACAAAACATAAGTTACCCAGTTAATAAGAGTAAAAAAGATTAGATTGCCATAGTCTGTTTAGCTGATTTTTCCTCATATGGAATATAAAATGTGTTCTTGCATTTCTCATTCAGGGCTCTGCTTTGATGTAGGAAAACCAGAGGTAAATTAAAACCTGTGCGCTTTTAGTCACTGTAAATCATCTTATAAAAAGTCTTGACCAGCAGAGGGCTTCTGTCCCTGGGAAATAATCCCTCACGCCGTTATTGCCAGAGAAGAGGAGCTTTATCCACACACACCTTTCCCCCTGTGGTTTTCCTTCCCTTGTGGTCCCGCGGAGTGGGGAGCTCTGGGGAGCGGTGCAGCATCCCAAAGCCTCCTTTGCTTGCCCTCAGGTTCTGTGTGATGCAGCCTCATCTCCTGAGGGCAGGGGAAAAGGCAGTCCTTCTGTAGCGGCCCCCATTTTAATTATGTTTAAATGTTTTTCATGTGGAGAAGTAAATGCGGGGACAAGGAGTGGTGTTTCTAAGATCTTTGGTGTTCAGACTGTGGGATGGGTATAGTATTGGTGCCCAACTTATTAGAAAGTGTATCACACTTTATGCCAGGGCAAAGCTTTATTCTTTTCATCCTGCTCTGGTGCAGAACAGCATCTGATAAAGTCTCATTCAATTATAATTGATGTCCTTAGCAGTGTGAAAGGTGTATGCCAACGTGGGTGCACTCAGGCAGGTTTCTGTGATGGTAAGAGCACTGATCTTACACTCGGCTAGAAATGTATTTTGAATCTGTCTTGCCGCCTCATTACTGAATATTCTTCTTGACACATAGTTTTGCATTTTACCTGGCAGGCATTAGTCTTTCTTTTGGCTGGGTTTTGCATTCCTTTTATCTGCTTTATCTAGAACTCGTCTCTGTTGCTTATTCTGTAGCCACGACGTGCTAAACAGCCTTGAGTCAAATATTGCCACATACACCTCTCTTCTTAATATACCATTAACTGTGCTTGGTGCTGTGAGCCACCCAGTCAGAACCAAGCCTTTCAGCTGCCTGACTGGCAGCATATGGAAAGACAACCTCTTTTGGACACATTTGGTTAAAAAGATAGTGTTTGTTCTGCCTTTCTGTGTTCAGCAGTGCCTTTTTTTCCTCAGCAGAATTGGAAGATAATAGGATTTTAAAGGGTGAGTAATTGACCGACGACCACTTCCAGCTGTAGCATTTTTCTTCATATTGTGTGGCCTTAGTGCTAAGGTGAGGCACAGCCTGATTTCTTATTTCCACAGCTCGCTGCACTAAATCCTGCGGTGGCTTGGATGTTCTGCCAGCAGCACAGGGGAAACAGAAAGATATGTACCTGTCTGGGTTGGGGTTTTTATTTTTTTTTATTATTTAATTGCTTTGTGTGTCTATAAGAATGGCATGCACTATCAAATGCTAAAATCAAACAGAATAGATGCAAAATTGATTTTATTGCTTATACCAAAACTAATTTTTTTGAAAATCCCATGTATTTTAATACCTTCTATTTTATTTTTTGTCCCTCATCCGGAAATAAGCTATTTTTTAATAAATAAGCTGCAAAGTTGTCTTTTTGGTGCAGATTTATGTGTTAATTGTTGATGACTACACTGCAGAGGGATGAAGGCTGGAGGTTGTAGATGGTCAGGAGCACAGCTGAGTAAGGATTTAAGCTGAGAGAGGTTTGGGAACTTGGGAGGAAGATGGCAGTAACAGTTTAGGGCTTTGGTCACCACAGGGAGGTTTGCAAGAAAAGGAGCCAAACACTTTAATCACCCAGGAGGGAGGGAATGAATGCTTTTCTCCTTTTTTTTTTTTTTTTTTTTTTATGTGAAATTTTTTTTTTTGTAGACAAGCCATGCATGAACTTGCAGTGGAGAGGGACCTCGCCCTTGATTTATAATCAAGTCATGAGCTCATCTATGCTCTAAAAGAATCTATTGTCCAAATCTTGTTGGTTTTTCTCCAGGAAAGTTTTGCCAGTGTGTTGATAAGTAGCCCCAAACAGTTTTTCCTCTCCTACATTTACTTTATTTCTGTCCTCTCTCTGATTTGAATCTTATTTCCTCACTTTTTTCTCCTAATTTTCCTGGAAATTCAAGGTTTCTCAGCAGAAATTATTTCTGTCCATGTTAGCATGATGGCGTGTCTGGTACCTGCTGCTATCAAGGGGGTGAGAAGAAACTTTTCCCCAAAGCTGCTGCATCAGATAATCTGATTTATTTTTTTTTTTTTTTTTTTTTTTTTTTTTTTTTTAGATGAAGATTTATTTTTTATTAGCTGATACTGGCTGTTTTCATTTCATGTTTTCCCCTCCAAGCTTCCCTCTCTCTCTCCCCCCTCCCTATTGCCTCTCGCTTGAGCTTCAATGGCTCTAACAGCAAATGACCATTTGATGAGTCTTTCCTCACCATCCTCCCATATCTAATTTACCAGGGAGTGCTTTTGGGAGGGGGATGGTGCCTCTCTCCTCTTAGCAGGGTTTTAGATGGACTCAGCAGCTCGTGATGCCCGTAGACAAAGGCCATGTTTGGGGAACATGGGGAAGCTGTGCCAGCTTAGCTCAGAGTTACCTTAAAAGTGACTTAGTCAAAGTAGTCCTAAAACCCTGCCTGGAGATTCTCCTTGCAGCTTGGGAGGTTTACTTAAATATGCTTTAGATTGATAGATCATCAATATAAAACTACGTGTATTTATAACATTTAAATTATCTGTTTATGTATTAACATATTTATGTTATCCTAAATACTAAAAAGGGTGTCTAGCAATTTCTTTACAGTTTCTGTAGCTCGGCGTAAAGCACACAGCAGGTACAGGGCTGAGTTTTTAAATCAGATCCAAGGGTGTCAGAAGTTTTTGATAATCCCTTGGTTTTTTTTGCATTTAATGTGTCTGCATAAGAAAATTGAATCAAATGGTGTCAAAACTGAAGCATGTAGTTGTTTTCTGGTTATTTGGATCCTCATGGTCTTTGCTTTGGCATCAGTTTTGATGTGTTCTGTAAACAATCCCTATTAATGTGAGGATGTGTAAGTGTGTAGTAGTTTTAGTGCATCAAGATTTTAGGAACTGTTCTCAGGTTGCTCTGTTAGTCTTATGAATTTTAAAGATTATACTGGAGGTGTGTTCGTTAGTGTTATGTAAAACAGATGCGTATTAAACGCAATGTGACTATATTTTGCCTTTTCTGAAGTAATTTAGAATAAATAAAAGCACTTACAACTGAACACTTGAATGTTTTGGTGAAGAAGAACCAGAAAGCATGTTATTGTAAAAAATGGATGATAATGATTGAACCTTTTGCATCCCTTACCTCAGTGAGTTACTTGCTTAGTTTAAAAGGTCAAATAAATTAAAAGACAAATTAATGTTAACATGTTGGTGAACTACTTACTGACTTTAATTGTAACTGTAAAAACAGATACCCTGAGGCAGATTTAAGCAGTAGCAACTAACATTGTTATGATAGCCTCAGGAAGCAAGTGTAACAGACAGGATGTTTTGTAATAAAACTGTAAAACAATTAAAATAGCTGCACAAAGCATGCTGCTTTTTAGCCCGTCCAGAGGAAAGGGCTGTGAAGGGAGTGTCAGCCAGTCACAGCATCACAGTTGTTATAAATTGCCATCTACTTTTGGAAGGGGCAAAAGATGGATAACAAAGTCGACAAGTAAATACATGCTACATAAATATGCATAAATCCATTACCATCTGCCACATTGTCCAATTTGACTGGGTTGTCTTTCTGTGTCTACCACATAAATCAGTTTAAAGCAGTTTCCCTCAAGCAATATTTTCTGTAATGAATGGGTGAAAGATCTGCATTCTTGGGTTGTGACTGTAGTTCTGGTATATAATATAGAAAATACCGTCTTTACCATTTTCTCAAAAAAAAGAAAGCTGTAGTCAAAAGATTTATTTGACTGTGCAGCTACTAAACTTTGCATTAGTCTTTGGAAGCCGAGCCAGGAAGTTAAATTATCAGGCTTTTTGCTTGGCTAGGAATTTTTAGTGGTTTATTTTATACAATCACTACAGCAGACACTAAGTAAAGATCAGAAAAATCAGCCTGTAAGTGTACTGGTTTTGTATCCCGGCATTATGATAATTTTAAATAATAATTTTTCATAAAGTTTCATTCCTTGCTTGGTAAGCAAACATAGCTCATAGTGCCGCTGTTTATTCTTTGTGTCATCACTGTGATATGTCTCACTTTAGGTCCAAGTAATTTTATTTTTCTGTCCTGTATATGTATAGCACACTTGCATTTAATCTTCTATCCAGATGTGGCCTCTGTCTCTTTAGATTCAGCTTGTACAATTTTCCTACATCCTGTTCTGGGTTTCTCCTAATAGCTACGACTATAGAATCACTGTGCTCTGCCGTACGTTCATCTGGGCTTCGTTTCTGTTACACAGAGGCTGCCTTACACTGTTCTGGCAGCGAGAAGGGGCCCCAGTGAGAATGGGACTCAAGACCCAGCTGGCTTGTCTTATTTTTTTATGTCTTACCGAATAAATTGCACCAGGATAGATAAAATTTGTTTATTTTTTAATGCAAGAAGAAAGTATTATAATTTCCTTGTTTGTTTATAGATTAGATCTCTAAAATAAAATTTGTGAGTCTTTTTTATGTACGCTTCTGTGCTTCCCTCCCCTGCCTCCTGCTCCCTTCCCAGTTCAGAGAGTAGTGGTTGCTATTGGAAGAATTTGTAGTTTTCTGATTAAGGGTATATGCTTGGACTTCACATCAAGCTATTCTTAATGGGAAGAGCTTTACTCTTAAAATGCTAATTTATGATAGAAAAAGACAAAGCTGGATTTTTGTTAGCATTCTTACAAATGAACTGGCATGAGTTTATATATGAAACAAGCTGATAGCCCATCTTCTCTCTGCAAATATTTGCCTCCGGTAAGTGAAAGGTCAAAAATCTAAAATGTCTGTCAGGATACCTCGGTGGGCCTTTGTAAATCACATAAGTATTTTTAAATCCGTATAGTTAGGTGTCCTTTAGTAGGTTAGAAAACTAACCTTGGATTTCTGTTTTGTAAGAGTCACAGGTTTGTAGTGTAAAAAAAGTTCCAATAATTTTATTAGTTTATTGCAAGTCAAAGCGGTTTATAGGTATTACTGAAGCAGTTTTTTTTATGTGGTAAAGATTTCACAGTCTTAGAAAAATAGCTTTTAATAAAGACACAACTTCATCCTTTAACATAGCAGAAATTTAATGTTAAAACTACAAATGAATCCCCTAGGAAAAAAATGTGCAAGAGTGGGATTCACTTTCACTTCAAATTAACTGTTTAAAAATTAGGCATTGTGTGTAAGCTGGTGGTCCAACCTTTCAGCCCAGTCAGGGAAGGGAAGGGGCCCTACAGAGAAGGAGTAGTCTCACCTGAAGAAAAATGTGCAGTAAAGGTGGGATACGTTTCCCCTGGGAGGGCAGGCTGGCTGTGCTGGCTGAGGAGGGAGCCTATGCTTTTTGACTAATTTAGCGCTGAATTGGGTGAATCTCATCCTAAATGATATGAGCTTCAGTGGTCTGCATTTGTGTGTGTGTGTATGGCAATGCATGAATCTCCATGTGATGCTTTTTGTGCATGTGGGAGGAGGGAAAAATGAGCTCATAACTAAAAATAAAAAATATAGATTTTGTAAATATAAACTATTAATCTAAAATATGCTAATTTTCAGGTGGGTTTTGTACAGCTGGGGTATGTTTTAAAGTAAAGATTCTTTTAGAAAACAAACAAACCCTCTACGTTACTGCAGGTCTTAAGTCTCTCTATCTTCCTTGTCAACTGACTGATGCATGAAATAATAGACCAAAGTGTAAAGGTTTGTTTGAGAGAGGCCCTTTTCTGATCTAAAACTCCTCTTTCATCGGTTCTGTGTGTTGGCTGGTTTCCTTCGAGCGCATTTTGTGTGTGTTTAGAGGAGAGAAGGTAGTCTGGCAACTACATATCAAGGCAGGAAACCTCCTGCTTCCAGATCTGCCCCAGGCTTCCTGTACGGCTGAGGAACTGATCCTGCTAACCTGAGCTGAAAAAAAAGGGCAAAAAGAGGCTTGTTTTCGTGTGTAAGCTTTTAATGCAGTATTTTTACTACTAGTTTTCCTGCTCATAACATCTAACACTTACCTGTCTAGCAGGATGTTAAAAAGGTGAATTTTCTAAGCAGCCTCAAGAGCTCTCCTGCAGGATGCTGTACGTGTGGAGAAAATAACTTTTAGCTGTTACTGCACTTGTCCTCCTCAAGCAAGACACGAGAAGGTTTGTGCAGGGTACCAGCCTCTGAAATGGTCTTACTCCCTGCCCTTGATAACGTAGTAAAGAGATGAAACCTTCCTTAGAAATGAGGTAATGCGTTATTATTTTCGAGCAGCGGCGGCAGAAAATGGGAAGAAAACAATTGCTCTGAAAACAATTTGAATGTTGCTCCAGACAAATAAAAGACTGAGGCGGTGGCTGACCTCTCCTGACAAACAGCTGGAGCCAAAAATGGCCACGGAGTTGTCGCTTAAGGACTTAATGGAGGAGATCTTTCAAATCCAAGAAACAGTAAACAAGGTAGATGGAGCTTTTACAGAGGTTAAAATTGAGATAGCTCGAATGAAAGCCAGGCGAAATGAAATTAAAGAAAAGGTGAATCAACAGCTCCGCGTGAGTGAGGATGAATTGCTTACGTTAAGAGAGACTTCTAATCAAATCAGGTTTCTGGAATGATCTTTGAAGAATCAGAAGAATAAAAGGAGGAAAATCAAATTTGAGACTGGATACCTAGAAAAGGCTTGAAGGACATCACCCAGGGGAAAGTTTTGAAAATATTGCACTGGAGTTGATAAAAGTGAAGGCTGAGAGAGGCCTCTGAAGTGGAAAGGTTACACCTGGGCTTCCTCGTGGGTGCCCAGTAGACGTCAGCCCCGTGTATCGGAAGCGTTGGGCTCTCCTCGTGTATAGCAGATGACAGCGGTAGAGTTTCCTGCTGTTCGTTTTCAGATCACTCTCACTAGACCTAAGCTGGAGGCGGGCTATCTGCCACTAGTGGCTTTACAGCCTCCCTGAATGTGAGGCCTGATTTATGGTGCCCTAGTGAAAGGGGGGTAGGTTCTTGCATGACAATACCGCAATGATGCGATGAAGCAGCCGGACTGTCCCCAGGCTCAGGAAGGTACCTTCTCCTATCACTAACAAATGCAGAGACATTGCCTTTTGCAGAACCATGTATGCTTCTAAAATGCAGTGACATACTTAGGAATTACTGTGGTAGGCTAGATTATCTATCCATTATTTTAAGAAATACTGGAAAAGAGTATACAGGAGGGTGTTCCTTTGGTAGTTCCCCATTTTGGTACTGATTCTGCTAGTGTGGTGAAATGTGGAGCAGACAAGGAAGAATGAGGGTCTACGGTGCTTGATTCTTCAATGATGGAACCGTGAATCAGCGAAAAAAATAGAGGATACTCTCATAGATTCAGCTTGAATTGGGATCAGGCAGCGAAGAATAACAATGAGTTTGCTCTAGAGCTGAGCCTCAAGTGCTTTGTTTGCCACTAAGTAGGACAAATACAAACAAATAACAAGAAAGGAAAAGAATACTTCCTTGCAATTCTGCAGGGGGAAAACCTGTTTGAAGTACGTAGGCAAGAAAATGGTGGGATGAAAACCTAAAATGCAGGTGAAATTGACTCCACATCAGTGTTTGTGGTTGTCTTGAACTGAATAGCAGTTGCCACCTTGTTAAGGGTACATAATGAGAAAAATAGAGTAGTTCAGTTTAACACTAATGTTTTGTTTGTCCTTGGAGATTTCTGCATGTATGCAAGAATTTTCATTATTTCTCTTCTGATTTATTTACTTTTTAATACTTTTGTCATTAAATTTTACTAACATTTACAGCAGTCATTTTCTTGCTTTTTATTCTGCCAGTTTCAACTAAAGTAAGTGAATGGGTTTAGAAAAAGTAAGTAATGATTCAAACTCTTTAGTCACAACAAGCAAAATGTTTTGCTAACTTGCTTTTCATTTTTGTTTTCATCTTTGCTCTTAATGATTCACGCTGAAATATATATCACATATTGTCCTCTATAAAAATCTATAGCTAACTTGCTTTTAGAAGTCTTTTTGGTTTTTTTGTTTTGGTTTGGGTTTTTTTGGTGGGGATTTTTTTTTTCCAGCCCAGCAATGGCAAACAAATACTGCAGACACAAATCAGAGGGTTGATTTCACTACAGATTTTGTGTGCTGAGACAAATCAAGCATTCCATTTGACTAGTTATGTGCAGCTGTGTTGGGGTCTTGGGTGAGGTAGTTTTTTTGCCATTGAAAAGAGAGAGTCCTCAAGTGGTGTAGAATGCCAAACAGGAGTCAGTGGAGACATAGAAGCAAACTCCAAGGAGCTGCTATTTCCACTATTTCTTGGTTTTGGGGATCACTGTTATGTCTTCCTGCAAACTAGGAAGAATAATGAGACGGGTTAGTAACGTTGTTGAACATGATCCTAATGAGAACGATTTTTCCCACTGGATCAAACTGAAAGCGTAGTTTGGGATTTAAGAGTCGGGAGGTCTGTTGTTAGCAGATGTGCCAATCTGAGTAGCTGAGTGAGAGTTTACTCCTTGTTTACAGAACCCCAGTCAGTCAGTTTGGTTAAAATAAAGGTTGTAAATGTCTTCTGGAGATTCTGAATTGCATTATTAATTGGACTGATGTGTCGTGCGGCAGTAGCCCCAAAGAAGTTGAGCAAGACTTCAGAACTTTCCTTTCAGCGTTGCCTTGTATAGAAGGTACTGCTGAAGGTGAACTGCAGTGAATTCAAACTGTGCGAATGAAGAAAATAGTCTTCAAATATTTGTGTAGATTGGTTTGTTTCAGGGAAGAGCTACGAAGCATCTTGTGGGTTTGGGAAATGCGCTACAATGCTGTGCTTACAAAACCAAAGACTTCACAAAAGTCACTCTTCTAAAAGGGTCACAGGAAAGGTCAGTGCATTTCTAGGTCTGCATTTGTAGGATGGTCTTGTAATAGAGAATTTTTCTGTTTGTCTCTTTCCCTCTGCTCTTACTTAGAGAGGATGCAGTCTCTTGAGTGCCTTGAAAATCGGCTTCAATCAAAATGTTTTTCTTTGCAGTTAATTGGCTTCCCGGTTAGCGTTCCATCTTACACCAGAAATAGATTTAGGTGCATCTCTCCTAATTTACAGATTTCTGGATAGGTACCCTAGGTGAAATATCGCAGGAAACTTCTGTTGTTCAGACGCTTTTGAAAATAAAATACTAGCGTAGGGTTTCTTCACCTGGATCTTGACTGTAAAAGCTACTAAACAAGACTGTGTGGTAGGTAGAAATTTGCCATTTTGGTTCCACTCCAAATTTGCAGACAAGTTGCCTTATATTTATCTGTCTGTCTAGCTTTGATGTGTGTAAGAGTGTATACAGAGCTAGGCTAAATATATATTTATATTACATAGTTTTTTAATCACAGTAGACACTAGACCTGTACCTATATAAGCAGGAATTATTTTCTAAATTATATTTAATGTAGTGTTCATGTGCAATGAGTGTGTAATTTTCAAGTTCAGTGAATCCTTTTATTATTTTTAGTCTTTTTCTTCAGAGTGCTGCAAAATGACAGCTCGATAAACAGACTAATTTGGTTGGTTGGTTTTAGTATTAGTCAAGAAAAAAGGCAGTATCTGCTTGCATCCTGCTTTATGCCTTATGCCAAGGTACGGAGAAACTCTTATAAGAAACTGTAGAAACATAGGTAGAAGCACACTGCCACTGGGAAATGATTGCCATTGAATCTTTTTTATTTTATTTCAAGTAGATGGTCTGTTTTTGTTCACATGCAGATGAATTGCCGATTTTATTCAAGATAAAGAAGGCAAATTTAAAATACGAAACAGTACTTTTAAAAGTATTCTGTGATATTGTATGGTATCTGACCGAGTGGCAGAGACCTGTCAAAAAAGATGGGGATGTGTTTATCTGTATTTTTTTAAAGCAGACTTTATTTGTGTTTCATTTTCAAAGTGGCACTGCAATTTTTCTGTTTTTTTATGAGTCCCGCTTTCCAGAGTGGCGCCATCACTAAGGTACTTCCCACTGTAGATACAACAGCTGGGTTAATTAAATAGATATGTCACAGCACTGAAGCCAGTGCCTGCTGCCATTGTACACAGGCGGCCAAGAGCTACAGCAAATAGAGCCTCACAGAAGCACTAGCAATGCAATACCAACTGTAGTAAAAGAACCCAAGCTATGGCGTGAAAAATCATAAGATAAAAAAAGATACTTTGTGTGTATTAATTGCAAGTAAGTATAAAAGAGGTGAAATGTGCATTCACGATATCATAGAAGTTATTATTGATTATGAGAAATCAATAAGCTGCATTTCAGATAAATGTTAGTAATCTCAGCATGGAATTTATGGAAGATTTTCTTTCCCTGTAGCCCTACACCATGCTCCATCCCCTTCTTTCTCCCCCCCGGCCCCTATTGAGATGTCTTAGCATGTGATCAAAAACGAATCCTTTAACATTTTCATACGGAAAGTATGTTATCTCTAATGTCTGGTCCAAAGTCTCACTGGTGGAGACATCATCCTTGCAGACTTTCTATTTACTGTCCATTATGAAAGTTATTTGCCACAGCCCCTTCTCCATCTCTGAAATGCTGATGAATGTCACTGTGTGCTTAAGATCTGCTGTGCTCTTCTCAAAAGTGGCTGTATTTCAGTGACTGGCAAAATATTTCTTTTATACCTGTTACTTGTTTTCACAAGATTCACGGTAGCTATAACTACTGAGGACACAATGTTCCTCTATGACTTAGGCTCTTTGCAGACCCAGTGACGTAGATGAGCTGTAACTCAGGAGACAAGGTCATCTCAATGGGTATGATGGAAATTGTTAATAGTCTGTTAGATATTTATTTTTTTTCCCCCCCAAAAGGATCAAAGCTCTGTCTGCAGCTGCTGAGAGGGCTACTGAGGACAGCAGCAAGAGCTGAACCTCCAGGACTGATGGATATGGAGCAAATCCCAAGGCAAGCTCCTCTCTGTGGTTTGGCAGCTGGCTGGCAGGTTTCCAAGGAGCAGATGGTGCCAGCCACTGTGTGTTGTTTGTTTGCGAACTACTCTCAGCATTGCAGAGTGAAGGCAACGTGGGGCTGGTCAAAATGGCAGTACTGCCCTGGCAGGAAGATGGGATGGGAAGAGTCATGGCCGCTGGAGAGCGGCGACTGCTAAATTATACCTTGAAAATAATACTTGGCACTTGCTGTATGAACTAGTATTGACCTGTTTGCCTTAGAAGGTAATGAAAGAGCTGTATAAACATCATTAGTTCTGCAGTAAATTGTTCAGAATTGTGTAATAACACGGAACTATTATTTTTAAATGAAACCCTATTGTGTGTGATATGGGGATTCTCGAAGCATTTGGAGCTGTCTAACATCAGATCTCCAGATACTTTTGGAGAATCTCTGTATAAACATATGAAAAGCCAAATTAGAAATCTGATTGCTGCGACTTATTAGCTATGGGGCTGGATGGGTTGGCAAAACCCATTATCTTTTATTTTATCAGGTGCCCAAATTTCTACTTTAATTTTATAACTTAAAAAGCCAACACTAATGACCCAGGTCTCAATTCTGCAAGCTCCCAGACGTGTGAGTAGCTGTCTGCACATAACTGGATGTTGTGTTTGTACCCTTGGGAAGATAGGGCTGCCCAGGGAGAAAAGCATGGGGTATCTGTAAGGAGGGAGGTGGAAGGCAGGCTGTGGCTCATGCAGGGCTCCTCCTCATTGGCATCCACATCCACTTAACCATCGTCCTGGGCGCAGCCTGTCATTAGGGCTCTCTTCTCTGCCTTCAGAGACCCAGGGGACAAAGGTTAGGATATCTGCTCTGTGTTTGCACCGTTGGGTAGTTGTCAAGAAAGGGGTCCCTTCATATGAAGAAGTGTCCTCTGCTCATGCCCTGCTCAACTTCTGTTTGGAAGTATGTGCATTCAAAGTCACTAAGCATAGCCAAGGATTTTGGGTAGTTGGGCACGACAGGGTTCATCTAAACATGTGACATGGATAAACAGAGGATGGGGTTTGGAGTTTTGGTGGAGGGTTTTTTTTGAGGGAATATTACAAGTCGTGAGAGAATTTTGACCCAAACACTATGGGAATAGTATTAATAGTTTTAATTTTGTCAACCATGGCTGGATAGTTCAAAATTAACTCTTTACAAGGTTACTAGGTTCAGAAGTACTGAGTAGGATTAGGAGAGAATCGCAGCTGCACTGCCTTCAGTAGTCAGCTCGGTAAATCTATGCCCTAAGCTTACAAGCAAATGCCAGAGCCAGTTAAAATACATGTCCAGAATAAGTTTTTCTTTGGGAAGTGAGTGGGATACAGCAGTAAAGGGATCTGGGTAGGACAACAGACCGACTGACAGGCTTAAAGGACCTGGCTCAGGGGATGAGCAGGCTAAACCCCAGGCTTGGTCTGTGGTGACCTTGGTCATCTCTCACAGCACTTACAAGATGGATAATAGTAAGGAACTCGTATCTGAAAGTCATGACTACTTTTTGGGGTGTTTTTCATACTCTATAGAGTGGGAAGCAGAGGCTGATAACTGAGCATTCTTTTACCGGGCTTTTGAGTGAAATGTGTTGGTTTTCTTCAAGGTCACTGTATCACTGCTAGTTATAATGATAGCTCTCTCCTGACTTTCTATCTTGTTTTCATTTATGTATCACTTCTTTGGAGTTGTATATGGAATAAATTAAATTAGTTTGTTTAAAAAAACAACACAACACCTTTACTTTGCTACAGAAATACATAAGCTCACCTCCATCGGTTCTGAGATGCTGTGTGTGATCATGCTGCTGTGAGTTTTGCCTTTTACCCAGTGTTCCGTTGCCCTGCCTCTCCTTCCTCCCAGTTTTATTTTTGCCTGTGGTTGTTGTCATACTTAAAATTTAATTGTAAGCTCTGCAAAGGTGACTGCTTTGCAAAGCAACCTTTACAAAATCATTCAAAATTGTACTTGGTAGCTATAAATAAAAAGGAAGAGTAAGAATAGCAAATAGAATCATTCATGCAGAGGGATGAACATTTGAAGACACTGATGTGGGTTGTAGGCCTGGGTCTTCTCTTTTCCTGCCTATTTTACATTCAATGACAAATCATGGTGATCTTAGAAAAAGCTGAAGCAGATTGTGCCTTCACTTCTGTGGGAGAAGCCAAGTTAGAGAAACCAACCCATAGTTTCCAAGAGAGTGGGGAAATCTTGAGACTCCCGCTCCCAACTCTTGTGGTAGCCTCTTCTCACATCTTACAAAACCCCTGATATGCTTTAATTCAGTGTAGTGCATTTTTAACATTTACCAATTATGTTTACTTTTCCAAGAAGCTAAGCGGTCTTTGGCTTTCTTCTACCCTCACAACTGTTTTAATGAGAGATGCCCTTGAATTTCTTTGACATTAAACAAAGTTTGTGATTATATGAAGTTAGATGGGGTGAGGAGAGGAAGGTTTTTTATATCTTTGAGCAATTCTATTTCTGGAATTGGAAAGCATTTTAAATTAAAGTATTCCAGCATAGATTTTCCTACTGTTGTAAGTGCTATAGGCTTCACTAGATTTCAAGTTTTATATACATTTTTAAATTCTTCATTCTTGGTTCAGATCTGTAACAAATTTGGGTGCGTTGTCCTACACGTTATACTGAGTGGTGTCTTTGGAGATGTGATACAGCCTGGGATTATTCAGTGTGACAACACTTAATCTAACGTAATTCAGTTCAGTGTGCTGAGAAGTAGAATGATAGAATTTTTTTCTTCCTAGGATGGGTACCCATCCATTGTCATTCTAGTTACCGCAGATTATCTGATAGAAACATAAGAATATAGGAGTTGCCACACCAGTTCAAACCAGTGGTCCATCTAAGTCACTGTCCTTTCTCCTGAGACAGGCTGGATTTGGGTATTTCAGGCAAAAGTGTAGAAAACCCTACAGTAAACTTTGAAACGTCTTTCACGTTATGGTATTTTCTTTTTAATCCTGTCGATTAGACTTTGGTCTGTGCTGTGTAGTATAAGGACTAAACTCCCTTGTGTTTGCTGAATCCCTTCTGATGTAACACTTCATTTTCATGTTATCTCTCTAAACCTTATCTGAATCCTGCTGTGCTTTTGATGTCAGTGCAGTGTGGTTCCACAAATTAATTATATGTTATAAATAGGAAAGTCTAATGTATCTTGTCTTGTTTCTCAAACCTCAAACATGTCTTCTATTAGATATCTGATCTTTAAGCTAAAAGGATTCCCATTAGTGTTTCCAGTTCCCTACCCTGCAGGACTCTTCCAGTGCCTGTAATCATTCTAACAATTTTTGGTATCCATACATCGTACTTGTCACAAGAGTAGGTCACTATTTCATATAAAGAGTATGCAGTCATTTTATATAGTTGCAACATTGTTTTTCTATAATGTTTTAATGTTGGTGTGAAGAATTAAGGGGAAAAGAGAGATGCTTACAGTCAGAATTATCTTTTAAATGTTTAATTTCAGATACGTGAAAATTGTTCCAGAATCATTACAGCAGTGAGAAATTGGTCCTAAAATGTGTGTTAAGCACACACAGTGATAGTAAGAGCCCCTTTCACTTTGATGGCCTTTTTTGCCTTTTAAGCTAGTATTTCTGTAGCTTAATTTGTTCACTCCTTAACTTAAGACTTTATTTCTTCTTGTTCTTAATCAACCCAGTTAAGTTTGTATGGGATTGTAAAATTACACTTAATGTAGATGTAACTTAGTGGTTTGCTTCTTCAGTGAGCTCAGCAACCATAATTCAAAGGGTGGGTTTTTTTAAGAGAGAAAAATCCTTTTATCATTTGATATTCCTTCCATCGTGGTGTTTTAAAGGAGTAAAACTCTCTAAATTTTCTTTTATTCCTCTTTCCTTCCTCTTCCCCATCTTATGTGTGTCATAAACTTGCTGTACCTGTGTGGGAGCCCTTAAACTTCTTGCACATAGTCATTGTTGGCTGTAGAGTAAGGACTAATGTAATTAAATGCATAGTTACAGTATATAGACCTTTAGCAAAAATTATATATATATTATTTTTTTTACAGCGAGCCACAATGGTTTCAGCTGTTGGAGGCAGATGGTTTCTTTTGTAACATAGTGTTTGACCTATAAATCTGACCACAACTTTGCTAGGTCCTTTTTCCACAAAACTGGCAGCCTCCACTGTCCACTTTCTTAGGCTCTAAAATAAATAATGAAAACTACCATAAACACAGGATTTGATATTGATTTTCTGGAGTTTAAGATAATCTGAGGTCTTCAGAGATCAGTATCCTGTACTGTGGCATACACATATGTATGCCGCTGCTATAAAAATAAATAACTGAAGCTCTTTAAGGTCTAGTTTGTGAAAAAGATGAAACATTTATTGGCCACTATATTTTGAACATTGTATTTCTGAAGCTGAATTTGATGCTTTGCGTCCCATAAAATAAAAATGATGAGATTGAAGGCAGTAATCAAAAGAAAAGGGCTCAATGTGTCACTCGGTTGCTGGAATACATGCGGCTGGTGGAACAGAGCTTTACTTCTAATATACTTTTATAAATTTTTAATGATAGCTAATGAATCAAAAGTTGAGAGGCCTTGGAGATGAGTTATTTATCAGATTATTTTTTTTTCCTCGTGGTGCATCTGCTGGATCCCTCTGGTTGCAGGCTGTTTCTAAGATGTGGCTTGCACTTCAGTCTGTTCCTCGTCCAGCATTTTGCATCTCTTTAGTGAATACCAGGGTAGGGTTCAGTGATATTAATTTTGAACTTTTCACACCAACAGATGTGTTAAAGACCTGCAGGAACAAAACAGTGCTAATTTTCATTTCATTATGAATGTCTGGGCACTGTCTGAAAGGCAGACCAGCGGTGTTTTCCAGGCCTGACCGGTCCCACCAGGTGCCGCTGGTGATGCAGTGATGCCTGGAGCCAGCCAGGAAAGCCAGAGATAGACAGTTCCCAAACTCCTGATTAATACAAATAAAAAGGCAAAGGAAATTGCAGCCTGCACCCTGTGACCTGACCAAGCCATTGTAAGTCATCAAGGAAGCCTTGATGAATCAGGAGCAGTCTCCTAAATATCAGAGGGCTATATGGCTCTGCAGAATATTGTACCTACCAAGACACAGATTTCTACTGTGTGACCATATTACAGCATCAATTTGAAAGGAGAGGGGAAGGAAACTTAGGAGTCAAGCCGCAGAAATAAAAATGATTCACAGGGAAGTGGCTCAGCGGCTTACAGTCAGCTTTGCCTCTCCCAGTGTGTGATCTCTGCCAACAGGCATGTTTGCACCGCACAGAGGAGCGCTCAGTTCTCTGCCTGCCCCAAGCACGGTGGTCTCCATTACTCAACAGGCGTTGCTGGTGGTGGCACCTCAGAAGTGGCATTTTGGCAGGAAAGTAACTGCGTGAGGCAGAATCGTGATGTAAATTGAAACTGAGCTCTCTGTCAGCCACCCAAATGGAATCAATTGCACTATGGATTAGGTAACCCAGATTACTCCTGCCTGTGGGGATCCTCCAAGTCTCCCAAGTGGTACAGCAGAAGGAGATTGTGTGACGCTGCGTAGAGTGGTGTGCAGGTACTAACCATGGGAGGGAAGCCCCCAGTGCTGGATCTAAATGGCCAAATACAGGAGAAAAGATGATGTTAGCTGCCTTTTTAAAAAAATTGGCTATTATACTGAGCTGCTGAACTGCTGGGTTGTTACACTACCATTTCAAGGAAACGGTCGCCAATAAAATAATAAAAAATAAGGCATTAGCATTCATCAGTTATTAGTGGATCCTAATTCAGTAACAAGGTTTGAGTCTTCATACTTGCTTACACTTAACACATTTCAGTTTCTGTCTCTTCCTGAAGAATCTATAAAGTAGCAGATTCCTGCATAGGGGAGCTTTGCCCAAAACCAATAGGTTTTGAGCAAAACCTCCCAACCTCCCCAGCGTTTGGCTCTGTATCCTACCCAGGCAAGTGTCAACATACAATATCCTCTTTCTCTTCTATAAGTCTTATTTCCTGATCTTGTAAAAAATAGTATGTCCAGCACTTTGCTTCGTCTTTTCATCAAAGTTCATAATGAGACCTCCCCAAGCTTATTATGCACATGGTTAGCAGGAGAACTAAAACTTCAGAGGTGGTTATGTGAGGACGAGGTGTGATTCCAGGCAGACTCGAGGTGTGCTGGGCTGTTGTTGATATGCTGGCTCTATGTTCTGTGTTTTTATCACAAAATTTTGCTGCAGTTCTTGAAAGAATAGGAGGGTGTGATGCAAGGTGAATTGAACTCAAATTTCAGAAAGATCAGTTGCTGATGGCAAGGTTGAACTTATTCTTCATTGGTACAGAGAGCACCTGAAATGTTGCGTCTGTTGAGATGGAGGAGTTTGTAGGAAGAACATTTTCTAACCCCCATTTTTGAGGCTGATGTTCTCTTCAGAAATAGTGGAGCCACAATAGGGATCTTGGAAGCCTATTTCTGGGGATCTGTTAGAGTAAATGCTTCTCAGACATATTTAGAAGGCCTTGCAGGATGTGCTTATTTATGTGATCTGAGAAAGAAAGGAAAAAGTAGTTATCATTTTCCAAAATGCATTATACAACACTTTGGAATGTATAAAGTATATACATTTATAATAGTAATTGTAGCTAATAGTAGCATCTTCAGAAATCACTTACATGTTAAATGATGCAAGTGATTTTATTCCATGTTAATTTATTCTGGATTATTTCAAATTTAAAATAGTCTTTTGTATGAGGGGATAATACTCAGTCCTGATGTTATTTCCTTGCATCACATCTAATCGGAATTGCACGTTAATCCGTACCCTGCACCCTCCTATGTGCCAGACAATTGCACTTGAGGCTGCAAGGCTACATGTTACATCTCTTCTGGCAATTATATTTGAAACACGGTATTTTGACAAAATTATTCACGATGTACAATCCTATCAATACAACCCTAGCTGCCTGAGTGTAAACAGTTTACATTCATGGAGTTGGAAGGTCTAACGTAGTATAAGTAATTGGATTGTTGAATGGTTGAAATAGCTCTGACTGGGATATTTGGGCCAGACCTTCTTTTGACTGACATAATACAATATTCAGATCATTGCTTTTGAACACTTGTGTTTCAGTAGGCACACTGTACATGAAAAAATGTGCAGTATATGCTAATGGTTTAACTTTTAATAGTAAACCTTATTAAACTTTATCCTGGAAACTTGACAGTGGAAGTTGGCTGAAGTTAAAAGTGAGCTTTGAAGCCCAAAGCAAAATTACTTTGAACCTGAATGTATGGGATAAATCTCAACTGCTAATCAGAATATATAGAATATTTTCAGCTATTAATTTTAATTAACGTTTTAATTTATATTTTACCTAATAACAACCTCAACAACTTCTTTAGCCTCCACTGCTCATCTAGCTGTGTTAAAATGGAAATCAGGAATTCATGACTGCACACAGACATCTGGAGCCAGAGGCTCGGCAGACTTTTGAAGTCAGTGGAGTTGCTCTGATTTACACCTTCTGAGGATCTGCCCTATGAGATCAGTGCCTGTCCAGACTTATGTATTCTGGGTCAAATTTAGTGAACCTGGAAGAGTCAGTGGACTTCAGAGTGGATATTTTTTCTTTTAAAGGTTGATTGGACCTTCCTCTATCTATGTTGAGTGCTCCCCATAGTCTGATTAGTGGGGGGCACACATTACATATTTCTGGGATTAATTCAATTTCACTTTCAACTTTGATTCTTTTCCTTCTAAGAAATCAGATGGCTTTATGGTAATTCCCTGCTGCTCTCTAAATCCCTAAATCTCTTTCCTGTTTCTCATTTCTTTAAGGTATTAAGTGTTAACTCAGTAACACAGAAGTTAGTGTGTCTGACTCTGTGTGTTTAATTTCACTGTGTTAAGCATAAACAATTTTAAACTCATGTTATTTCAAAGTGGATATATTTTGCACAACACACTGTCAGGCTCAGTAATAAAGGTTAGCTGGTATTTGTTGCCTTCCAGCTACATTAAGTACTTCAAAATATCGTAACCCAAATGTAAAATTGCATCTTCCTGCAATACTGAAGAAGCCTGGCCATGGAAAATCTCCAGGTTAATGAACTTTCTGGCTGAGGATATTTTCTTTCCAGCTGCTGAACGTGAAAATTGGAAGTGTGAGCTCCTAGTATATTGGTCCCCAACCCATAGTAAACCACCCTATAACCCAAGCTGACAAGGGAGACCACAGTAATGTTGCCTGTAGCACACTGCTTGTACAGTATGTGCGCTGTGCTTTGTGGGACCACGGGCTTGTTTTAGGAGGCTCCTATGAGGTTACCCTGCAGCACAGGGGCTTTGCACATCCATTTACCCTGGGATGGATACTGCTGCGCTGCTACCAACTGTCAGGCAAAAGGTAAAGTTCATGTGTCTGGAATAGGGTCTTGCTTTATAACAGAGGGTCTGTCGTGGGCAAAATCAGGGAGTTTCTACATCGTGTACATTCCACGTAGTAACCACTCACTGGCATGCTTTTGGGAAAAGAGAGTCGTCACTGGATCCACTGGTCTCAGATGCACTCTCTGAGGTTATGGAAAGGATTATCCCCTCTGAACAGCATCTCTTTATTTTTCTACCCATTTACTTAGGCTATGTGAAGAAGCGAGTGAAAGACCATCACCTAAAAAAAACTCAAACAAGCAGAGAAAAGCTGTGTTTCACACAGGCATATTTTCTTGAGAGACTCACGAGAGTTTTTGTACTAGCAGGGCTCTTGACTACACACACACAAAAGTTATTTCAATACTTACAGTATCTGTATCTTTGTGAATCTGAACTGTCTGATATGTTATGGGATATGTCATGGAGTTTGAACTGAGCAATCTAATAGGGTGGTTACTGGGAAATGTATATTAGTGGGAACATTAATGTGCTCTCTTTATATTGAAACCAGGTTTGACAATGTTTATGTAGCCCATGGGCTGAACGTTGATGTTAGTATGAAAGGGGCAGATTGTTTAGCTGAAAGGAGAGTTGAAACTTGTCATGTCTGCATTACTGACATTAATGTTTTATGCACTTAGTGCTCCTTGGACTGCTTCTCTGTGTGGGATTATAGTAATTCCTGATCAATTGTGTCTTTGTAAGAAAATATAACCATACATAAAATAAGTAAAATGCAAGGTAGCTCTTCATTGCATAAAGACCAATTAGAGGATTGTTTATTGCCCACCTGAGGTTTGAAAAGAAAAATGTTCTGATAACAAGGTTCTTGATCAACAAAATGTGAAAGAACGTAGCAGTTTTAGTTCACTAGGATTTGGCTAATGTGACTGTCCTCATTTCAGAGCAAGGCTTAAATCCTTTACATCAAGGTGCAGACTTCAGCTTCTATGCACGAAGGCGTCTCTTGGAAATACAATTATGTAGTTGTCTGTGAGGAGCCGAGGGGCAGAGTCTTGGTGGGCTCTGAGGTGTTGGCAAGGGAGGAAGAGCACCCGAAAAAGCCTGGAAGAAGGGCAACAGAGTGGCTGCTTTGCAGTTGCCTTACCCCTTGAACATAAAACCTCCAAGATGGAATGAAAAATAGAAGTAACTAAAGGCCGGGCCACCATAGTTAGCACTGATTTGGCTAACTGCCATGGAATTATTCCATTATCAGAATTTTGCAGTGTATTGTTTGTTTGTTTCTTTCCCCCTGAGGCAGAAATGCGTCTTCTAGTGAATTTATTTGCAATGTTTTGTTTTGAAATGGCAAAACTGATCTCAATTATGATTTTTATCTTGGCCACCAGTCATGCCAGAGCCCAGCCCAGCTCTTTAAAACAAATTCAGCATTGCTTGCTATATTGATTGCTGTAAGTGTTCCATCCTGCTCTAGTTCTAGCATGTTTATTTTGCAGTATAAGGATGATACTTTGGAGAAGTAATGTTTAGTTACTATAAAAAATATTTTTTCTAAAATGTTTATGTTGAAAAGATTCTGAATCAATCTTCCAAATGAATAATATGCATAAAAGTAGTAAGGGATAGAAATCCAAAAATCGAGGAGCTCCTTTTGTTCCCTGCCCACTCCCCCCAGTGCCAGAGTGACACAAATTCATTTATGCACACACACATTTACACACAAATAAATGGATGAATGGATAGTGTAGATAGAACGAAAGAACCCTGCTATTTTAGATTGAAGTGCCTGTCACTGACATTAATTTAGATGTAGTATTAGGGAGCCTCTTAAAGGTCAGGTTCCCCCTGGAGCGTTAGTTTACCCTGGACGTTTTTACAGATGATGTGCTAAAGATGTAATGCATCTAATAACTACATCTTGGCTTCATCTACTTGATTCATCAAATATCTTCCTGCTCAATACTGAGTTTTCAGTGACATGTTATATGTGAAATATTAGAAGACAGCATGTTAATGCTGTCTTGATTACAACTGATTTTTTTTTTCATTTGGAGGTACATAAATGGAGGGGGGGGGGGAGCAAATAAAGCTCATTTCTTGCCTAATGTGAGTGGCCTGTGGCTTCCTGAAAATAGGGAGTCCTCATTGTTCAATTAAGGGAAGATAGTTATGAATGGCAGCTGCCCTTTCCTTGGAAGGTGGCAATCGGACACTCAGTGCTTTTACGGGGAGAAGAGCATCATGGCTACCCATGCAGATGGGTTTATCATGTTGCATGTAAAACTTTATGTATACGGCCAAATAATATTTCCCCTGGGTTCATGCAAAGCCATAGGTAGTTAAGTGCATTGTTATCACTAAGATGGAGCCTAATTCTTGCTGTTATCCCATGACCTTTTGATACTAAAGATGTTTAATTCATTTTAAGGGTCTTTTAACTTGATTGTGAAGACCATAGTTGACCAGAAACCAGAATAGAGCAGCCCTGAGGTTAATAAGATAGTTTGCTTTATAACAGTCAGTTTGTCTTTCCCACTTGATATGAATATTTTTGTAGTGCAACACTTGCATTGAGCTGTATACTCTGCCCTCGTCAATAAGAACTTTATACAAAGATCAAAAGCACAAAAGATAATTTTTAGAAACAAATTGGCTTTGAAATTAGTTGAATTAGAGCGTGTGCCAAAGAGCTGGCAGTGGTGCAATGTAGGAGTTCACCTGAGTTCACCTTTCCATCACTGACTCACTGTGATAAGTTGCCCACCTGTAAAATGGGTTTTAAGGTTTAAAAAACAAACAAGCGTAAAGAACCCTACCAACTTTGAGATCACTATATGAAAAATTAAAGACAGGTGTGAAATGTTGCTACTTCTCCAAGAGAAATTATTTTTTTTCTACATCACAGAGCTACGGTTGTACTTTTCTGCACTGCTGGCCGGGGCACGAGGGCTCCTGAGGCACCAGGGCAAGCACCGTTCCATGGGTGGGAAAGGGGACTGGATTATGGGTGGTTGGTGGATGGGATCTACATTCTTCTGAACTGCAGATCTCTTACTCTGTAATCACATCCCTTTAAGGAGGGTTGGGTTTTGTCTACACAGATCCCACAAGTCATCTGGCTTTTCTTTGCACCCAGGTGAGGGCAAAAGTGGTGGAATAGCGTGGAGTTTATGGTCTTGTGCCCTGAAAAGCACCCACACCAAATTCATTTACTTTAGCCTGGTCTGAAGACTAGGCTGTGTGTTCTTTGTCCAAACTTTGTTCTTAAACTCTGAAGCAAAGCACAGCCTCGCCTTTGTGGGTTTTTTCTTTTTCCTAGAACTGCCTTTTGTATGTATTGGCAGGAAAATAGCATTGCTCTTAAGTATCTCAAAGTCAGCTCTGCTTCTGCAGCCTTGGAGCTGCTGTTACATTAAAGAGAAAGAAAAAAGCCTTTAAATATTGAAACAGTTTCTAAAGTAAAGAGGTTTGAATTTATGATTGATTTCGAAGTGATCTGTGTTTAAACTTTGAATGGGAATAAAATAGTGTCTTGTTCAAATATTGAACTAGTTTTAAAGTTAAATGACTCGAACATAGAACTCTCTCATGGGAAATCGTATTCTCATTTCAGCCTCTGACTTCTCTTGCATCTTGTACTATACCTCATTGTACTCACACTCCAGCGTTTGCTTAGGCTGTGCTAAGGAGCTCTCTGATACAATGTTATTAGTTGATTTTAAAAAACCCAACAACAGCAAGCCACAAAATACGCTTTAAAAATGAATAGCAGCGGAAATTTTTTCAAGATAGTGGAAATTCAGCAGAACAATGTAAGCAAAAATTTAGGATAGCTTTTTTTTTTTAAAGCACAAGATATGGGGAGATAAAAGCATTAACAAACATTGACAGGGAGATGTGGTCACTGAAGTATGGCACAGTGAGCGAGAACTACGTAATTGGAGGGGATTAGTCTCTAGAGCTTGGCTGATAAACAGATGAACAAAACATTACCTGGTATTGCTCACCAAGCCCCTCTTAATTTTTTGGGGAGACGATTATTCTTTATTGACTACCATGCTGCAAAAGTTATTAGTTTATTACTCACGTAAGAGCTGTGTTTTATAGCGTGTGCTGTCAGCTTCTTAATGTGGCTGTGTGTTTGAATGGGTTTGGTTCTCTGGCTCGGCTTCCACATTTGGCCATATAACGCCTAATGAAAATCTTACATCAGGAGCAGCGAGAGCCACGTTCAAGGACTAGATAAAATGCGGCGTGAGTAATGTGTGTGCTGTTGTCTCACTGACCGTAACATTAAAATTCCCTGTGTATTTTATAGCCAAAATGGCTTTTCAGTTTCCTAACACTTGAGGGCATGATTACTTCAACTGACTAATTGAGTTGATAGCCACTTTTACGTATTCTCAGTGCACTTTTTTCCTTAGTGCGGGGTCATGCAATGGATCAATGTGACATTGATAGTATTGTTAGCCTGACCCGCTCTGCTTGGAGTTTGTCCTAGTTGGAGGAGAAGGCGAAGCTGCAGATGAGCTGCCCTTGCTGCTGTTCCCATCCCGTACCAGCAAGAAACTCTTCTGGAATAGCTGGGATTTCCTGCAGCTAGAAAATTTCCATGGCAAATCCACTGTGTTATAAGTGCGTATCTCTATGCCTGCAAGCAAGGGGGCTGAGGGTAAACTGTGTGTGCAGTGTTAGATAATAATGTGAAAAACGATCCCTGTGTTGATCAAAGTTTCATGAATCCATAGTGGAATGTGAGTTTTTTGTTTATTTAAACTTTTTATGTTGCCACGAACTTAAGCCACTGGAAGAGGACCTCCATTTAAAAATGAATACGACTTCTGGAGTGGACTAAGGGGGGAGAGGGGCATAATGGCAAGTTTCCAAAAATTGCCAGTTTGAAATATTTCTTTCAATAATGTCACTTTATAAGTCAACTGAAAAAAAAAAATTCAGGAACTTAATGTACATTTTAAGAATAGTGGGTTTTCAAATAGTCCTGAGGTACAAAACCAGTAGAGAATCAGTGGAAGCTTTTCTGGAACTTAATAAATCAGTGCCAGCATAACTGAGAAATTATGGTAAATGTAGAAATTTGGATCCTATTCTAGAAGATAGATAAATTACGGTCAGTGGAGACTGCCTAATCAAACAGTACTGTTAGGTCTCGGGAGCCACTTATTCCACAATTTTAATAACACAAGAGACATGGAAGGAAGCTCATAGTGGGAACCATGTGCTAGATAGTTAGTGCAGTTGTCTGTCTCAGGAAACATCCTCCTCTTCCTCTTCATGGCTAAACAGCCTGTTAAACTGACCTGGCTGGGGCTTTGGGGGCCTGGTGGGAATGGAAAGTGTTTTGCCCCATAGGAAGGCTGGTAATTATTGCTATATGGTAAGTAGAAATGTTATTTAGATTCCACTTTCCACATTAGAGCTACATTTTCTTACGTTGTTGGCATTTAATACCACTTATTGTTTTTAAGACAAAGCTTTTCATACAATCGTTAAAATTAAAAAAAAAGCCCAAAGACCAACAAATGCTGAGTTGGTTAACTGCACTTCTTAAATGGTTGAAAACATACCACAAATGACTCTGAAGCGTTGATCAATTGTGAATTTTGATTTATATTTCCCTCTATTCCATAACGCCTTTCCTTTTGAATAAACAGCCTTTTTAAAAGAGGGTTTGGTAGAAGCCATGGGAACTGGGAGATTAAACCCTGTCTTTTGCTCAGGGACTGATATAGTCATTTAGCAGGAGGGGGATGTGATGACAGATGGACAATGTCAGGTGCAGAAATTTTGAATCTATTGTTTAGTTTTTGAAACCTACCTTTCCTACCACTGAGTGCTTTTCCAGTGGCTTTTTGGTGTTTGGGAGGTTGCGCAGCCCTCGTCTTTGATGGCACTCTTGCCTTTTATCCGAGTTGCATTAGCAGGCATCGTGGCGCACTCTAGGTATGGCAGCCAGTTTCTGATTCCTGAGCTTTGCACAGCTCAAAAAATGAGGTTTATGGTTTCTCATCATGGGGCTATATGATATGATTAGCAGGGAGGCTCTGCTGATATGGGTTCTCTTGGGCAAGCATCTCCACCTAGCTGAGAGTTACGTGGAAACCCCTTGGTTGTAGGAAAATGTTGGAGTTTTGCTCCTAAATTCAGGAGGACTGATCACATTGAGATGAAGGAAGAGACCAGCTGGCCTACAAGGAGCTTGGCACTGACGCTATGGTGTCAGGGTTTTTCCAGCAGGTTTGCATGACAAGAGTACTTTTTCCACTGGATTGGAGAATGGTATTCACTGGAACAAAAACCCCACTCTTCCTGTTACTAGTTCATGTGCTTTCTCTTTTTTAAATTGTGAAGGACCTTGGAAATATTCGTATTTATCATGTTCTGTGAACTTGGAAAGAGTCAGTAAACATTCAGGCAGGCTCGCTGTCCTTGGGTTTTCTGATGTGATGTACCTTCCATTGAATTCAGTGGAGTTACACTGGTCTTTATCCACTCTAGTTTTGGCCCCATACTGTGTGTTTGTTTGCGGCTGTTTGTGTGCATCCCTGTGTACATGCAGGTGAGCGCACGCACACAGTGTGTGCACACATTTATATATGTAAATAGAAATATATTGTGAAAGACAATGTCTGAAAGACTTGTAAGTACACGAGGCGTAATGTGAAACTCCCAAAATACTGTCATTAAGGGCATTCTACAGAACAGTCAGTACAGCAGTTTTTGAAAGTGTGTTAGCCGTGCTGAGCATACTCCAAAGGCTTGAGAGTGCTCCTGAGCCACGCGTGGCTATACCACATATGTCATGGGGTGTTTTTTTGGATCCCTTTCCTGGCCAAGATGCAAACTCGGAGAAACTAATCCATTTGAAATAAAGACAGCAGAAAATTGTTCTAATGAAGTCTCAAAAAGACTTAGAAATATGATGACAAAAATGATTTATAGTTTATGCAACCTTAATTTCACCTTAGTTAAGCCTTTTTTTTTTTTTTTTGTGGGGACGGGATATATAACAAAGTATTGTATGGATGAGTGTAATCCAGTGAATGGTTTATAGACACACTCCTCCAGGGAGTGTTATAAGTTCACCACTGAGTGCTAGATTTTGCATTTGGATCTCTGATTTAACTGCAAGAGGTGTAAAAACTGATGCATCGAGCCAACTCCCTACTGGTTACACATCTGAGACTCAAGTGCTTCATTTGTTACTTTTAAAGCTATAGTAAATAATTTTAAACATGAAGTGAGGGGTTTTTGGTCGGTTTTTTGGGAGGCTTATTGTTTCCAATAGATGATGACAAATCTAAAGCAAATAAAGCATTGCATGATATTGGTAGAAATTATTATATTGGCTCCAAACTTGTTTGTTTGAAACAGTAGCGGTAAAAGACTTGTATATTTTGGTAACTTTACTGACTTTCATTTTCCTTCTATCTCTTTTTGGGGGTCAGCCATCACAAATGCAGAAGCTATGCAGATCTGGAGATACAGTACTTTTTGTTGGATGAGGAAGATGGGTTGAATTAATAATCTCATATGTAGGCTGCTGGCAGCGCCCTTGGTGCTTTAGAAGAATCACAGCACAGCTGCAAAAGCAGAAGAGATTCATAGAGTATAAGCCCACTGATAGTGATTAGCATTAGTTGTTATTATTGTCACAATTATTTTACTGATACTGTGTTCCAGAGTGAGGCTGGTGCCTCATTAGAAGACTCTTAATTCGTAGCTTCAGAAAGTTTGGGATCTAAGTGGAAAGCTTGATGCACAGGTGTGGGGAGAACATTGTGCCAGAGAAGGAGCTTTGGGGGAGAGGAGACAGTAAGGATTATGGACACAGAGTAAATTAGTTGCTTCCTTTGGGTACACATTTGTCTTAAAATGCTGAAAATATGTGGGCAGGCTTGTGAGAGAGAGCGCATGCATATTTGGAAGCAGTGTGGTAGGTCTTTACAGTGAGGTAGGATGTGAGGAGGACTTTCCATATAAATTTTGGTAGTCTGAGGATGTAAAATAACATGGATTGAGGTGCAGTAAAATTCTTGGAGGAAAAAGGTTTCTGAAGATTTGTATCACCGCTTTCGTGGAAGAAAAGGAAGAAATACACTAAAAGGAAGAAATATCACTGAGCAACAGTCTTTGTTGCCCGCTATTTACTGCTTTAGCAGCCCCCTAAGGTTTTCCTGCAAGAGTTAGGTGCAATGCACTGAAAACATCATGCTGTCTGATAGGGGCTAGGAACAAAGACACAGGAATGTAGGCTGATGCTGGAGTGGAAGGCAGCTTGTGCATCACCAAATTTTATCCCCTGCTGTTGTAGGATACTGAAGTTGTATAAATTTCTTAGTTTCCCCCGTGGAAGGATTTTCCTCCATCCCATCCACGTGGGACAGTGGTTGGAGCACCTCACCCTCCTGACGGTTGGACACGTGCTTGTGAATTCCACCCTCAATGTATTCGTGGCCAAGTCTTAATCATTTGTTCTTATGCCAAAATTGTCTTTCAACTTGAATAGCTTCTCTGCCTCTCTGTTCCTTATCTCTACTCCAACTCCCTGCAATTACACAGAAATTACATTCCTTCAAAATAGGTTATAAAACCTTGCATAACATTTGGGCCAGACTGATGGCTCGGTAGTTCACTAGATAAGTTCCTCCCCTCTTCTTAAATACAGGTATTATGTTTGCTGCTTCTGTAGTCATTTGTATAACCTCTGACTGAAGAGACTGATTAAAAACTAAGTTTTCCAGTAGGCTGAACTGAGAGCATGAATCTTGTTTGTAAAGTCTCTCACTTCTTTCTGCATGTGTGTACAGTTTGAACCTTAAAAGTGTCTTGTACACTTTGCTTCCCCTCTCTGAAAATACAGAAGGGATTTTAGACCAAGAATTAATCACGTTGGTGTACATTTTCTGCCATTTGTTTTCCTCAACCTGTGTGGTGACAAATGACAGTGCTAAGGCTTAGCCTGAAAGGGTGGAATGCTCTTCAGCTCCACTGTAGGGATGGTCTTCTGGACTTGGGAGAAGGTAAGGAACTGAGGGAAGGCAAAGGAAATCTTTGGAGTAGAAAGCAAACATCAGGGGAAATAAAAAGGCAGGAAAGTTGAAGAGTAAGGTCATTATATGTTGTGATTTTCTGAAACATTTTTAGTTCCCCAAACTGCAAGCAATGATAAGAAAATTCCCCGTTGTCTCTCACTGACAAAAAGCCAGAATTAAAACTCTGAACATTTATACGTAAATTGAACTGCAGGTGCACTTTTGCAGGGCAGGGGGAGAGATCTTAATGAAGTCTATAAAAATCAACCAGAAAATTCTGTGGAGACTACGCAAAAATAATATATTTTCCTGAAATAGTGTGGGATAACTCCATAGATCATTTTTTCATCTAAATACTGGTTATTCCATTTTCCCAAGTGAAGAACACTTTGATTCTGATGGCCATGTGTCGCATGCAAAACAACTGCGGAGGGTACGGTTTCCAAACTTCTTTTTTTTATTTTTTTTCCTACAACGAGAATATTTTTTTTCCCCCCCCAGTACCCTGGAAGATTATTGAATAGAGGTATTATTGCAGTCAGTGTGTCATTTTACTGTACTTCAGTTCATTTAGTCCCAGGTGTACTACGTGTGTGTTCGGTCTAGGGGAGGGCATGGGAGCCTTGCCAAGCCCTTCAGTTATTCTTGGCTCAGAGCCTAAGCACTACATTTTTCTAACTTATGAAATGAATTTCAACTTGTAACCTGTGGCACTTTCAAGGTCATGATTGGAAGGTGTCAGGTGTGCTTTAAGAATACCTTAGCAAGCAAAGGGCCTATTTGAAAAGTTTCTTTTCTTTTCTTTCCTTTTTTTTTTTTTTTTTTTTTCTTTTTTTTTTTTTTTTTTTTTTTTTTTTTTTTTTTTTTAATAATTGCTGGCTAACAAATAGCCCAGAAAGCAAACTAGCATGAACTCTTCAACACCTCTCCAAATTCAACAAAACTGACATTTATAGCTTTATTGTAGCAGAGACATGGCATTTGGATTCAGATTGTTTGGACTGCAGAGTGTCAGTATAAATAGCTATGATTGACTTTTGTATGGAGCACATCTGGAAGCAATTTATGGCATTCCAGCTAGATTAAAGCATGTTTTAAAGGCATTTCACCAGTCTTTTTTTTCTTCTTTTTTTTTTTTTTTTTCTGGCTATGGTGAATAAAGTTTCAAAGACGGTTTAGCTGCTGTTTCTGTTAATGTGGACCATAGCGAAGTCAAATTAAGGGCAACTAGGGAAAATGGTGCATTTGTTTGTTTTTGTTTGTTTTGCTTTGTTTCCCAGAATAGAAAAACCCCGAAGTGAGTGTAATTGGAGCTATATTCTCCTTTGGAAGGTAAGGTATGGCATTTGACATCAGGACGCTTACACACTGAAAGCCAGCAAACTAAACGAACCTGAGGTGCTGGCAGTACTGACTCAGGAGAACACATTTGAAAGGCTTAAATATTTGCTAAAGGGGTCTGAACTGGTGGGGCACAAGAACCACCTCACTGTTTTTGAAGTGTCTAAAAAGGTATAGAAGCAAAAGAAGAAGGAAGAGAAATCATTTAGCATGACCCAGCGCAAAGTAGTTGGGATAACATGAGGAAATTAAATACATGAAATTGGAAGCTGGATGCAGAAGAGGTTTGCCTGAAAGGGCTGTTGCACTGCGGCACAGAGATGAACTGGGCATAGTAAACAAACTTGTTCTGCTGTACCAGTTTCTTACCAAATTTCTGACTCTGTCTCTGCAACAGACCTTGCTGGCTCGCTAAGGCTTTCCTGCTTGTGGTTATGGTGACCTGGGTTTAAGGGTTGAGTTGTACGGCTTCTCCAAATGCTGCTGCTGCAGGGCTGGCTGCTGGTAAGATGCGTGGTTAGGAAAAGCCTAGTGAGAAGCAGCAAAAAGCTGAAAACTCTGCTACTGATTGCTGTCACCATAGCGTGTCAGGGTCGGCTGGTGAACCTGGCTCCCTGGGTCTTTGTGCTTCAGAGACATTCTCTCCAGTGCTGGCAGGATGTGTGGGTGCTGCTGGTCCATTGCTGTTAACAGGATGATGTCATTGTCTGTTTTATTAACAGGATGAGACTAATTCATAGAATCATAGAATGGTTTGGGTTGGAAGGGACCTTAAAGATCATCCAGTTCCAACCCCCCTGCCATGGGCAGGGACACCTCCAACTAGAGCAGGTTGCTCAAAGCCCCATCCAGCCTGGTCTTGAACACCTCCAGGGATGGAGCATCCACAACTTCCCTGGGCAACCTGTTCCAGTGCTTCACCACCCTCACAGTAAGGAAATTCTTCCTGATATCTAGTCTAAATCTCCCCTCTTCCAATTTAAAACCGTTACCCCTTGTCCTGTCACTACACTTCCTGAAAGAGTCCCTCTCCGGCTCTCCTGTAGGCTCCCTTCAGATACTGGTAGGCTGTCAGATATCGGTAGGCTAATTGCTGCAGTGCTTTTCTTGGTGTTTTTCTGACAGTGCAATGCTCATGTCAAATGCGCATCAGACGTACCTGTACTGTGGTCAGAGATGGGGCTTCATGACAAGTGGATGAAGGATGAACTTTAGCCTGTCTGGTGTGGCCTGAGCTGCAGAGAAAGTGAGGTGGCATAGACTTGAGCAGGGGATAACCTATGTCCCGGCCAGCCGCTGCCTGTGTTCTCCTTTTTCATTGCTATCTGTACCTGAACTAGTTCAACTAAACCTGTTTTGGAAGCATGTATCACCTCTGGTGGCTTTGTAGATATTCCATGGGCGATAGCTCTTTAGACTTTATTTCCTTGCTCTTGGAGGTAGAGGAGAAAAGTATACCATCTGGTTCAGTCCTTTAGGTGGTATCACCAGTGGTATCAAAGCATGAGCTTCTTTGGTTCTACCTTCAAAAAAGTATTTAGGATGATAACATGAAATGGGGAAGCAAGAAAATAGCAGCTAAAACCATTAAAAAGATTAAATACAGCTTTAAATAACTCTAGGGAGGAGTATGAGAGCACATGACTTCTTGGTAGAAGTTGTCTGGTGTGAGGATAAATCAAGAAAAGAAAAGAATTGTATAAGTAAGTCATGCAGGTGGGATATTGCTTTGGCAGCCGGCTTGGTGGCAAAAGTGCTTGGTAGATAATTTTTTTTTAAGTGCTGTAACTTAATTTTTTACTGCACTTCTGGCCTCCTTCATGCCAAATATGAGGTTACATATATTATGACAAATTTTATTTTATTTTAATTTATTTTATTCCAGTCTTAATAAATCCCACTTTTAATTAGACCATATGAGGCTCGAACTGCCCTCTAGGAATTTTATGCAGACTGCAGGGGAAAGGTTAAACAATATTCAGCCTTCAAAAAGTGGCAATGAAAATGAGCTCCCGGAGCTTAACCTACTTGGATCTTTTCCCAGCCAAGACAGGACACAGACAAAATTCATGAAAAGTGATTCCGCCTCTGTATGAGGGTCTGGAGTCTGGCAGGTGCACGATGCTTGTGTAATTGCCCTTGCAGGACTAAGTTTGAGTTCACTGAAATATGGCATATATGTAAAGAGTGTGTTTGCATGCATAAAATCTTCATTATGTACCAATAAAAGCAGTAAGTAAAATAATTTTTATTATTTGGAAGTTTATCTTTTTAGAGTCCAGCAAGGTGCTTTTGAAGGCACCAAACAGGTGGACTTGCTTTCCTTGTTAACCCAGAAGTTTCTGTACCATTTTTGTGCATTGCCTTGGCTCACTTTATAGGACCAGAAGCCTATAGTGCTTCAGATTTTGCATCAGAATAATCTGCTGTGAAATTCTGTGCCATGACAGCGTGTGCCTTGCGCTTCAGCATCTGAACTTTATTTGTAAAAAAAAAAAAAAAAAAAAGTCTTTCTGGCTCTCTCTGGCTTGTGAAGACGGGCACAAAGCCTTAAACCAGAGGTGCTAAACCAGTGCGCTGCTCTTCACGAATTTTCACACAGCCTGGAGCAAGAGGCTTCCAGTTTGAATCATTCAGTCCCTGTTAGCGTGGGAGCTCTTGACTGGTAATTCAGACGGTGCTGTTGCTCACTGCACGTGTTCAGAAGAAACATCATCAGTATTAAAGGTTTCCCTAGCAGTCGGAGGGAAGAAGGGAATGAGTTGCAGCCAGGTGTTACCTAGAGTTGGGATGCCACCAAATACCCTCCCAGCTCCCTCAGTTTAGCCATAGCCATCGGCATAATTTGCCTTGGGTGCTCCCAACTTTAACATTTAGAGATTCATAACAACAACTTAGTCCTGTAGGCACCTTCCTTTGTCAGTCCTTGTGACTGCAAAACCTATTTAGGTGCTTGAAGTTTTCAAGTTAGGTATCTTGTGACACTTTTCAAAGTGCCTGAACGGATTTGGTTTTGTATAGGGATTTAAAAAAAGAAATGGAAAAAAAAAAAAAAGGAACAGCAGCATTTTGATGCTGGAACTCCAATGGCATCAACGGTACGTGCGATGGCTTCAACAGAGCAGAGATGCTCTCAGCCCTCCTCCCAGCAGCGTGGTGGCGGCGCAGCCCGGTGAGCAGTGGGCAGGAATAACCGGTGCAGCCGGTACTGCAGTCATGCGTGGGCCCCGAAAGAAAACGCACAGAAAATGAATGTAATTGGTTTATGCTGCCTGATTAATTTATTACTTATTTCCTGACAAGTTCATTGAAATGTAATTTTCTGAGTGGTGATAATATCCACAGAGTAAAAGATGGAGGATGGACAAGTTGAGAATACTAAATCACCAACTGTATTGTTGCAGGGAGACTTTGTTCGGCTTTTCATTAGAGATTGCATTCTGTTATTATATGGCCTCATTAGTTATGCTGATTGAGGCAGGGGAAACTTTAATGACTGCTGCGTTAGGCATTGGAAACATATTTTAACTTACTGATGTAGGGTACGGAAAATAATTGCTGGAGGTGTATTAGCAGGATTGATAGGGGCACTTTAGGGTCTCCATTACTTTCGGATATGGAGAGCTCAGAGATTGTTCGTGTCAGGGGTGATAGTTGACTTTGTCAGTATTTTTGTTTTTACAGGTTTAGAGTACACTTTTTATTGTTTCTGATAGCTTTGTTCTTTTAGTGCTGAATTCACGGGCTACCTTGTGAGTGTGCTGTGGTGTCACTCGCTGTCCTGTAAACTTCACGGGCTGGCTTTGTGTCATGCAGCTATTTAGCAGTCTCATAAAATGCATATCTGGTCATCTCTTATCAGGCTCATTTAAACAAAGATATTTAAAATTGACATTCTTACACGAGTGTCTAATTTACAAATAGCAATAAATAGTCCAGGCAGCGTGCCAGAGACACCTTGGAGGCTTGTAACCTGATGCTGGCTGGAGCGGATGAGGAGTGTGACAATTCCATGCTTTTTTAATAATTAAAACATTGAACTGCTCTTGTACCTGATCCAAACCACTGCTGGTAGGGTTGATCTTTAAATCAGATACTACGTGGCTACAGAGCCAACCTACTCCTTGTGTAAACTCGCTGGCAGTTTCCAAAGAATTTTCTGTGTGGATTTTCTTAATAGCAATTTTCTTTGGGATTGCGATTAGTCTGCTGAATATATGTTTTCCCTATACCTACACGAGTCAATGGAAAGTATTATTTAGTGTGTTTTGCTGAAACAGTAACACTTGTGAATGTTGTCGGTTCACCAAAAGAAAGTGTAAAGCAAATTAGAAGCAACATTTTATAAGGAGAGAGTTGACAAGAGGTATGGGAGTTGGCTTAATAAGAGCTAGATTATTTTTTTTTTTAATATTTCAAAGAGGCTATTTATAATGTCAGCCAAAAAGCTTTATAAATAAATGAGGCATTAGACTTACAACAGAAAGCAGTATAAATTATAACAATGATGATGATTACCCATTTCACTGACAGGCATGTGTAATGTTTTATTTGTGTTTGAACTGAAGGAGTCTGATGGTGTATTTTAGAAATAGGTAATGAAGAATTAATTGTTTCTTTATTAATATTAGTGACGTTTAATGGTAATATATCCTCTCCCTCTTAGAATGGATGTGTGGGTGACATTGTTCAGAAGTGCTTTCCAATTATTTTAACAGAAACCATATGTACAGAGGGTAGGCGAAGTGCAGGATATCAAGTCTAGGTAATTGATGCTATGCAGACTATAGACTTTCTCATTTCGTTTTTAATTAAAGTTTCAGTGCAATAGAATCCTTTAAAGTAAATTAAAATTAATCATCAGTAGGTAAAGCTGCTCTGCGAAGAACATCAAGCCGCCAAAACTGTTTTTCATATTGTGCATATATTGATCAATCAGTCAATATTAATTGATTTATATGTAAGTGTACCATGTGAACTATTTGGGAAACTTAAAAAATGTTGGATGTGAATCCTATTAGGGCAACAGTTATTTTGTCATGGGTGTCAATCAATAAATACTTAAGTAAATTACAGATCCAATATTATTGTACTAGTCCAACTATGTGATTACATTTCAAAAACTCTACATGGTTATCTTTCAAAAGAAATTTTTATGCCATTTCCTTTTTTTTTGTTAATGTTTCACTATTTCCTTTTTTGATAATGTTTCACTATTCCTTTCTACAGTGATGATCTTTGAGAATGATACATGAAAATTAATTTTTAAAATTGCCTTTCAGACACATATATGTATTTTGATGAAACTTCTTGTATGCTACTTCTTTCTTTTTTCTTTTTTTTTAAGAAATCTATTTTCCTCTGAATGAGATTCCCTTTAAATTTAGTAGTGAAACAAGTTAACTTTTCAGTAATTCAGTGGTATGTGATAAAATATTGTAAATTGCTCTAAAGGAAAAGTCCCAGATTTTATTTAGATAAAAATCCTACTGACGATAGAAGATGAAATCCTGACACTGTTGAAATCATTGTAAAATATCCTGTGGAGTTCAATGGCATTAGCAGTTTCACCTTCAGAGTTTGTTGAAAGTAAGGGTAACATGTTAGGAATTAAGATAAGGCGATGTGGCCATTAAACTTCCTCAGAACCTTCTGCAAATCTGAACCATATTTCTTTGTGCTTTAGCTCCCTGGATGTAAACCGGTGATAATAATTTCTGACATCATAGAAATGCTGAGGAGAGAGAGAAACTAAAACTAACAAATTTTTTTTTCAGGTTTCTGGTGAGTTTGAAACTTGCAAGTACGTAGATGGGTTCAACAAAATACCCACAATGTCTGGATGTTGTGTAAATAGCAATCTAAGAATTGTGCATGGCATCTAGATAATTCTTGGAAAACACAAAAATAACTTTGTACCTAGGAGGTTGTCACAAGGTTTGTGGAGTGGCATAATTTAACTGTGTCGTGAGATACAACAAATACTTGGTAGGTGAAGAACCTTTCCTATGTTTTTCACATTTGTTCTCTGTTGACAAGGAGAAAGATGAGCAGATGATGAGCTAATTTAAGCACATGCTGAACTTTAAGCATATAACTAAGCCATGTGTTTAAATACATGTTTTCCTGATTTGAGGGCCTGCAGCTCCTGCTCAATAAGCAGGATCTGAAGAGATCCAAGCCGTGATAAGACATAAGGACTTAGGCTGATGAAGGGCTGCCTGCTATGAAGGAGATGCAAATTTTAAAGTAAAAACAAAATTCTACTGTGCGAGCATGTGGTTTTTGTTTCTTATATTTATAAAGTTCTCCTTGGGAATGGTAAAATGCCTCCTTTTTGTTCATGCACCTGTGAGAGGTTTAGTTCAGGTTAGAGAGCCTGAGCGCTGTGGGGGTTTCAGGTTTTGTGGTAATGAAAAACAGATAATCCGCACGGTTTTGTGAAAACATGAAGGGCATGTAGAGGGCGTGTGAATGACTGAATTCGGCTGACAGTATTTTTAATGATACAAAAAGAATAAAATAATCCCTTACTTTCTCCAGTCAACCATTTATTGGGCACTAAGAACAATTAAATATGGGAAATAAAATCGAATGGCCTTTTAAGCAATCAATGTGAACTTCTGTACTAAATTACTGAAGAATAAAAATATACTGTGTCATCAGTCTTCAAATACCTCGCTCATTAAAAGGTTGTGCACTGACCTCTGATCCCTAATCCTCTGGATTATTAGTATTAATTTCTTTTTCGTTTTTGTCTTTTTTCATTTTTTTTCTGCGGGACAGTGGGAGTCAGTTTCCGCATCTATCAAATTAGAGCATGGTTTTAAGAAAACAAGTTCTGTGACTCTTCTAGTTTGAAAGGAGAAAGAATGTGATTCTGTCTCTCGACGTTGTTGGCGTGGTGTGCCTGTATGTTTAATATTTTTTAAAGTTGGGGTTTTTTTTTTGAAGAAGAAGGAAGATTCTCTACCCTGACTTTTTCAGTGTGTCAGGTCTCCATCCAAACGACGTGATGAGTCCAGGTTTAAGCCTGTCCCTGCTCCCCAGGTGGCAGCAGCTCGGGGCGGGGAAGCTGGTGTGCTTCACTGGTCACAGAAGGGACTCCAGGAGCCAGAGCAGCTCCAGCAGCCAGAGGGTTTCTCTCCCACCTGCATCTGCCCATTGCATGACCCAGCTCCTTGGTTCCTCAGTGAACTATGGGAGGACGGGTCATAGCACCGCAAGGAACAAATCTTCAGCCTTAGTGAGATCTTGGTGACTTGTGAGTACGCTGCTGCTGGCAGGTGAAAAGCTCGTTTGTTTTTCAAGCTGATAGCTCATAGTGTTGATTTTCATCTGTGCAGGAGAATAAAATGTGCTAGTGGAAAAGTGCAGAGGAACGCTTGAGAGCCATCACAGTAAACACATTCCATGTCATGCTTCAGGAGATAAAGCAGTCCCACAGGCCCAACCCTTTTTTTTTTTTTTTTCCCCTCTGTTAGCAGCCAAATATTACTTAGGTGTTTGTTTCTGCCCAGTTGTCATATTACAACAGTAGTGTCAACAGAGTGAGCTGATCAGTGCTTGCCTCTCATGTCGAGGCATGGCACTGAACTGCTCCCGTTGGAGTTTGAGAGGGATCATAATCACCTAAAAAGCCTTTCTTTGCAGAGTTGAAAGCAGTCAGCAACTTAAGTGGCAAGAGGAGTCTACTGGGGTAAAGAAAACCCATTTTAGCTGGACCAAAAAGGCAAAGAGGAGACCAGGGTGCTCCTTTGGGATGAGAGTGGTAGAGGTAACTCCTTCCATGGTTGAACTTCTGGCAAGGTGGTGGTGTTTCACATTCTTTTTAGTGACTATGTGTGCTGTCCAGGAGTCAGTCTCTCAGTCTTTGAGCCGTGCGTAGTTGTGTGCTGTAGCCATAAGCTCTGTAGTAAGTTGTCCTCAAGATCGTTTTACTGAGGAATCAGAACTGATGCCCTTTCTGCTGCCTGGATGGCTGAGTCCGCTGTGACACGGCGGTGGCTGTGCCTTCATTACCATAAGTGCTATTGCGACCATCACTTGTTTCCCTTTCCATGTTTAAGTGACTGGTAAGCAGTCTTGTCTCCAGCCACTGTTGGCCCTGCCTCTTTGCAGCTATGAACCCCAGCTGTACGGTTACATGCATACCTGCTGTATGGGTACCCTTCCAGTGAGCTCTGCAGTAATTGCCCGCTATTCATTGATTCATTTCATATTTATTGGGCTGGCTTTAACAAAGCTGATCTCATTTCATATTCATCCAAGTGCTCATACACAACTTTTCACTGTAATTCATCATCGTTCAACAGGAATGTTGCCCTGAAACCATTTTGCTCAGAGGGGGATCTGGAACTGTCTCTCCACTGTTTTACCCAGAGCAGGTTTGTCGGTCAGGAAAATTTTTCACTGAAATGCTAACCTTGATGTGAGAAGCAGATGTCATCACTGGAAATCAGACTAGAAAGGAAAAGGAGTTCGGTTCTGCATGCAGAAGGAAAAGCAGTAGGAGACAAACTGTTGAAGAGTTCTTACAAGCAGGCTTGTGAAATAGTTATAAATCTATATAATTCACTTTAAAAAGTTACCTCACTTATTTCTTATTTCATCATCCAAATTCTGAATTGTAGCTTAACACATTGCCCTTCTTTGCTTCCTTCTGGTATTTCCATAGGTCAGTGATCTGATGGTAAGTAATATTTCAGAAATTGCACAGGACAGTAGCTAGGCATTGTAATGCCTGTCCCAACTGCCCTTTCTATCTTACTTTCCTTTTAATAGCAATAGACTGATTAGATTTTGGTTTTGAGGGATTTAAATTAGATTTTTCTAAGAATTCTCTAATAATACATACAGTATTTTCATTTTATTTTCTAAACACTTTCTTAAACACATGTGAAGAAATCCTGGAAATTTCAACCTTCTTCTGTTCCTTTTCCTTCATTTATATGTGAATTTGTTATTCATGTCTCGCATTACCCAAGTATTTTCCCTATCAGTCTTCTGGGCTATATATTTGCATATTTTAGTTTTTCAATTAACTTTATTTTAAGCACATTTTATCTATAGGCTGGATAAAGCTGCTTGTTGCTGTGGCTGGGGAGAAAACTCCAGCTGACTTCAGATGAGGTGGGGTAGCAGCCTCTTTCCTTGTCCCTCCTATGGTGGAGTCTTAAATATGTCCTGACACAAGGTCTTTGCCAGTCTGTTTGGGGGCTGACATTGACGTGAGTGTGCTTTTCATCAGACCCATAATGGACTGTTTGTTTTAGGCACTTTCTCCCCTTTGTGCTAGCATCGCTATAAATGGGGGCTTTCTATAAATAGAACTATTACCTGCCTGATGCGCTTTTCCCTTCTAGTTTGACAGCATTTTTTTCGTTGCTTTACAGTCTAGTACACAAAGCCCAGCAGTTTCTTTTGCGTGATGTCTATTTGTCTTCATTTTCCACCATCTAAAGTACTCCAGTGTCTCTTCCGTTGCGTCGCTTGAGCTTTAATTCCTTTTGAACTTCTCATTATAGAAAGAGCACGGGACTGAAGGTGTGCTTGAAAGGGAGAGGTCCTTCAGATTTGGGAACTGCTTTTCTAAAACTGTGAGTTAAAATTGTGCTTGAAATTATTTCTGCATCTTAATCTTATTGTGGCTAGAGAAGGGCCCGGCACTCCCAGCGCAGAGTGCCACGGTGCACGGGATGGTGGTCATAGAATCATAGAATCATTTTGGTTGGAAAAGACCCTTAAGATCATGGTGTCCAACTGTAAGCCTAACACTGCCAATCCCACCACGAAACTGAAGTGGTCCTGCTGGTGAGGAAAGGGAGGGCAGCAGCAGCTCCCTGGGGCTCCCCCTCTGGGACAGGGCTTATCTTCAACACGGTTTTACTCTGTGCTTTATTTCTTGGCAACTTCAGTACAATATTTTCTTAGCATGAGAATAAAGGAGATAATAGATTTTTTTTCTCTTTGAAAGTGACATAAGATTTTCTGCATTAGAATAACCTTAATGATGCTTGGATTCCCCGGGGCCAGTCGTATGAAGGCGGTTGAAAGCCTGGGCCAAGATCTGCAAAGGGGGAGGTGGGGAGCAGCGGATTCCTAAACCCTCTTGTTGAGGTTGGTCCTTGGAAACTTGATTCCAACCACAGTACATCTGGACGTGGCCTGGTTGTGATGGCAGCAGGCAGTGTTCTGAAAGCTGGCATAGGAGAGGAGTCAGAAACCCCTGCAGAAGTCCCATCTTCCCGTTTTCCCAGCAGCTAGGGAGGTGAAGCCCAACGGTGCCGGCGTTGGGCCTGGCTTTGTGAAGCTATGGGCACTGCATGGAGGAAATGTAGCTCCCAAAATGGCAGCAGCTGGGCGCTGGAGCAGCAAACCCAAGGCACAAGGGCTTCATTTCAGCTCTCCCCTTCTTTTCTCCCTCCCTCCTCCACCCCCCCAGCATTTCAGCTCTTCCCAGGTGGGAGCAGCCCTCACCCTCAGGGTGCAGAAGTGCTAAGGAACACATGTGGTTATTGCTGTTTCGGAGGAGAGAGAACAGAACAAAAAGAGCATTTTCCTGTCAGTCCTCCCTTGGATGCAGCAATGGAATGGGGTGCTACTCAAAATCATATAATAACTTCTATTATCTGGGCTGGGAAGAGGTCTCTTCAGGACAGAATGGTTGGCTTGAGCCACTTTCTTTCTCAGCCAGCCCTACGAAAACTGAACTAAGGAGCAAGATGATGTGGGAAGCAGGAGAATGGGGCTCTGGGTTATGTCAGGGAGGCTGTGCATGGAGAGCACATCCAGTACACAGAGCTTGGGTACTTAAATAGACATAGCAATGTACCGCCTGGTTAAGGTGAAGTGGGACACAATTCAGATGGTATCCGAGTGTGAGAGTATTTGGCTAAGTAGTGGATAATTGCTACACCTCAATTTCCCCTATTTCAGTCAAACTGTAGAGAAGGGCTGTTACTGAAAAATACGTTTGCTTTCTCCTAAGCAAGCCATGTTACCCGCTTTTAATGTACTGCTAAAATCCAGTGATGTGATGTTTATATTGTAGTTCTCTTGTGCTGCTAATGACTATTAATCATGTTAATTGTGTTTTACAAGAAAACAATTATCCAAAAAAAGCATTTTGAGAACTGTTAAGTAATGTTAGAATTTGTGTTTGTAGGGAAAATAAATAGCCTTATACTGATTAAAAAGCTGGACATACTTAAGCAAGACCTGAGACATCCCAGCTCAAAACCTCACAATGGCATGATCCAGTATGCAGTATTCTCCCATGTAGTGGGGTTGTGAAAGTGACTTTTCCTGAAAGGCTGGTGAAGATTTATAGCCACCAGTGGTGTTACTGGAGTGACATGAAGTAGAAACTTCTAAAATTAAATATTTTACGTGCTCTTAATTTGTCCTGATTTCTTAGAAAAGCTGGTGAAGCTGACAAGCCATGCAGATGTGTTAAGACCTCATTCAAAGTCCAGTAAAAACCTGATACGAGCTGTAAACTGGCTTTTGCATATTCAGTTGCAGGGAAGGGCTGTTCCCTGCATTAACAGTCCTGAGCTCAACTCCCCTGGCTCCTTCAGGAGCAGTAAGTCATCGCTGTGATGATGTGCCTCAGTGATTTTACTGTCTATGAAATAGAGACCATCTTCATATGAACCTCTGGGGGTTCTTTGTAATAATATTGTATTTTTAAAAAATGGCTGTACCACTCTACATAATCTCCACTAATCGGTACATAAACCCTGTTTGGCAGTTTAAACTGTATGCACAAAATATGAGATTTGGCTCTGCCTATTCCAATAGTTAAAAGCTTTACTCTGGTGCAAAGCGCTTATTTAATTGTTTTTAAGTGCAGTACACAGGCTTCTCTTTCTGAATGCCAGATAGGGTTGTGGGTTGTTTTTTTTTTAATTCTGGTCTGTTGTATCTCTGAGAAAACAAAATCTTGGCTAAATTAAAGGATTACTTTCTGAAATAAAGCCTTGTTCTCTGGAGTTTGCATAAACTAATCTCCGCTGTCGTTTGGAGTTGATCGAATAAAAATTCTGTGTCCATTATTCTGGCATTTTCACCAAGTAATCTTGTGTCTGGAGCCAGTTTTCATCTATTATTAATATATGCTTGATGGATGGGTTTATTTTCTACCTACATATGGCAAAAATGTATCGTTTTAAGCAAGTTACCCTGCTCCCTCTTTCCACATAAACAAAAGCACTTTCATTAATCTGCTTTCAGAACCCTGAAACAAGAAGTTTCTCTTCCTGTGCACAAGTAATTATAGGTGGGCCATGGATTAAATAACCTACTGGAAAATGTTTTTTCCTCTGTAGCGTGGCTGAGAAGGACTTTGAGTCTTGTCTGTTTGAGTCTCTGTGCTATGGGAAAAGGCACAGAAGCCATTAGGAGGTTGGGAAAAGAAGTTGTTCTCTGCTTGGTCGTTTTTGCCACCATGTTGTAGTTGGCATTAGTGAGAATGAGTCACATGATGTCACATGGATGTCACCTGATGTGAGTCACATGGAAGAATGGGTCACATGGATGTCACATGACATGAGTCACATGGAAGAATGAGTCACATGACGCTACTGCTACATAAAATGGTTTCTTTTAATTTGGGGATTTTAAATCTCTATTTTAAAAAAGCTCCAGTAAAATGTAACGTTGAAAACACTGTTTCTTTGTCAAGTGCATGAGACAGTCACATGATCTTCCTAGACTTTCACTGTTCCACATTCAGTAATCATGTTTATTAGGTGATTTTTTTTTTTTTTTTTTTTTTTTAACCTGAAAGAACATACTTGAGTTTTCTAGAACCTAATTTTATTTCCTTTTCACCAGCTCTTTTTCACCTGACTTTAGTGACCGGAAGGTATGTGGAAGGTTTTGGGTTTTTATTTTGGGGATTTTTTTTCTCCTCCACCTAGACACACAGTTAAGAAAATGCAGCTCCCTTACACTTCATTCAAAGTCATCATTTACTGGTGTTGCTGTCCCTAATAAACCTGTGCTTTTCTCAGTATGCTCCTATCATACTGCTATTGCTTACAGATCCAACCACTCTGGAGGCTTGCTTGGTCTCACATGTGGTGCCCACAGTATCAAACCTGCAGTGGCTGAAGGTGGAGCCACGTTCCTCCTGCCTCAAGGAGCAGGTATCGCTGCAGTCTATGTAGATTGTCCATGGCACCCACCTCTTGCCACCCGCTAGGTCAAGAGGCCGTGTTCCTGACCTTGGCAATGAAGGGTGTTATGGTCAATTCTTTATGACTGGAGAATGAAACTTCTCTGCATGGCACCCCATGTTTGGTTTTGAAATTGGTTCAGGATGTGGTAAATTGTGCTTTGATATCACTGAAAAAGTGTCTGCTTTTTACTCTGGGCACCTCACAGAGATTGCTTGCTTATTGGCATGGCAAGTGTTTTGTTCCTTGATTTATAGTTTGCTGTTAGTGTCCATAGCTGCAACTTTTGTAGCTGATGCTTTCTATATCAAATCTTGTCATTTTCCAGAATTAAGATTCTGTTTTTATTAGAGAAGTGTTGCTTTAACATCTGGTCTGACTGGTAAATATCAAATCTTCAGAAAGAAGACTGAAGCATTTTGGTGTTCTTCCCCCTCCCACTCCTGCAAGCTGAATGTCTTTGGATTAATTCCATAAATATGCTGCACATCTGTGAATTAGCAGACTCTTAACAGTTACCTGTCCGGTACTAGATCATGCCGATCCTTCAGTTAGGAGTGTGTGTGTAAAAATAATTAATTGCTCTGCAGATTCATTTTCTAAGTGATGACACTACAGCATAGGGCTAAGTAAAATTTGCTTTTTGTCCTATCTCCTCAGATGATTTACGCTACAAGGCAATTCTCATTAAGGAAGTCGATCAAATAACCCAGTTTATATAAAGCTCAGTCACAGCTGGTGAGGATTATGTACAGAACAAAACCTGATGTTTGTTTTCACATGTTTAGATTTCTAAAAGCCATTAAAGAGACCTAAGCTATGTTCTGGATGCCCTTCCTGTAACTAATACATAATACAGAAAGCAGTGGGATATAAAGGACTGCTCATCCCACCATGACAAATGTTCAGCAGCAACGCAATGAGTACGAAGTGTTCCCAGTCTTCAGGGTGGAAAGCGGGACTGGCCTTGCCAGCATGCTTTGAGTAGTCACAATTGGAGAGTTTGGTAGCCAAAGGATCCAAGCAATCACAGGTTTGAGACTCTGGATGGGAGCACAGCCCACCAGCAGCTCCATCCAGTTCACAGCAAGGGGTTTCCATGCTGGGACTATGGATTGATTGTAGGGGAGGATGGTGGGGGTGGTAGGAGGGTAGAGGAGAAGAGAAGGGAAAAGGGAACACCAGTGCTGCAGGTGTTCAGCACTACACAAGGTAGATCCAGAGCATGACATTTTATTTGGAAATTTGCTGGAAGCCTCAGTTTGAGCCTCAACTACAATTTGGCATCTTGCTGGTGAGGAACAGCTACAGCAAAGGTTTTATGGGAAAGAGAGCATTACAGTGATGGGCTTATGGAAAAATGTGGTGTTGGTCCTTCTCGGACACTCTGGAGAAGTGTCATCCCACCTCAATGTTGTTGCTGTGTATGAAATGGCTACAGGGTAGTGCTGGAGGGATTCTTCTCCCCAGCCAAAATTTGGCTCTGTCTTGTTTGGTCCAAATCAGTCGTCAGCCAGTCCTCAAGCATATGTAGTGCGTGTGTGTTAGAAGTATTACCATGATTTATTTTTTTTAGCTAGCTAGCTGTAGTACATATTTTCTATAAAAATGCAGCAATACAACTTCTAATGCCTTTTGAGCCAAGGGATCAGCCGTCGAAGAGAATCTTTTCCTAATGGTTCCAGATGACAAGCCTGAGAGGATGGGGAAACATCTACCTTCTGAGCATTTATGTCTCCTTATGCTCTATTAAACAAAGAGAAACAGATTAGTCATGTTTCAGCCTCATAAGGGAGAAAACAAAGGCTATAGGTGACAATTAATTAATTAAGTAGAGATAAAACTATTTTTCATGCAAATATTTTTAACTGATAATTAAAGTTTGAAGGTCTCAATTTATGGCACTTGGCAACTAAGACAAATGAATACACTTGTTTTTCTTCACTGAAGTATAAACTGCTTTTGTGCTTGAGAGGCATCCTGTTTTCTTTAGGTTGAAGTACGTTTCAAACTTGTTTTCACCCTGAGGATTCACTTTGCCTTAATAAATTCTGTTCCTCACCAACTGCAGATGTTGAGGCTGGTGTCATAGTGGCCAGGATGTTTTCTTTCCTTCATCTGTCCGTCTCCCTTTGCTGTTCAAGCTTTTTTTTTCTTTTAAGCAAACAAAAAAAAAAAAATCTTTCACTTTATCATGTTTTCTATAGGGAACAAATGACCACCACTCTCACACAATTCTTCTGTCCTACGCTTTATGGATCTATATTATTATTTTTATTTTCTTATTCACTTTGTGACTAGTACAGGCCTTTCCTTATGTAAGAGAACAAACTCCCGTCCCAGATAACCTCACTTCTTGTGGAACAGGAGGCTGCCTCGCCATGTTATTTTGCCTGGACAGAGAAGATGAATATGAATGAGAGTTTGCTGGAGAGCAACACAGGAGAAATGTTTTTGCCGAGCAGCTTTCGTTTGCCACAAGCTACTCTGCACACCAACATGCATGAGTGAAAATTAGGTTGCGGTTTTCAACAGTGTGTGGGAAGGGACAGAAGTGGCAAAAATCCTTCAAGGCTCTGCTGGGCACCTGGCTGGGCCGGTGGCCTGCGTCTGTGCAGGAGCGTGTTTGTACACTTGTGTGTGTAAATTTGGGCGCCCGTGTATTCACCCATTCGGAACGAATTGGGCTCACATTTTCATACAATCAGACAAATAAACCTGTGACCGGTGATTAAAAGTCTTGGATGTCTGTTACCTAAGGCTGAAAGCACAAGCTGTCTTTCCACTTCACCTCTCTTGGAATGAGGTTGGGAATGGTACAAGGCGCCTGTACTCGACTAGTCTGTCAATACACTAAATAATACTCCTTACATCCAGCAGCCTGCTCAGTTGTGACTGCAAACAGTTATAGCAACTTGTTTTATTGTTCAGAAAGCATTAAAAAAAACTAGAGAGAGGATTTCCCTTGGATGAGGTTGTACCTTGTAGGTTTCCCTTGCATAAGCCACGTTAAAAATAATACATTGTCCTGATGCTGACTCTCTGGAGTAAAGAAATGATGCTATTACAGGAGGGCCTTTTCATGCTTAGGTAGCATGCAAACACCTCAGAGCAAATAGTCCTTGTGTTCATAGGGTTTGCAGTGTCCATAGACAAGGTATGTGTGGGGAGAAGGAGCTCAGGCTGAGATGGCAGTGAGTACCTTGCTAGCGCCAGTTATTCTTTGCTGTGTTTGGGTATTTTTTGTCTGTTTTGTGATGGGAGTTAGTTATATGACAAGAGGACCAAAGTGAGCTCAAGGAAGAGAGAAAAAGAGTGTGTACAACTTGGAAAAGCAGCTGTGAGGGCATGGCTTCTTGGCAGAAGGAGCAAATCCAGGGGCAACATGCCAACAAGTTGGGAGAGGACAGAGGACAGGAGCAGAAGGAAAGAAGGTGTTGAGGAAGGCAGCAGGCATGGCTGGAGTGTCCGTGGTGACTGTCCCAGGGTGAAGAGAGGGAATGGGACCTGGTTTCGGGGAGAGCCAGACACGCTGAGGTTGTCTGTTCATGTGGGACTGTGAGGACCTGGGGGCTGGAGGGGAAAGGAAGGAAGAGGGAAAGAGGAGGTGGGGTTGAGTCTTGAGTAGAAGTGGAGTGGGGATGGACTTTGCTGCCACACTGTGCTGGTTTCAAGTCCGGTGGGGTACTTTGCTGAAGGCAAGGTACAACTTTTTACATTTAAATAATGATTTACTGATCACTAAGGCTAGTGCTTAAACAAAATTCATCCCAGTAAGTGAAATCCATTATGAGAGTACATCTGCATTGATTGTCGTGCTAGATCTTTATCCTCTCCCATGTGTGGGATGGCACATTATCTCAGCTTTCTTCAGACAGATGGTTAATCCATAGTCTTTTGCTGCCTCAGCACACCAATTGGTGATGAACTTGAGGCAGATGGAAAGTTGAAGTGAAGTTCTATGTGTAAAGAAGCATAGATTGGTTAACTCTGTGGAGGCTTTTAATTTCCTTAAGTGAAAAAAGCTTGCCAAATGTTCAATAGAAATATTCCCGGCATCTGTACTGCAAAAAGAAGCCCAAGCAGAGGAAACCAAAGCACAATGATCTGTGTTAAGCAGTAAGACAGGTAGCGTTGTCACAGCCATCCCATTGGACTTTTAAATGTAGGAGCTATATTTCATAATCCATCTTTTGCTGTAAATGGATCCAAGAAAAACAAATGCTGACCACAGAGCCTGCAAGCAGGGTTCTGCTCAGCTGTAGACAGATGGCTTCTTCAGACAGACCTTTCTGTAATTCGAGTCATCAGTAGCTGTTTAAAAGTGTTTAGGTGCATATTCTTTTCCCATCATGGTACTTCTTCTGAACGCTAAATACGCTGTTGTTCTGTAGGACCTTGAGTGGGGCAGGGGGGGAAACATTGATGAGGTATTCTCACCACCTTAGAAGGCAAGCCAGGAATTATTCTTCCTGCATTTCAGTACTTTGAGTTTTTGGATGTTTTCTTCCATTTACATTTGGCAATGTTAGTGGTGAAATAAAGGAGAACATAGTGCCCCAGGAGAAAGTGTGCTGATGGTCATGGTTATTTGGCATTGTGGTCTCAGAGTTCTGCAGTGTGGGGTGGCTTCTGCTTTTAGTTTTCTCCAAAATCTGTCAGTTGTACAGTCACATCATTCTGCAAAATAGGGCAATAGTAATCTGTGGAGGACTTTGTTCCACTTGTTTTTTTAGAAATGTAAGTAAATAAAGAGCTAAATTTTCCTTTGAGCTGGGATGGGATTTCAAGGGACTGTTACTGTGACTAAGAGAAGTTGCCTGAGTACACTCAGGGGATGAATTTGTTGTCAGTATCATTACTATCCTGTAGTGAACCAAATAGCAGTGTGGAGGTGGTCTGTAGAATCTGCTGAATATTAAATACATGCAAATGTAAAATTAATAGAGGAATGCACGTATACAGCAGTAAATCCATTCCATAATTTGTGTAGTTTTTCTCAGGTTCTCATCTAAAACTGTGAATATAAGGACTCAAACAGTAGTGTTTTTTTCCAAGCAAATAAAATTCAATTCTGTTGTACTGTTAATGTAAACTCTCAGGGATGCTCTTGAAGTTGCTTTTTTGATTGGATAGTGTATGTTGTACCTTAACAGCGCTGTTCTTTTAAAATATTTAAAGTAAATATCACTGTGAGGACAGTTTATAACATGAAGTTGGAAAAAAATGATTATACTTCATGTTTGATTTTTGCATATTTTCCATCCTCAGAAAATGAGGTGATGCTTAATTAAAATTGTCAGATTATCTAGACATTAGGTGTAAATACTTGCAATATGTTTAAATAGCATTTTAGCTTAGCAGGATATACTATTTTAAAGAAAGACTGAGTTGCTTTGTCTCTGCCATTATGAGTTATCTGTAAGTACATTTAACCCTCTTGCATATAATTCCATCCTGCTTTTTCTCAGGTTGATATGAAATAATGTTTATCTATTTTCATTGTACAAATATATAGAGAGAACTTAGTGCTGACTATAATAGAATGAAAAGTATTTGGAAATATTTAGGACATACATATGGGATAGTTTGAGCCTGCCATTGCTCTTGCTGTAGATCTGAGAATATAGATAGAAACAAAGAATGGCCTAGATTTACCAGCATTATGGATATCACTGTAAACAAATACCACTAAAATTTGTGTCCCACAAAATAATGGCAGCTGCAGTTTTCTCCGTGATTGGGGATAATCTTCATCGCAGTAGATGGGGATCGGATTCTGACAGACGGTGCTGTTGGTCTTGTCATTAGTTTTTCTGTGTTTTTTATTGGTAAAAATACAGATCAGCATATTATAGTTAGAACAGTTACTCAGCGACAGCTTGACATGCACTCATATTTAGTGCTATCAAAATGACACTTCTGCTTATGTAAACTTAGATGCTTATTACTTATGTCTCCCAAGATAATTGTTCGCTAAACAAGGCGAATGTAAACAGGAGGCTATTTTTTCAGAAAGTTGCTCCTTCAGCTTCCTGTCCATCCAAAGGTCAAATCCTTTTTTGTGAGACCAAAAACAGCTGCTGACGCAATGGTGACAGTGAAGAATGACAATATTATGATCTATGGTACGGTTAAGAACTTGGAGTTAAAGGTTGTAACAGAGAAACATCCTTTCAGCATGTTTCTGCAAACGTTAGTAAGTGGCAAAAGAAAAATGCTTTTGAAATGGGCTCTCATTTAGAATGCTTATTTCTTCATCTTTTAGTCTTTAGGTGCTCTTTCCTGTGGAGGTCTTTACCTGATAGCGTTCGTTTATATTGCTAGCATTTTACAGAATACCTGAAGTATTGAATAAAGCTGTTCTGCTGCTGAATCCAAACCACTCAACGGCATAATCTCTGGCTCTAGTCATAATGTCACAACGCAGAAGAAAGCACGATTAACTTTCTGCAGCACACCTGAGGCTTGTAAAACCTTGCGTAAAGTCCTCACGATGGAGCAGGGGACTGAGCTGCGAGGTTCCCAGCTGTGAAAAGGTTTGGGATGGAGGCTCAGGGTCCCTGGAAGTGCCGTGGCCAAGGTGCAACTCCATTAGATAAATTTTTTGGATCTAGTGGTGGTGGTGGTCTCAGTGGCACTGCTGTGAGGACAGCAGCAGAAGGGGAAATAAAACCGTATATCAGGGGCTCTCCGGTGACAGGGGTTTTGGTTAAAAAAACTAACTCTGTCCCAGAAAATTAACTCTGTCCCAGCCAAACCCAGTACCTGAGGTCTGGCCAGAGCTTTTGAAGCTGGCTATGGAGCAGCTACTTGTGCTGCACAAGGTTTGGTGCCCGTACTGGGTTTGTCCCCAGGCCACAAAGCCGTTTAGGGTTTGCACAGGAGAGCTCTGCCAGTTTCCCATCCAAGTAGCCCTCTACAAGCCTAGTGGAACCCAGAGGTTTTATTTGATCATAGTTGCCTGTTTGTTTATCGTGGAACTGGGGGAAGTTTATTAGACATCAGGGTTTTATTTTTTGTTTTAGCTTTTAATGCTGGGTGTGCTGCAGTTCAGGACACTTCACTGGGCTGTTTTTGTTGTGCTTTTAAAAGCTTTAGTTACTTCTCTCCAGCTTCCCTTCCATCAGTTTTTTGTTTGTTTGTTTTTCTTTTTTGTGGAGTTTCAATGATGTTTTTCTGATCAGGCTATTAATTTATTTTTTTTAATTACAAAAGGCAAAAAGTTTCTTTAATATGTTGATTTTTCCCTTAAAAGAAAGTGATATTTCGATGAGAATCAGTTTATCTGGAGGAGGTTGGAAGCTGGCGTCACCTCCTAGTAAACTACTGTGTTCCTTCTTCTCGAGGTTAGGAGTGGAAAGTGTTGAGTACTCTCAGCCTTGGGATAAAGAGGGATGGGATGCTTGCTGGAAGGCATGGTGGCTGGTCCTTTTGTGATGTTAATGCTCAAAGACAAGAGAGGGTCCTGCTGTGGGTATGGGACTGACTTTTTTTCCAACGGACAAGAGAAATATGCTGGTTTTACATGGGAAAACTCTTCGAGAAAAAGCAGATAAAATAAAACAGGAATTTAGGGAAGAATGAAGTGTGGCAGAAAAAGAATAATTTGGTGAGAGAAAGAAGTTAGAGAACTGCCTGTCTGTTACGGAAAAGAAATGACAATTTCCCTTACTTTTCCATTCTATCCAGTTATTTACACATTCCTTGTGCCAAGCAGTTAGCTGAATCAGTACTAAACTGATATTTAAGAGTTAAACTGCCAAAAAGCAAACCTTTTAAAGTAGCAACCCAGCTAGTAATACAGCTGCCTCAATGATATGTGCTGCTAAGGCTGGAGGAGCGAAAAAAGAAGAAAAGTCAGCTAATTCTCAATAGAGGGTAGCAATGGCAGGTAAAAACATTGTCAGTTAAAACATATTTTATCATGATTACCACAGAACTCATTATTATGATTAAAGATGTACTAGCCATGACATGCCAGCTACATGCTGGTAGCAGAAAATACCTGCTGTTTGTAGGTTATTATCAACCTCCTTTGAAGAAAATCAGTCTTTCTTTACATTTGCAATGCAATGAAACCCCAGGCATTTCTTTGCATCTTTAATTTAAGCATGCTTTTCAAACGCAGATACCCAGCTGCAGAGAGCAACAAAATACCCGTCTCATCATCACACGGGTTGATGAGTTTGTCATCTTTTGTGGCATCTGACTAAACAAAGAAGGAGTTTTTGTAAATATCTGTGTTAATATTTTGGGTTTGTTGTATTATCTGTTGAAATTCTTATGTAGAGAGACTAATAAAATGGAAGAAAAATTGATAAAAGTGCTTAATAGAGTACTGCGTAATATTTTGGACCATAATTGTAAATATCATTGGTAATGTTATATGGTACCATAAATAACATTAGGGGAAATTGCTACCGTGAAAAAAGTCACTAACTGTATCAAAGTCATTGGTTTTCAACTGCAATTTACCTATTATAGAGCGTGATGGAAAAAATTGACAAAAATGCAGCTGAAATGCAAGTTCAGATATAACTAAGCCCATTCCAGAAAGAGTTTATTCTAAGCGTTTGAAGCAGTTCTTTTCATGGAGAGAGATATATGTTAAACATCAGCTTCAGTAAGCTCAAGTTCTCGGTCAGATAGATACTGTGCAAATATTAAACTCACTGCTTTAGCAGTCAGTGAACTGGCAGATATGTCATTCCTCCTATCTTTATTATTTTTTAAATAATTCAGCACATATGCACTATTAGCACTGTAATGTGAACACTCCCATGCTGAGGATTTTATTTTGCCTGAGAAGAAAATGAGCATTGTGATTCAAAAGGGTGTTGATATCTTGCCTTTTATGACCAGCTATTGTCTTCCTGTTCCGATGAACACACCTTGGTAACTAGGTGGTACCGAGCCTAAATATTATAGGTAGAGAAAACTGTTCCATTTGTACTTGTATATTTGTAAACTTACTGGATTTACTAACTACTCAAACTCCAAGACAAGCTACTCATGTCTTAAGAGGTCAGTTTATGCCTATTGCCTAACATGACATTAAATCGCAATATTATATTTCTCTTTCCAGTGTGGCTTAATTTTACTTAATTTTTTAAAGAATTTGATCCTTTTTGAATCCCCAATTTTCTCCCTATCTACTGATGTAAACGCATCTTTCTATCTCCATTTTTCCCCCCCTATGCCTCTTGCTGTTGCAACTTACCTTGGATGGCAGGTTATTGGTTACTGCCTACGGGAGCCTTTTCCATGAGCTAATTTAGCTGTCAGTCTGAAATTGGTAAAAAGGATGAAAGATGGATCATAGGCCTGGGGCATGCCTAGACCAATATCTAGCATATCCCTATCTGGAAGTACGCTTATTAAAACAGATTTGAAAAATATTTTTCCCAATCTTGCTCTACCATCATTTCATCCAGCTAAGAAAAACATTTTTACAGTGACACTACTGATTCTTTGGCAGCTCTCTTTTTTCTGAAAGGGAGAAAACAGTATTTAGATACAAGATCAATAGAAAAACAAATAGACTATTATATTCCCTGGAGAAACCCCTAGAGAGAAGACAGATGCACAGAAATTTAATATTCTTGTAGGCAAAAATCATGAACACGGGGGTTCTGTTCGGCTGAAATGAACTGTGGTAAATGTGTATGAAATAAACATTAAAAATGAGTAATAAAAAAAAGTAAGCTTTTAGGCTAGACGCTTTGATTTGCTCTCTTGATGAGGTGCTGTGTTTAAATTTGTGGCCCCTTCAAAAAGTAATTTTGCAACTACAAATAATGTTTATCTTAAAATTATATGGTGCAGGCGTAACTTCATATAGCAGGAGAAAGGATGGTTTCTCTCCATCTGCTCTTTTTTGATGTACTCGTCCATTCACAAAGTTCAGAGAACTGCCTGTTTAATATTGCAGATTTAATATTAGCTTCATAAATTAATATTTATGAAGATAATTATATTCTTCTACATAACCTTGAACCTGTTGTTGTTAGAAGTAGGTCTGTGCTTTTGTTTCTCTTCCACAGTAATTTGTAAATAAAAATAATCAAAATATGACTATAATTTTCAGTGACATGTAAAGTGTGTGTGTCCACTTCCTGTCCTTCTAAGTCAAATTCGTTGTTGTATCTACTCAATGAAAGGGCCATATGGCTTGAGCCACCTGTATCTGCTGGCTCCGGCTTCTTGCTGGAGCTCTTGCACTAAGCGTCTAACTAGGAGGATGAGGGGTACCCTCCTGCTGGAAGAGTGTCAGGATGAGCCTTAAAGAAATGAGGTAATTGGCTGCTGTCACACTTAAATTGATGCTGTGCTTTTTTGCCATTCTGTTGCACCTAACTGCAAGTCCATCTGGAGGATTACACATTGGGCTTTTTGAAAAACCACAGCCTTTTCCTCCGCCCAGTCCTTTTTTCAAATCACATTTGTGTCAAGGTCACCACTTCTTCCCTGGGAACACTTCGACTCCTTTTCCCCAACACTGAAAACTAGCCGTAGTCTCAGAGATCTTGTGCTTCCTTTTGAACACACAAATACCATTGAGCTATGAAAGCAATGTTAGTTTCTATTCTTAATGTTTAACTCATAGCAGAAGCAGCTACAAGCTTCCACCAGCTTGGACGTCGTTTGGGTTGGACTGGGTTTTCTACAAGGAAAATGCTATATTGTCATTAAGGAACATAATTGTCCAAAGTACAAGATACAGTAGGTGTGTGCGTCAGATGACAGGGAGAAGCTTGGGAGAAAGGGAGGAAAAAAAAGCAGTAGTACAGGTAGTTCTTGTACTACTTTTATGTCTGTTGTGTCACACCTGTTATTGATGTCTTCTTCAATATTAACAACAGTATTTTACTTCTACCAACAACTTCATCTAATTTAGACATAAAGTTGATTTAAAGGGAGTTGGATATACAGAGTTATCATCTTAGAAGTTGAGGCATTAGCATTTTTCTGTCGTAGTTTTCACTTTGTACCTCACAGTCCCTTGGAAGTTTGAAACTGAAATCTACTTACTCGTTGGGTGTTTTTTAACTAAATGGAGTATGTATGTGTGCAACTCATAAATAGTCATTGTAGAGGTCTTTTGTGACTGGCTGTGACTCTTGATTGTGGAATTTCTTAATGGAAAAATATTTTTGAAGAGGAACAAGACCCTGATTTTCAAACTCTTAGGTACATGAGTAGATTTATTGGTACATACTCTCTCTGGATTTAGAGGGACAACAAAATAAAATTATTCTCATTGGGCACTGTTCATTGGAGTATGTTTCTGAATAGGGCGAGCATGAATCTGGGTACCACACATTAGGTTATGTGATAAAATCTGGTCTGTATGCCCACAAGAGAACACTGAGAGACAATGGCGGGAGCAGAGGCCAAATAATACCCTGCTTCACCTGCTCCCAGCCCATCAGAGCCCATCAGAGGCCCATCTGCATAAGCCTAGAGGAGCTCAGGGGCGCAAGGGTAGGTGAGAACCCAAATTATGGACTTGGAGGAGTGTAATTCAGTGTAATTCAGTTAAACTGCTAACTCCATGGTATTTTCACATGTAGTGAAGTGAACGTTTATTCCAGACAAATTTCACAGGGAGAGCACAAGCTGTAGAGTCGCTCTCAGCAGGGGCTAGTGCAATAGGGCTCATGGATCTTCTTCATGTCTGCGGGCCATGCGTTAGTAATTCCTTCATTTTGAGGACCATGTAAGATGTGTCAACCCCAAAGATCTGCACAAAGTGGAACATAGAAACAGTGGTGCACTGGTTGTGCTGCTTCCCTGTGCCCAGGCCACAGGGAAGATGAAATTGCAGTGCACTTACTTGTGTCCAATTTACTTGAGAGTCCAATTTATTGTAAGTATTAAAATTATTCAGGAATTAACATTTTTCTTAATCTTATGTTGCTGTTTGAGAAACAACAGGATTTAATTTTAACATCAGAAACTGAAAAAGGCTAATACCCCTTTCCTGTGTGTGTTTTTATGTATTTTGGCAAGTTTTTTTATTAGTGTGGAAATACATAGGAAGAGAGGTCCACTAATGTGGATGTACGTATCATGAACCTGTGGATATCAGATTTTGTTATTCTTGTTTGAAAATAGTCCTGTCAAGAAAACCATGTAGTTTCCCAGAAGGATAATTTGTGTAACACTAGAACACTACCTTTATAAAATCCTTCTGTATGAACATCTTTATTTCATCTTCTCCACATTCCGAAATCTGGGAAAAAAACTAGTGATAAAAGGTGATTATTTTTTTCATGTTCACAAACATTCAGCAATGCATACCTGCAAGCCCCTGTGAAGCTGATAGAAAAATGAATCATCAGTTAAGAAAACTGAGACGCTTTATCTGGAACGAACACACCTAGGAGAAATAAAAAGAAAAATGAAAGTATGTACTAATTGGTCCCATTTTTGTAGAAACTGATCATCTGCAGTTGTATTTGGTTGCTAAAGGATGTAAACTCTGCCAGCAGCAGAGCTGGGGTTAGAGCTCAAGACATCATTGTCACTTCGATATTCTCTTTGGTAGTCATTTATCCCTTCAGAGAAAGTGTATGTTAGAAACCTGCAAGACACTAAGGACACTTAACTACACGTGACTACTTTGGATTTTTACTGGGAATAGCGCAGCACCTCTTGAGGTGTTGGTCCATGTTTCTTACCACAGCTTTGCTGAGGCAGGATGTTTGCATATCGTGTTGTACTACTGCTCTGTGCCTGGAGTTTCTTCGGGGAGAGGTACCAGGGTTATGGATTCTACACAGTGGTGCTGCAAAGACAGGAAGAATTTGAAGAATTGGAAGAAAGAAGCGCAGAAAGGTTAGAAAACCTTTCTAAAGGTACAGGTAACAAAGCTCTGGAGAAGACTGCTGTAGGAGATCATGAACTTCCCATCACTAGAAGCATTTAAGAACACGTCTGTCAGGAATGAGGCTTGTGTAGTTTATCCTGTCCTGAGATGAGATGGCCTCTCGCAGTCCCATTTCACCCTGCTGCACCATGTTGTGTGTTGAGCTCCCTGGTATGTTGTGGGTTCCATTAGTAGCCTACAACAACTGCCTTAGCTTAGGCATCAGGCCTGGCCGTCTCACAGGGCAACACATTAAGTAGGGATCCCACCACAGTGTTCTTCTGAATTTTTCAGGAATTCTCCCTTGGAAAGCTCTTTTTCTGTGAAGAGGGAGTGGTTTGGCAGACAGGTTCTGTCACTGCTGAAGGCCAGTCATGGGGCTACGTGTTCTGGGAGTCTTTGTTTCTGCACCGCCTGTAGGAATCCTTCAACCCAAAACAGATGGTGCCTTCACACTGCTCCGAATGCATCGGACGTCTTTCAAGAGAACTTTGCAGAGAAAACAGGAGCATTAACACAGGTCTGGACAGATTTCATGCGAGACCATACTTAGTCAGAGGTGCAATACCTTCTCCAAATTTGGGGTGCTCATGCGTGTTGCAAGCTGGAGGACTGTAGCACAAGGAAGGACTGGTGGAAACAGAGTGTAGAACAAGATTTGTCTCGCAGGAAGGTAGAGCTACCCTGAAGACTTTTGCCTTTGGCTGTGCAGCTTTCGTCAGAGTTGTCAGAAGTTAATTTTTCACAAACATCTGAGGAATTTAGAGTCTTGCTGAAAATTACTGAGCACTTTCCTCTAGCATCTGTTCCTTCAGAGACAACCAGAATCTATGCGAAATATGTTCTGCAGTAAGAACCGGGTGCAGTAGCAAATATCACCTGAATTTTTGGGGTGGAGCTTACTTGCATTTTGACTGGAATTATATTCTTTGGCTTTCCAAAAATTGCTGTATGTCAAAAAGAGGACTTTTAAATGCCTGGAAAAGGGAGACCCAACCCCTTACAGATAATTCCCATTGTCCAGAAGGGAAGAGATGCCTGAGGAGAGATGCTAACAGTCTTTTGTCTCCACGTCCCCTAGTGTTTTTTTTCCACTGTGTCATTTGAAAGCAGATTGTGTGTGAAGGGTATTTAAAAATATCCAAACCGATCAAAATCATCTATGGCACGGAGGCAGAAATAGCCAGGAAAACAAACAGACCGGAGATGAAATATGGATGAGATAGACATACCAGTGTTTCATGAAAGAGAGTGCTTAAAACCAAAAGCCAAGAAACACAAATATAGGGAGTTAAAGTACAGATACTCTATGATTCACGTTACTGTCTTCAATTAACCGTGATATAGAATTGCGTGATTTTTTTCCTTTAAAAAGAGAAATCCATCTCCTTGCTTATTTTTCCACTTGCTGCTTTCTGTTTAAGTTAATTCAGCAGTAATTGGATACACTGTGTCTAATTCTTAATAAATCAACAGAACTTTATAGAGATATTGACAGTGGCTTTGCTAGCCCCATTGTTTCTATCAAGAGTTTTGTTCTGCTTCAAAACAATTTGCTGTGAACGCCCTTGTTTGTTTGCCACACTAGGCTTTGTTCTGGCTGAAAACTTTGATTTATAACTGTATATAATTGATGGCTGTGGGGTAGGTGGACTATAGCTATTGCTCCTCCTCTTTTAATCTAGCTTTGCGTAGAAATCCATGTAGTGGAGCATTCTCAAGGGAACCAGGCTGGGAAATTTTCTGTACACCCAATGGGAGGCCATTAATCATAGTGAAGAGTCTCTTACTGGCTGCAAGCATGTTTGTGAAAGTCAGGAAAACAAAAGTGGACCACCTCAAAATGACTGATCAAGAGAATAGATGTTAAAGCCAATGTATTCATTGTGATACATCAAAAAAAATAAAGAAAAAAAGAGAATAGTTTATGCATTGCTAATTACATTGAAGCTTATTTGTTTGGATAGATTTGGCACTTTAAAAGATATTTTATACACTATTATAAAGGAGTATAATTTAGATGTTTGAGATCAGAATTCTAGGAAAATGAAACAAAAGATTTGATGGTTGTTGCTCTTGATTTGAAAGAGAAACTTTGAAAGCAACAGATAAGAAATGCCCAAAGCATTTACTGAACGTGTCTCAGAGCTGAGCTGGTTACAGAAATGTGCTAAAAAGCCTAAACTGCTTAGTGTTATTTTGATGAATATTTATCACAAAAATGTCTAATTCAAAACTAAAAAAAAAAAAAAAATTTGAAGGAAAGTTAGCAAACAGTTTTTTGCTGCAGCTTGTGGCATCTTCTGGCTGTGACCCAGCTCAGGCGAGGAAGCACGTGCTTCCCTGAGAGCACCTGCGAGCTCTTGGGGGTGGCACTCACCTGCTCACTGTGAACACCCCAAAAATGTGTTTTCAGGACTGGGGTCTCAGTGTTTTCTTTACAAAAATCTGCTGCTCAGATGCAAATCTAATGGGTTCCAGTTGTGACTGGGCAAAAGTTATTTTTACAACAAAGCAATGGTGCTAGGATTTGAGTATAACTAAGTTGACTTTACAGTAGACATTTTTGTGATTAAAAATTTCTGCCCAGCAGGGAGAAATAAAGGAAGTAAGAAGGCTCAAATACAGTGTTTAAGCACCGACAGTCTGGACCTTTTCCCATATAAATAGCCATAAAGTAAAGGAAGAGAGATATTGTAATAAGACATAACAACATTAGCTTTATTTACTAGACAAACAGTTCAGGTTTTTTAACTTTAGAGACTAAATTTAATGCAGTCAAAGGTAAAACTACAGTTTGTTTTCTCATGAACCTGTGATACAACAGCATACTTAAATTAGTTGTTTTACCTCAGAGGAATTCTTTGAATGAAGCTGCCTACCCAGCAACTTCAGCCCATGTACTTGAATACGGTTACTAAAATTCATAAATAATTTTCATAAATAATGCTTAAATATGAAAATGGAAATAGTGCTTTCCATAAGTTATTATCTGCTGTTTTGATAATTTGATAAATTAAGGTGGAAACGTTTTCTCCAGAAATCAGTACAGCAAAAACTACAACTCATCTTTGTCAGGTAGTTACAAAGTTAAATATGGCATTGCAAGCAGTAAGTTAATTCTTAATAAAAAATGCATAAGAATCAATGTTCATTCTGAAACATTAAGTATATTTTTTTTATTAATTTATACTAAATTTATGGTAATGGAGAACAAGAGTAAATGACTAACATACATTTGGTATTTTTTTAAGATCAAGGGAAAAAAAACTTTCCTGTGATTAAAAGAAAAAAAAGCACCACCTTGGTTTGTCTTTTTCACTATTCATGGGATTGGATTAATTTCAGCTGTATGTTCTGCAATTGCCAGTATTTTTATCCTCTATTTATTCAGTCCTGTATACATATTAGCATGAGTTCATTTTTTTTATCACATACTGAAATGAAACCAAAATACAGTCTATGTCCCAAAGATGTATATTCATGCTTGACATAAAACACATGTTAAGATCAGATTATTTCAAGTTAAGCATATGCTTAAGCTGCTCTCAGTGGAGATGGTGTCTCTGAGCTGCAACTTACATCCTTATGTACTTTGTCAAATTTCAGCCTTGTCAAACCGAGTGCTGCGTCCTATTTTACTGGTGTTCCACGCATGGATGTAACGCTGCCTCTACTCCTAAATCCCTTTTAATTACTGCCCCTTCACTTGTTTTCTTGTTTCCTGGCATGGTGGAAGTCCAAGAGAAATGAAGTCCAGGCTTAAGTGTTCATCTCCACTATTCATCTTAGCTTTCCTTATTGTTATGTTTATGCAGAGTTTTATTAGACTCCTGGGATCAAAACGTATTCCCTTAGTTTTACAATAAATGAATAGCCTTTGTGCGTCCTTCGCGTTTAAAGTAAACACAGCGAGTTTTTAAAGTGTTTTTTCCAACAACTAAAATACGGTTTTATATTCTGAGTATAAATCATAATTTCATTATCAACAGAGAAAGGTCCAAAGCCATATATATGGATAGTTGAATGATATAAGTGGCATTTGTGTGTAAAATGTATTCCCTTGCCCAAGCAAACACTTCATAACAACATGAGTGAAAAGGTGTATTTAAAAAAGAAGGCTTAAAGCATGTTACTTATAAATTATATGGAATGCAGTTTTTGTAAAATGTGAAGCTCACTGGATATGATCCAAACCAGCTGAACTATGTTAAAAGGCATAATAAACAGTCATAGCTTTGCATGCAGTTATTTAATTGGCAAATAGATTTTTCTATCACTGTCACTGGCAATAGCAGCCATTTGATACCAGGGCTTGGATTAAATGTTTCATCAGTAGTGCCTATTTAAGGATCTTTATGGAACAACAAGTTAGTCCCCTGGGCAAGCCCATGTCAACTGCAATAAAGAGATCCACACAAGTGAGCGAGATGTATTTTTGCAGGATTTACAGGGAGACCAGGATTCGCTTTTCTGTCTGGATGCTTTCGAAGGCTGCTTCCCATTTTGTTTAACAACAGTGTCTGCTGGTGGCAAATATTGAACACTGGGTGTTGCATATCCAAAGGATTTTTATCATAATTTGCTTGTGAAAATGGATTTATAAGCGGTTGTCATCTTTCTGGAAATAGGTGAGTCTCTGATAAAAGCAGACGGTGCAGGATTTGGGTAGGTTTAATTTTCTGGTAAATATGCTGTTTCTAGGCAAAACCTACTGATACTCCAAGTAGCTGCCTTGGTTTTTTTCTCTCTCATTCAGAAAAAAAATTCAAACCCCCTGAATGCCTCCCTCCCCTTTTTAATACAGGGAAAATGTAATATCTGTGGATTTCAAGATTGCTTGACTTTATTTAGTCCGCTATCCTGCTCCTAGAGTGCTCATAAGATCTGTGCATGTAGTTAATCCCTGCTGCAATGTTTTATAATTGGTGCGTGTAATATATGCATTTGTCATTTTATAGCAGTTGCTTGAATTTAGAAGCATTTTTAAAGTTAATTTTGAATATGTATCTGTGTTTGTCATGGAACCTGAGTCTTTTCTTCTTGGCAGCTAGATTAATTTTTCCCTGGTTGATTTTAATGTCAAGCTTTTTGTTTAATACTTGTTTCCAGAAATTATTTAGAACAAGCAAAAATACATAACGTAGCTGAAACCGATTAGATCCAATAGTCATTTTCCTGTCCGTGTAAGCGTGCTGGGCATAAATTTAAGTCTCAGCTGTTCGTTGGCATCTTTTTGATCTGAACTGATGATACTGTGTCTAACCTCTTTAGCTAGGTTACTGCTTTCTAAGGTTGAAAAGTGGAGAGCGAATGCCTCTGAGGTTGAATTAAATGAGCCGTTCGCAACACATGCAAACTCTGGTGAATAAGCATCTTTCAGGCTCACTTGAAACAGTTCAAACTTTTGTTCACTGACTGTTCTCCAAGCACGAAGCACAACTTGCACCACCATTACTTAAAGAATTGTTTCTGGGCTTCTGGTGAGAATAAGAGTAGTCCCAGCATGTACACTTGGTAGTTTGTGTTCTCAAGATATATATTTATATGTCCGCATGTGCCCTAGTTATATATATCCATATATATTTATCTGTATTTGTGTTTATAAATTTATATAATTTGTATATTTCAATATATATAAAAATTAGTAGATTCTTTTACTTAAACACACTGTTCTAACAAGCCTCATAATTGTGTTTTTATCATACATAGGGAAACAAAACCACAGCTAAGTAATTTCTAAAGCTAGAGATGCAAATTGGATTCCTACCTGTACAAGGGCCCTTTTACACCAGCTGGCAGTGCAGAAAAGCTTCTAGGTAGTAGTGGAGTATTTTACATCCACCAGGAAGTCATGCGAGTGTAAGAGGGCATAAATATAATGTGCACTTTACAGTTGTAACTGTGCAAATTTCTCCATGCAAAAGGGGAAAGGGGAGCAAGGGAGCAACTGTGTCACTCAGCCAGCCCTTCTTCCCTCCCCTGAGCTCTTCTCCCTCTCGCTCTTTTTCATCTCCTTTACTTTCTACATCATCCTGAAGATCTGACAGCCAGCGTTAACTCACATCTAGTTTGTTGGTTATATAGTTGTGCATTTAGATGATTAATGTAGGGCTGTTCTGGCTTTCATAACTTGCCTCATATGTGGCTCTTTTCTGGGTTGGTGTAAATAATGGGTGTTTTTATGATATAAACAGTGTCCAAGAGATATGTATTTCCATCCCACTTAGGTCTGTCCTGTTTGTGGTTGTTTTAAAGGAAGCGTTTAAAGGGACTACAGAAGTGACATCCTTTCATGCCTGTAGTATTATCAGTATTGTAAAAAAAAGGAACTGATAGTTTCTAGTAAAGCCTCTTCTACATTTTACAGTAGCATCAAAATGGAAAGGTCTCTTAACCCTACTCTATTTACACCATTATTAAGGAATTGCATCCTGTATAACTCTGAAAAAACTATTGCTCTGTCCTTGAAAACAAGATCTCAAGACTGTCCTCCCAAAAGACTTGAAGGGAAGCCTCTAACTAATCAGCTATTGACTGGACAGCAGGTGGAGATTGCTTAGTTTATTGATAAATCATCAAACAAGTGGATGGAAAAAGATGCTTGTGGCTAACCTATGTGTTTCTCTGTACTTAAAACCTTGACTCATTTTCTGCCCTTATGGGTTTTAGTGCTTATTTTGAGGTGGTAAAGATTTTTCTGGCAACAGCCATGTTTCTAGAGCCAAGCCATTTCAGGATTTGACCATCTCTGAAGACTTTGCGTGCTGTCTCAGAAGAAATAATACCACATTGTCATCACAGTGACTAAATAAATCTGTCCTGTTCCATTGTTCCACACAAGGAGCACACATCCGCAGCTTTCTGTGCTTTCCCCTGTAGGCTGCTTGTGCCTTCTTCCATGACTTGAGGAGGCATGAGATGTGCATCAATTTGCATGATAGTTCAGCCTTGTAACCTGGAGTGCGATGACTGCTAATGTGTTTGTTGGGTAGGTTTTTCTGCTTGTACAGATTAATGACCCGATTCGGAAGCCGTTCTACATACTGGACTCCTGCTGATTTCTGTTTGTGCAGAGCTGCAAGGAAGCCAACTTTGAGCATATATCCTGGCATAATTTATTCAGGGTCCAGTCCTGGTGCTCAGCCAGAGTTCCAATAATAATAAACTGGCCTTCACACAAAATCCTTCTTTCTCTCATCTTACAGCAGAAATTTTTTCTGCCTGATGAAGCTGGTGCACTCCGAGTACTCTGGGCACGGGTAGAGGTCTCTGTGGACTTGTGGTACTGCTCCAGACACTTCTTCAAGCTGCCACAGAGTGTGTAGTTTAGAGACAAGAAGTATTTGCTTCTCTCTAAGTTGTGTCGTGAAATAAAGAGTAGCTGCAGCATTTTGAGGCAAAACTTAGCATTTCCTCCATAAATTTATTGCACCTTTAATTTGCACTTTTGAAACACTTTGGGTTTTCTTGAAATTCAACAACTGAAAGGTCTGTTCCCCATGTGGAGGCCTCAATTTTCCATGCAACTGGTGGTTGGCGAGGTGCCTTGTATGGACCCTTAGCTGTCAGGGGCACAGTCGTGTGATGGGTCAGTCCAGCTTGAGGAAAAGGTGGTCTTGCCTGTAGGTGAACCAAGAGTAGGTGTGCATGTTGTCTCTTTGTCAGTATCTCTAGGGCTTCACCACCTGACCCCTTCCTCAGCTGTATTTATGTATATGGGTCTCCGAATCGCTTACTGTTTAGTGATTTAACTGAATTTTACTGTTAGAAATCCTGGATTTCCATCTCCTACAAATAGTAATAATCCTGAAAATCCACAGAAACCTAGTTTTCTAAGAATTTAAAGATCCTATTTCTAACCTGGTTGAAGTGCAGTATACTTGAACTTAAATCTTTCCTGGCTTTTCGCCAGTACACTTTTAAGGAGAAATTCTTCCTCGCAGAAGGCGGTTGTTTGAAGTGCCTCGGAGATTTGTAATGCTAGAAGTAGCCAAGGTGAGGATGGATTAGTAGGTAGAGTGCAGTTGCGTGTTAAATGCAATTTATCACATGGATACCACCCTCACGTATATGGGTGGATGGGTTGAGAGACCTACCTAAAGCTTTGACTTGCTCAGTCAACACTTAATTCAGAGGATTTTCACAGTTTTCACTGCTTCTAACAGCATTACTGTGGTCGTAGTTTCACACAGATTAGCTATTCTTGAACAGTTTTCCCATTGTGTTAGGTGTAGGCACATTTCTCTGCAGAATCACTCAAGCGTGGATGCCTTTTCTTTCCATCTAGTTGCTGCAACAAATGTACCTATTGTGACCGCTGAGAGGTTATCACTGCCTGGTAGGTAGCGTTGTGACTTCTCACGGGGGATTTTGTCTTTTGGTTTCATGCACACATTTATGGAGAAGGCTCATGTCATGAAAGTCTTTGTGTGTCTCCACCATCTCTCTTTCAGCAGCACTGGACAATTAGATTCTGATTTTACGTGTATATTAGTGTGACACTGTTGAGGCCACTGTTGAGTGGATTTAGTGGTGATGAAATCCTTAAGACTGAGTTATCTGACTTTGTAGCTTGCATTTGGCTTTGTACTGTCTCCCAAGAATATCTATTTGCATTTTTGTCAGAGACTTCAGAGGCAGTATCTTTTCAGATATGAGAAGTAACAGCAATAAACTGCATTAGCAAATCCTCCTACAAGGTTCTTCTGTTTCCTTAAACTTCATGCTTAATAGTTACTGGTAAATATTCTCTCTTTTCATCAAAATAACTTGTAAAGAACAGCGATTTAAAGACTTCATGCTAAAACTGCACAGATCTGCTCAGCTAGCTGTGTTATAGATGCTAATTGACTGCAATATGAGAATAAACAGGGGAGGTATAAATCTGAAAATACTGCGAAAGTCAAGAGAAAAGTGACTGTGATTTTGAAATGACGCTGTGTCTTTTTTGGTCATGGATGGGTGAGACTGGATTCATTTAATGCCAACAGCAAAGCGTCATTGTCTTCAACTGGTCTGAGATTTTACTGTAATGGGTGTGGTTAGAGAGATTTGACATTTTCACTTTGATAGCTGAAACCACAAAAAAAAATGTCATGTGGTTTCTTTTTCTGTTACCATGTACACTCTACCTCTGTTTTTTTTCCAAAGTTCATTTCATCCCTCACAGCTGAGCTGAAAAATCAAATACCAAATCTGATACGCTCACATTCCATGTGGAAAAGAAAGCCTGGATTTGGAGTCAGTCCTACCTCTGAATAAATAGAGCCTACTTTTCAAACAAATCTATGCTGATTAATAATGCACTGCTGTATTGTGCCAAAGTAAATTTTGCATAAGGGCTACGAAAAAAAACACATGAAACTCGATAATCTGCAGTGAGTTTTAATTTTGGTTAACATGAATAGGGAGTCAGGGCTATGCTCAAACGGTAAAGAAGCTGCATCTGCTGCTGTCTGTGGGAAAGGCTGCGTTTTGCACAACTTCTACCTGTTTGTGGGGGTTTTTTTTGCTGTTCCCAGAAAAAGTAAAATCCAAAGCTTTGATTCCTCTTGTTCTTTTCTTAGTGAGCAAAATACCTTTAGTCAAAAAGGGAAAAGTAAAGAAGTGTAACAGTCTTTAAGCCATTAACGTGTGTTGTTTATGATACATAAAGTGCCTTTCTCCTGGTCTCAGCACTCTTAAGACAAATACAAAGCCCGTGCAAGCAAATGGACGCGAGTCAGGGCTTGAGCATTGTGGGGAGACTAACTTGTAATGGGCTCTGTTGGGAATTTACGCTTCTGCTGAAGTTTTGACTGTTGAGCACGATGTTATCGTTGGCCTCGTGCAGTCAGGATTTCATTTCTTTGGATTGAGGCGTGCATCCGTGGTGAGACTGCAGTGGGAAGAAATGTGAGTTCAGACAAGTAAGATAATGTGGTGATAACATTGTGGTAGCAGTAAGGAAAATGCGTACTTTGAAGCGGGCGTAAACAGTTAAAAATGAATACATTTGCAGTTCATGATTTTTCATGGTTGGCCTGAATATAGGAACACTAATGCATTGTACAACAGTAATTTCTTTTAACACTGGCAGCGCCGTGCTCAGTGGAAGCGAGGCATCTATTTGCATCTCTTTATCTATCAGTTTGTCAAGCTCAACCATGTTTTTTATTTATTCAGGAATTATTACAGTGTAGCAAAAGGTGAAATTTTTGCTATGATGTGTAATCAGTTCATCTGTTGGCTGGTGGATCAAGCTATGCAGAGCAGCAGTTAAGACATCACTCTCCTCTTAGCTGTTTGCATTAGTTTTACATCCAGCTGCTTTGCTTCAGCTAGTGCCCGGTTCTGCTGCGCTCCGCTTAGTAAATCATGGCTAATAAACAGCAATTTGTTAATGTGGCGACATACAAAAATATAACAGAATATATAGAGCTATGGTTTTTACATGCTAATGAGCTCTCCGCTCCGTTCCTTATTGTATAATTCTTCCCCATTGCCTTTCTGTGATGGAAGTGCTCTGTTCACAGCTTCTGCCATGTGCAATGTCCCCATGGAGACCGTGTACGGCGTGCCCCTCCCTTTTTTTTTTTTTTTTAGCTAATAAGATCCTAGGTGCTTATAGAAGCTTCTCCGAGACATATCGTAAAAGCTAGCATTGAAGTGAATATTTTGCTAGATTACCTAATATTAAAAAAAAAAAAAACAGTGATAGATGATTTCTACTTTGTGGAAGAAGGGGGAGAGGTGAGGGGCCTGTTTATAATATCTCGGAGCTTTAACAGCATATATTCAAAGAAATTATTGGGGTTTTTTGCCTGGTGAGGGTGCCACCTGACCTATTTACATTCTTTTTCTCCCTGCCTAGAATTGCTTTCTTTTGTTAAAGCAGGCTGCTGTACCTGCGTTACTGACTGGTGAGGTATCCAAGTGCTAAGTTTGCAGTTTCTGCGAAAGCTGTTTGGTTCTGATTATATCCAGTTCAATCTGTTCTGTAACTTGGTCTCCTTTCCTATTTACTGTTATATGCCTTTATTTATAAATATCTTTTTTGTACTCTTTTTTTGTATGCCTGGCTCATAAAATCACAGCCAGAAGTACAAGCTTTATGACTATAAAACAAGTCATGCCTACCTTGTAGACTGTGTCATCTGCTGTGATGTTGTATTCTATGTATTATCAATTTTACTGTAAGAGGAAAATTAGAGCATGCATTTTCCACATGAAGAAATCAAATGTAATCTAAATGCAAACCACAGGTTTTATTGCACAGTAATATTTGATACCACTGCTATTACTAATCCCAGCATGACAAGAAACACAGCATAGTTATGAAGTTCAGAGCACTCATTTTTTAATGGTCTTTTTTGGTTAGGAAAGCTGCAAAACCAGGTGAGATTGTTTTCCAGTTGTAGTTTCAGACTTGCAGAAATATGAGTGGAATACTGTATGTTTTAAAAATTATTTCAGGTCTGACAGGAATATGCATCCTTCATAATTTCTGTGAAAACATTATTGAGTAGTAAAAAAGAAATGAGATAATTAGCCATATTCAGCAAATACCTTATTATCAATGCTTTTGCTTCTGTTGGATACTTTATGGGGAATTTTAGCTTTTTTTTGTATTTAGGGTTTTAACATCAATAGTCAAAGAAATAAAAGGCAAATGATTACATTACAGTAGAGTGCATCCACCTCCCAGGTGGGGAGGACACTGCCACTGGTCTCGTAGTTTGTACAGAACTGTTAAGATGACAGTGAATGAGCTTCTCTCAGTGCCCCATTAAATGTGTTACGTTTGTGTAACAACGCATGGTTTCAGTCAGCTTCAGTAAAAGTGCCAGAACTGACTTTATAATACAGTGATAACTTAGAGGAGTATAAGGCAGGCGCACTGTTAGGGGATACTGGGCATTAACTGACACAGACCAGATCAGAATATATTCTGCCTTCTGGAGATGTGTGAGTTTTGCCCCAATAGCTACTGAACTCTGGGTAACAGTGGGTGCAGTCCATGCAGGCTGAGCTGGACTCAACTTGATTAAATCAGTTGCAATTAAAAGGGCATTTAGTATGTTTCTCTACATTTTCTGTTTCATGCCCAAAGAACGCTTGCTGTGTATAGTTGTTCTCATGGTGTATATTCTCCTTACCATGTTTGTATATGCTCTACATAGTTACAGTTATCGAAGTAGACCACAGGCTGGGATGTAAAAACAGATGCAAGTAGAACATGCAGTTGCAACTGCGGGGGGAATTTGGGAATTTGGAGGCTGTTATTGCCAGAAGAGAAATTTGGCTAAAGCCTTGGGCATGATACCTGTTTTCAGATGATAAATAGTATTGAGTATTAATCCTCAACGGTTGCTGTGAATTCACGTTATCCTGAAGTCAGAACCATCATCCTGTCTGATACCTCCCTGGGTGGATGCTTACTTAGAAGGAAGGATGCTACCTACCACATCATGGATATTGCTGTTTCCATTAGATAAAAATTCCTTACAGATTTTTTTTTTTTTTTTTTTAAGCGGGAATGTAAATCAGGTGTATTGGATGCATCAGGAGAACAGCAGTGTTGCCACACAGGCAGCCACTTCTTGGGGCTGGTGTCTGGCTTGTGGGCATCAGGTCTACTGCTGTTCTTTGAGCATGCACACTGTAGCCAGAAATGGGAGAGGAAAAGGAAGGGAGTTTAATAGTCGAAGTGGGGAATTTGCCATCATTTGAATTCTTTCATTTGAATTATTTCATTTATATATGTAGATAATTGCACTGGGGAAAAATGTATACCCCATGTTTACAGTAGGCCAGACTGTATGGTGATAGTGGCGTCTTGCTTTGCTATAGATAGGAAATTTGTTAGCTATCCTGTGTTTATAGTGCCTTTCTATCTAGTTAGGGTTTTCTTGCCTTTTCATTTAATCTGTTACTGTCTGGGTATCCAGTCCTGTCCCTGTTAAGGGGATATTAGCAAGATACCTGGAAGGAACTGGCTTGCTTAAATGATACACACTGTAACTTAAGATAAAATAAATCAAATTCAGAAGTAATATCACTGGTACTTATGTACATGCTACTTTGTCTTTGATCATATCTGTTTGATTCAGTGTTATTTACTATTGGTGATAATGGTTTGTCTGCTTTATCTCCTCTGCTCTGTCAGTAGTTTTGCCTCTGTCCATATTCAGTTGTCTCAATTAATAATGCTTTTAGTTCATTGATTTTACTTTCCAACTGGCTAAACCTGGGCTGGACAACTTTTCCTTTGTGCGGTTTTCCTCAATCTTCCTTGCAAGTACTCATCCTTTTCTTCGTCTCAGAGGCAGCTATGAAATTTTAATTGCCTCTGATGACAGCATCCAGTTAAAGGGTAGAGATATTTTGGGGAGAGTTAAGCTCTATATGTGTTCCACTTAAATTCTCTTTCCTAAGGAGATCTTTACTTTTGAGTTGGCTGTGGTTGTGTTCTGCTCTTCCAGCTGCAGTTATAGCCAGCCTTTTGGTTGTGCTGATAAAGCCAATGTGATGGACCACAGTGGGGTGAATTTCTGTTAGTTTGTAGTGTTAGCTTTCCACAGTGAAGCAGAGAAAACGGAGAGAGTGTGTGTGTGTGTGTGTGTGTGTGTGTGTGTGTTTATCCACACATCCTTTGCGCTAGGTTAAACCAAGGATTTTAGATCTTCCCGGCATGTTACCATTTTGTTGCTGGAAACTTGGAAATCCCTGAAATAGTATGTATAGGCTGCTGAAAACGTCACTGTGGATGTTAAACATGTCACACCCCCCCACAGTGATCCTTTGAGTCCCCTTTCAGTTATGGCATCATCCTGAACCTACCGGTTCCCCTAAATGTGGGTTCAGCTTTAAAAGTCTAGCTGACCTTGCAGCTTGATTTACACATTTATGTACATGTTTTTGTTGATACATTCCCCTCATGTAGTCCATCTGCTGGCAAATGGTTGTGGAAACAAGTCCCTAGGTCCCTAGAGAGCAAAGTAGCACGTAGACATATACCAGTTGTGCTTTCTCTTTTTTTAATATGCTTTATTTTATCCAAATTACAGTCGATGTTGTACAAATCCCTCAAAACGGACTTTCAGAGCCTATATCTCTATTACAGACACCAGGGAGAACAGCATATGCTTTGATTTTTTTTTCAAATATCTTCTCCAGCTCTGTCATCTTCAAAGACAATTTTGGCTTACTTTTGGCTTTTCTTCTTTTTCCCTTTTTCTCTTTCTCTTTCTTTTTTTTTATCTCCTCTTTCTCTTTCTTCCTTTTTTTCTTTTTCTTTTTCCTTTTTTATTTTTTAAAATTCTTTGTAATGGGGTCTTCTAGGTTAGGAACAGAAGACTGAATGAATGTGGCAGTAGGTAATGTAATAATATCAATTTTTATTTCATTTCATGATTAACATTTTGAAGATAAGTTCAGCGGGTAGTGATTATAATCAACTGAGGATGTCCAGAACAGAAGAGAAAGCAATGCTTGATTATAGCACTTTACAGTTTTACAGTTAAAGATATGAAAAAACACAAATAGTCCCTTTGGGAAATGAAATATAATGGAAGTGTGGTTATTAAAAACTAGATATAATGTACACTAGTTATTACCTATTACTGTAAATCACCATGAGATGCAGGAAACATATCAGATAGATAAAACAGCCTTCTTGGAATATGTTGCCTTATTTTTCAGTGGATTTTTTTTTCTGCTTAGGCATTGAATTGATGTGGGGTATGGAATTCATTTAGGAGCATGTATGCTGCCCTTTTCTGAATGGCTATTGAAATGAAGTTGTTATCTGTACTGAACTGTAAGTCATGTTTCTCCATACCCCCAAGAAAACTGCTTTAAGGGGAAATCGCATACACCGAGTACTAATAGCTATTAGTTACTTATAGTTAATGATGTTGCCAGCCTTGAGTATTTCACTTATCTTAAAATGGAAGTGCATGTTGATCTCCATTTCACAAATGGAAAAACTGAGTCAGATGGAGTTCAAATGACTTTCCTGAAGTCACTAGCTAATCACTGTCAGATCTGAAGATACAATCCAGCAGCCCTCTCGCCTGTGCCCTACATGGTTATGTACAACTCTGAAGTGCCTAAGTAAGTAATTTGGGTTTATTAATGCCTTTATGCTCATTTTACAAAGATGTGAGCAACTTTACAGCTTTCAGGGTTATTTCTCTGGCATCTGCCCGTGCCCTGTCCATCACTGAACAACTGATTGTGTTGCTGCCACCTGCATCCATTAGGGGTCTTGGAGTTCTGGTATAATTTCTGTTATCATGGGTGGAGGTGGAGGTAGGTACATGTAAGTGTAGGTGGTTGTCACATCTGTACTGTCATTGTCTTCCCTTTTCCTCAGGATTCCCTGAAATAATTCTTAGAAATTACAACATTAAATTTATCCTATGGATTAGGGAGAGTGAGGTTGGCCTGAGGAGGACATCCAGCTCCAGCCAGTGACTTTGCATAAATCTGTTGAGATTCCAAGCATGCAGTGATGCTAATGGAGTCCGCTGTCAAGACTTTTATTTGATCTGCTAATAATTAAACAGAAGATAACTAGAGATTAAGAAAGAGAGGTCAAGAATATAATTATTGGCTGTTGCAGCCCTGTGGTGGGTTAGTCTTGGCCAACAGCCAAATGTCCACCCAGCTGCTCGCCCTCTCCCCATGCAGCAAGGAGAAAATAGCAGGAAGGCGAGAAGATTCGTGGATTGAGATAATGACAGTTTAATCGGGGAAGCAATAGCTGAACATGCAAGCAAAGCAAAAGGAAAAAAGGAATTAATTCACTGTGTTCCATCAGCAGGCAAATATCCAGCTGCTTCCTGGAAAGCTGGGCCTCAGCATGCATGGCGGTTGCTTGGGAAGACACAACGCCGTAACTGGCAACGTCCCTTCTTCCTCCTATTCCCTGAGCTTTTATTGCTGAGCGTGACATCACGTGTTATGGGATGTCCCTTTGGTCAATGCAGGACAGCTATCCCAGCTATGTCACCTCCCAGTCCTATGCCCAGCCCCAGCCTAGCCACTGGGCAAGCGTGCTGCAGGTCAGAGTGGTCACGGGAGAAGGTCTTGCTGCTGTGCAAGCCCTGCTTAGCAATGGCCAGAACATCGGGGGGTTATCAGCTCTGCTTCAGCCACAGATCCAAAGCACAGCACTGTACGGAGAGAATGCTGTGCAGAAAATTAACTCCATTTCAGCCAGACCCGGTGCAGCAACTAAACATGGATCTAGAGCTCTAGAGGGCTGAAAAAGTATTTCACTTTGTTAGAGTATTGAAAGAAAAAGGAAAAAAAAAACCAACACGCCAATCCTAACCCCCCTGTTCTAAGGAGCAAACAGCAGCAAGCTAAAAATAGCCATTCATAACATTAAAATGATGCAGAGAGCATCGGGTAAATTGGACAATAACAAATTGCCCGCAATGAATGGGATACAGTCTGGGCATCTCTGGGAGGTAAGAAAATGGCAACTTCAGAGCCTCTCTAAAATGTCATATGCTGTAATGGCAAAAGAACCGGTGGCTGGAGAGAGACTGGGATTACAGAATACAGGGTTTTGTGTCAAATGAGGATGTATTCATTTCTAAGAAGAACAGTAAAGGTGAAATTGGTAGAGACATTTTAATTAGCTTGTGCGCCTGTGGGGTTTTTGTTTATTTTTAATGAATACCTTGATCCATGACATGGTTATAGAAAGGCATGTGTTTGGGCAGCTAGCAGGAGAAGGCAGTGGAAAAACCCTATTACTTATTTCCAGGCACTTACTTAATTAAAATACAAAACAGGCAATATGGTCTTTGGATTTATTTTTCCCATGTAGTCTGAAAGCAATAAGCTGAAATTGCAGAACAGAAAAATGTGCTTGCACCTTCTTATCTTGACCTTTGAGCTTCTACTTCTCTGAGATGGATGGAATCCATGCCCAACTTTAAGATGCTGAGACCTTTGTGTCTGCCTAACCCCATCTGGGAACAACTCCCACAGGTAGTCCTTAAATCCTACCAGGAATAGTAAGCCTTGAAGTTCACTAGGTTGCTGGTGTTTCTTTTCAAGTCCCGTTGAGGTGAGATGCAGCCTTGGTTTCCCTTCGTGTGGTGTACTCATCTCCTTCTCCGCTAACACCTAAAAAAAAATTAAAGTTGTTTGCTTGCCTTTTTGAAACGTCATTCCTCTATGGAGAAGTCATGGTTTGTCACCCTCCCACTTCTGGTTCTGCGAGTCAAACAGTTTTTCCAGCTGATTGACCCCGTGAGCTGTGGAGGTCTCATTGTGCTGGGCTCTCTCATTCTTGCCTGTGCCTTGCTGCTTAGCGAGCCTTACTCCCAGCCTCCAGCTGCCAGCCCTCCGTTAGCTTTTTCTGGCTACGAGGGTAAGAAGGGAGGTGCCTGAAGAATTGCTTGTTCCATGTCTGGGATTTCTCTCCCTTGAGTTTTGGAAGCTGTTAGATGCAAGTAGAACATAGGTAGCCCTCTGCTGAGAACTGCTCTGTAGGGGTGGAAAACTTAAGATTGTGAATTGTATATACAATTTTTTTTTCCTTGTTTTTTCTTAGGATTAATTTTATGAGCTTTTAGAAGCTGTAGTAGTAGGGATTACTGCACTTGGTATTTACATCCCTGGCTCATACCAGCTTCACACCAACCTCTTGGCACCAGAATGGGGGTTGCAGCACCAGAAACACATATTTGCCCTGTGTGCCAGCACTAGCCATCCCCTCCTACCCAGGACTCCAGACCCTGGCGTTCCAGATGGGCTGACATTTTAAAAGTAGTAAAACCAATGATAGTTGACATTTCATGGGTTTAAAAGTTACTTGTGTAATTAATGGATTCAAATAAAGGAGGGGTTTTTTGCTTAGTAAGTTTAAACTAAATATTAAAACAACAATTAGATTTAAAAATAAATACTTTTACCCATAACCATGCTTGTCATAGTGAAGTGTAAAGCATTTCCATGCTGTAAGCAAATCAGGACACATTCAGGCTTTTCTCAATTTCCTCAATTGTGACCTATATTTGTAATAAGAGAAAGACGGGCTTCTTTTAAAAGTCTGACTAAAGGCTGTTTCGGGCTGAAAACTGTTAAAGTGGATTTGTATAAAACCCAGTTCTCATGTGCACAATTAATTAAAATGCAATGCAACTACAGCCAGCCTGTAAAGAAACACACGGGACATTTGTGAGGAAATAACTACGATTTAAGCTGAGGCTAAAATGATGGATTCTTTGTGTCTGAGGGTGTAAACTGCCTCTTGCAAAACAGCGTGTCTTTTGGGGATGTACGTATGTTTGTTCAGATACATCTGGGAAGATTGGGTGCTGTTTCTTCGCCGTGTGCTGCAGAGTAATTAGTGCAGCCAGGTGGAGCGGGTTAGCAGGGCTGTGTCACACAGGTGAGCCTCATGATGGGTTAGAGGACTCACCAGCCAGGTGGGTGGGACCTGGGACACCCTCAGTAGTGAGGTCCACTGCAAGGGAGGAAAGGCTTCACCCTGAACCTGATGGTCTGCAGAAGGTGTTTCCGTGTATCCGAAGGGACCTGATTCAGGTACTTGTGGGATAATTGGGAGTTATGTATCTGCTGAGCTTTATGTAGGATGGATTTTTGGCCTGGCCTTGCCTGCTGTGAAACCTACAGTTTACTGTGGGTTTTCGGAGATCAGCCCCTTGTTTCTGTGGTGGGGGGGGGCGGCTCTGCAGGGCCAGCCACCCTGCCTGCAGCACTGCAGTGTGCCATCATCTGCTGCAGGTATCCACCAGCAGCGAGTGACTGTGTGGTCCCTACTGTGCATCGGGGAGGTGGCAAGGACAGATCTGCTTCTCAGCAGAATTTCTCTGTTAGGGAAGGGAGGATGCAGTGTATCGTAGGAGTCTCATGTCTGTCGGGAGCCTGCTGCTTGAAGGCTACAGCTGGTTGAGGGGAGAATCTCCATGGTTCCTAGGAGCAGCTCTGGGTTGGGGTGTGAGCTCTCTCTGTCCCGTGGACCCTGCTGGTTTGGATGGTCAGGAGGCCGGGCACGGACGTGGGTGCTCTCTGTTAACACTCGCTGCTGTTTGAAGTAGGGGTCACACTGTGGCTTACATCTCTGGGACAGTCCCAAACCACGCTTCCAGCACCACTCCTAGGCTCTCCCAACCTCTGCAGCAAATGCTGCCAACAAAAATCTCAAAACTGCCGAAATTACAACCAAAAGTGCATGCTGAAGTAGTGTCTTTTGTTCAGTTGCTGGTGCTGGTCTCTGCCATGTTTCCATGATTGCCTGTTCATTTTAATGTCTGTACCATAATGGTTGCAAAAAAAAAGGTTGCTATAAATAGAGGAGATCATGTTAAGCAGTCACAGAAGGGTGAATATCCTGAAAAGCTGTGAGTTGGAAGTGAATGTGCCACTTTCAGAAGTTTCTCCTCCTGAACTGTTGCCACGAACAAAGACGCAGACATCAGTGTCTCTACATAACATTTAAAGTGTATTTTTGTTTCCAAAATGGGTTTTGGTTTCCATTAATAGGCTTTTGTATTCTCCCTGCTAATTAAATATATGTACTTCTCTATCCTTTTGATCTTAAAATGCAGCTTGTAGTGGGGAATATTAGCGAGGAATATACTGGTTTTACTGTTTGCTTCTGTAAAGATCAAAATACTCTTCAGAAAACCTGCAGAGTTTGTGGGTTGTTGGCTGGTTGGTTATTTTGGGGTTTTTTTTTGGCTTTGTACTCTATATGCTGTATTTTCCTTCTTTATTAGGAAATTTATGGGAAAAGTTGGTTTATTGTTCATTAAAAGTATAAAGACCTTACGTCTGTTCATTTTGTAACCTTTGACTTTCAGCACGATCGCTGGAAGGATGAGGTGGTTAATGTTTAATGAAGAGGTCCTTTATTTAAAATGCTAATTAGCCTTTGAAACAAAATAGACTAACCAAAACAAAAAATATTTCTGAAAGTTTCAGATGAGTTTAACGCTCCCCCAAACCCTCTTCTTCCTCCCACTGGCCTTTCCCTGTCGTCTCTCACCATCTCCTCCTGCTGTGGTCCTCACAACCCGCCAGTGTGTGCAGCACCCCAGTGCTCAGCAGAAACCATGGAGCAAACCCTCCTGTCCTCTTTCTTTCACAGAGAAATACAGAAATTCTGAGGTGTGTACTGAAATGGAGACACACTTTTCCACATACTGGTGTGCCTTTTTTTTTTCCTTTTTGATTTTTTTTCTTTTGCAGGAGGAAAGGAGGTCTATAAGAAGACCTAACAATGCCCTTACTGTTCTGTCAGAAACTGCCTGGCTACATCTTGTTTTATTTGGCCCTTGCTGAATGGCAGTTTCATTTATGTTTTGGGTGTTTGGCAGATATTTTATCTTTGTCAAACTTCACTTTTAACATTTGTTTAGATTACTTGTCACAACACTTTCCTTTTCTTTTTTTTTTCTCAAACTCTTTAAGGTTTCAGTCAGCTTGATGTTACTTAGAAGTGGTTTCTAGTATTTTTGAACTTGCTTCTTACATGCTGTCTCCCTTTTTGAACCGCCCCAATTAAGTTGCTTGATTTATAGTTTCTTTTTTCACACTTCCCCTTTGCTGATGGTGCTACACCATTATATTTGGAGCCTCTGACTCCATTGATGGTTGATGTAAACTTTTCCTAAATCCTGCAAATAAAAAAGAAAAATACTATAGTGGTGTTTGTAGAATAAAACGGGTGCATTCAGGTTTCTCTCTCACCTAGTACGTAAGACCATGCTGCCTGCTTTGAAAAGCTTTGTTGGGATCAGGAACGTCCTTCCCTACCATTCTGTCTGATAGGTGATGGTATTCGCTTTTTGCACCTGTGAGGAGATCCTGCAGATGTTCAGCATTGCTTCTCTGAGCCATCGGTCCCTGACAGCACCAGGAGCCCTGGGCTAAGGGTTCCTTGTGCCAGGTTTTGCCAGATGCTGTCAGCTCTGTGGTATCTCCTTCATGTTTGTAAGGGGCCAATCACATGCAAATACGAGCTGGTCCTTGGATACAGACCCGGTTCTACTTCTTGCCTGGCCATGTGATGTAATCTTTGCATTGATTTTATTTGGAAGGGTGTGCAATAAGAGACAAGGGGGATGCTGCTGAAGCTTCCCAGCTCTCCAGTGGCTGTTCATTTCATTCCTCCTTCAACCCAAATCTCAAACACCGACCAGATTCTTACCGTTTCTGCTACGCCTTTTGACTCTGTAGAGATGAAACTGAATGGAAGAATGTAATTTTAAATGAGATTGGGGAAACTTGAAGTATTATATTCATGCTGTGTTGTTTAGAGATGAAAGTAAAAAAAAATTATCCCATGTATCCTTTCCTTGCTCAGGTGTTCTGTCACAACTGGTTTCAAAGGGATGATTTGCCTACACTAGTCTTATTTGCAGCAGTAATGTTTGGAGGATTGCCATCATCCAAATCTATTTGAATTCATACTCTTTTGTGAAAAGTTTTTAAATTTGGGTGTTATTTCTGAGCTGCACATATTTTGATTTGGCAAAAGGCAGTTTACCAAAAGTAATGTTATTCCTGAAATAATTTATTCTAATACTTGCCTGTGCTCTGTTCATTTCCATGCTTGAGCTGACTTGCAAATGAAGACATATGGACGTGGACAGTGTGAATAAATTAACAAAAATTGCAGATGTTCAACCTTCTCCAAAAATCCTGGAGACAGCCTGCAGACTAGAGCCAGCAAGTTTGAGTCACAAGTGACCCTAAAGCCAACCAGAGGTGAAACGATGGGGCAGATTGCCCAAAAGCTTCTCTCTCTACTTGCTTGGACCTTCCCCCTTAGCTGCTTGCTTTGGACCACTTAAGAGGGATGGTAAGCAGACTGGTAATGGCTTGGTATTTACAGAGCCTTAGTGTTTACATGCAGATGCAAATGCAGTTTTTTGGGCAGCTTGGGTCCGTGTTATTACCCTTCTGCCTTCATTTGGAAACTGGGATTGTTTGCATAGGGAGTAAATGGAGTCCTTTCAGTAGTGTTTGTCTGTCAGCTGCTATTATTAATTGATGTAATTGTTTCTGTACTAATATTTACCTAGGGTTTTAACATGGAAGTGACTATACAGATAATTCTAGTGCAATCTTAGAGGAAAGTCAATGCCTTAATTAGAGAAATGGCTTGCTACTCTTGACTTGTTATTCACAAATTGATTTTTTTTTTTCTTCCCTGCCCTGAAAAGTGTTTGCCCTGAAATCTAAGGAAGTTGTTAACTAGATGGGTGACATTTGAAGAAGTGTATACTAGCAGTTAAGATGGACAGGTAAATTTGACAAAGAAACTAATATTTGTCCTGAAAGAAACCTAAAACATTTGGGGCAGAGGGGGGAATTTGGAGGCATTTCTGCCTTCTCTGAGCCTCCTTCATGCTTCTGAAGAGTCACAGCAGTATGTTGTGTTGAGAAAAACAGAGCAGCAGGGACTCTTGAAGAAAGTGAGTTACATCCACTTAACTTTTCTTTTACTATGCTACACGAGATCCTATAACTACACAGGATCACCCAGGGAAAATGAGTGAGTTATTTAAAAGCATAGTAGGATATTATTTTAAGCAGTGCACTGGTGATGTTGAAACTTGGTGCCTCTCAATTCTGCTAGAGCCAACAATTTTGAGGATTAAAAACATATGGAATATAGATACAGAAGATATCCACAATGCTTGGGGTATTATGGAGCATTATTTGTATTATTCAGGCTAGCAAAAACAAACAGAAAAACCAAGAGAAAATCTGTTACAGGGCATGAGGCATCCAGTAGATGATGGGAGTTGGAAAGAAATTTTATGGGAAAGTTTTTCTGTAATTGCTCTCTGAGAGATTTCTTCATCCTTTCCCTGAAGCATCTGATGCTGGCTGCTGTCAAATGAGAGGTTACTGAACTAAATGGACTATTAATCTGACCCAGTACAGTAATTCCTGTGTTCCTATGTTTACAAGCGGGCTTTGTCTGCTGAGGGTTGTCTCTCTGGAATAAACCCTTCATTGGAGGCTAGGGAAAGGAAATTGTCCAGAAGCTTTTACACTGTTGCTATGTAATTTTGTATGTTATTTTGAAAAAAAGCGTATCCTTAATTTTTTCCCCTCTTTTATGTGTATGCGTGTTTTAAATTATAAAATTTAGCTTCCTGTTTGATGGATTTGCTGTTCAGTAATATTCAGGTCTGTTGAGCAACATAATTATGCAGAATTATGTGCTTTTAAAAATTGAGGGACAAAGTAATCTTGGTTGGCTGGTATAGGGCTAAATGATGGATTCTGTTCAGAAGGGTGTGAACTGGGTGCTTTTGTCACCACTTGCCAGACCTAACATTTTGGTTTCTTCTTTGGAAGTAGAGAATTTCTTAAAGGAGAATATATTATTATTGTTGTTGTTACTAACTGGGGTTGGCATTGTTCCACTGAACCCAACTTTCTACTTTCATTCATTTTCAGTAGGGGGGTTTCTATTTTGCTTGACCCGAAGAGGCTCAGTGGGTAACCCTACCTTTGGAGTGAGGTATGTGAAGCAGAGTTGTAATGTCAAGGAATTGTGTGCCTTGGGTTTGCTGTCTAAATCTGAAATTGGATTTCCTTATTTTAAGGAAAAGGTTTAAGGGTGGATGTGACAGTCAAGCTATTTAATTTAGATCTTTTTAGCACGTCGGACAGTATTACCTCATGTAGATGACTTTCAGTTCACCTTACTGCTTCAAAAGGTGCCTGAGAGACATGGGATACAAGTGTGCTTTGTTTCACCCAGAAAAATGTGAACTTCATATAGGGAGAATGTGTTTCATTTCCTTACTGTGTGTCAACAACTGGATCCTAAACCTGTGTTTATCAGATGCAGAACTGTTTTTGGAGGATTACCACTAAATCAAATGCTAGACTGGAATTTAAGTTCTCACTATAGCATTTCTCAAATTTTCTTATTATTCTACTTCTAGGCCGTTTGGTCTTTGATGCTTAGATCTGACATTCAGAGGCTACATTTTCACATTTTTCTTTGTACAAGAGAATAAGTATTTCTTTCTGTTTCAAAGCCCTTATACTCTTGTAATAAAGACAATGCACCAGAAACTTTTTTTATTAAGGCCCATCATTATTGTTCAAACACATGCAGGAAAAAAATTGTCTTAGCTCACACATGGTAAAACCATAGTAGAGGCATATTACTGTGGCCATAAAATGTGTTAAAAGGGAGGAGATCCTATGGTTTTCTTTAACACATTATTATTAACATATTATTTACATACTATTTATGTTTATTAACATAATATTTAACATATTATTATTAACACCTGTTATTATTTTAGGGTTATATCTCTCTTTTCGATAATATACGTTAAAAATTAAAGCAGGCGTTTTTGTCTGGCAAAACCAGGGTCAGAGTGGTTACATGAGTATGGGGTCTAGTCCATGTCATAAATGCAGCTATTTATATAGAGGAATGATCTAGAGGGTGCTATTTCTCGATCTTCTTCAGTATCTCTTCCATCTCTTGCTATATTATAGCCCTGCATCATTTTTCTTAGAATGTTCTTTCACATGTCATTCAGTCAGGTATGTTGCTTGTAATACATCCTTGAATTTTGTAGTATTCCACACAATTAGTCACTTTTCATCTTAAATAATTATTTAAACCATCCCATAACCATTATTATTGTAAATCTCTGACAGCACACCTGAACTTTGCATTCATGGAAGTGGGATCTTCACATCTGTCATCAAATAAAGCAACAGTGACTGTACCCAACATGTTTGGTTTTCCTCCCAGTTCTGCTCCCTTCCCCTCTCCCTCAGAAACTCAGATACGCGCTGTGGAGTGACCACGGTTCTCCCCAGCTCACGGTCCCTGCAGCGATGGATTCCATGTTGGGGATTGGAAAACTCTGCATTAGGATCCATATGGGCAGAGTATTTTCAAGAACGACGGCTTATATAAAGGAAGTGACAGCCTTTACAGAATTCACTTATTTTGAGAGATTATTTCCATTAGCTGGCATCTTTATTGCATTCTCTTGCTTATGCATCATTTTGAGGACACTTAAATTGCTTTTTTTCTGCTTACTTCTGATTTGCTTTAGCTTATGGTACTCTGTGAGACCCCATATAACAGACAACTGTCTGAGACCCAGTTGTCACAGACAGCATTCTCTGGGAAGATGATGCAGTCAGGGTAACACTGAGGGACGTGCTTGAACCAACGTGAACCTCTCAGCCATCTCTGACAGGGCTATTCCGTGTAGTGACTTTTTGGGCCTGATGATAATCACAGAAGTCATGGGTGGGTTTTGAATGACTCTGTCTTACTAGCTAAGGTCCTCTTTTTTTTTTTTTTTTTTTGTTTTTTTTTTTTTTTTTGTTTTTTTTTTTTTTTTTGTTTTTTTTTTTTTTTTTGTTTTTTTTTTTTTTTTTGTTTTTTTTTTTTTTTTTGTTTTTTTTTTTTTTTTTGTTTTTTTTTTTTTTTTTGTTTTTTTTTTTTTTTTTGTTTTTTTTTTTTTTTTTGTTTTTTTTTTTTTTTTTGTTTTTTTTTTTTTTTTTGCTTTTTTGTTTTTTTTTCCTGAGGGATTAATTTAATTGCTCACCCAACGTGTGCATCTGTTGAAGGAACTTCAGGTGCTGTTAGAAGGGCGCACTCTGTTGTGACATGTCTGCTTTGACATTCTCAATTCAAAGATATGCTCTACTTGGCCGCTGGTATTTGCATGGTTAAACCAGACTGTCTTAATCAGCCTTAGGCACCTACCTGGGCTTCCCAGCTTCTAACTTCTCACTCTTCTGTGTCCTTTGCGGTGCATTGGGCTGCTGGATCCTGACTTAGGAAGTGCTGCTGTCTTGAAAATTGTGCAGGAGGAGCCTTGATAAGGTCATTTTGCTTCAACGGGGAAGGGCAATTACCAGACACGTAGCAAAGGTGGTTATGGAAAGCGTACCTGCCCTGCTGTCTGGCTCTGGGTACGTTATTCTTATCCAATAAAAGTGGAGTACCTGGCAGAGTGGCTCAGTCTGCACCGCCTGGTAAGCCCAGAGGAAGGATGGGCCACTGTGGCAGAGGTGGTGGTGTTGGTACCAGGAGATGGGTCTGCACTGGCTTACACTCAGCAGCATACTGGGCTTGCGTCCTGGCCCCCTTTTCCAGCAGGAAAGCGCTGCTGGGAGCTTTGAGGACATTACTTCTCTTACTGGCTTACGCTCATGGGGTTGGAGGGTGCAGAAATGGGCATCCCTGCTTTTGTTCTGCTCGTGGTGATTGAGAATTGGTTGGAGGCTTGTTGGAGCAAGTACTGCCTGACCACACTGCTTTCCACAGGGACGTCGTCTTTGCTGCTGTTATTTAAGTGGGATTCCAGATGCTATTGAGAGCTTTACAGTTAACCCCTATCTCATGACATAATTATGAAGATGCTCGCTGTTATTTTCTTGAATGCTTTCAAAATGAATAATTTTAATACTTTAATAATTTTAATGCTTTGCCAGTGAAGCTGAAAGATTAGTGATCCCGATGCTAAGGGATCTAAATTCAGAGGCTAAATGCTGCCCTGTTGAGTGTTTGATCCGGCTACGGGTTAAACTGATTATGGCTAAAATGCTTAAATGTGACAGTAGGTTTGGGCAGGTCTAAATGCCGCATGGTGGCATATTACCTGTCTCCATCCCTAAGAGCCTGCGTGCAACTTCTTCCTGCGCAGTGAATGTGGAGAAATTCAGGCCAGTTTCCCTGTCCACAGGAGTGGGAAAGTTGTCTTGCGTTTACCAGTGGAAAGATGCTTTCAGAGGTGGGCTTGCTGAGAATTGCTGTGCAATTAATTCACACGCTTGCTTGTATTGCAAGAATACCTTTGTATTGTATCAGAAGTCCTGCTTTGCAGACTGGCGTGTATGACACAAGTCTCCTTTAATTTTGTCAATGCTTAGGCTCCTGTTGGGTTGCTTTTGGAAGTGAAATGTAAGGTCGTCGTTCACTTTGGTCTTTCTGATAATGTAATCCATCTTTCCAGCACATCTAGCAGAATAATTCCGGGACGTAGATCTTGTGAATGTGTTAGGATGTGGAAAAGATGGGCTGGTTTTGTGGCTACCATGATTGATTGTTGGACCTCCGTCCTTATGACCAGACTGATAAGGTTTTGTAACGTTTTCAGATGATTCAGAGGACGACTCTGAAGGTGCTTACATGTGCAGTGTTATCTCAGTGTATTATTAGCATTTTGCAATTGCTTTATTGGCTCCCTGTTAAGCAAAATATTGACAATAAAAATGCTATTTTTGTTCTGCAATCCACTCTATGGCTTTGTCCCTCCTAGTTAATGGCTGCGCTTGTTCCTAATTTTGCTACCCTATTGTTCCTGTGACAGGGAGCTACAGAAAACAGAGGTTTTAAAATAAATGTTCATAATCTCCACCAGCCCTCTGGCATATTTTGCTGACCCTCAGGGAGTCTTACTGGGAATATATTGGAACTTGTGATATGTAATAAGTGAAGGTTCAGGAGCCTGGAGTAGACAGCAGAAATGTCATCTTCTGGCTAAAGTAGGACTGAAGACTCTAATAACTCAGAGGAATTACAGAACCTTTCTGAAGACATACTATTAGACTTGCCATACGTAACAAAAGATGATAAATTATGTGTGTTAAGTTATTTTGTGTTAGCACAGTGTCCACACCTCTGTTATATTAAGATGATAGATGCACCTCTAGTCCAACAGACTAGTATTCACAAATGAAGTTCACAACCAGTGCTTGAACCCTGTTTTTCCCTGTTCCACTTGGATCACCCTCCTCACTTGACAAAGGAGTGCAGCGAGGATACAAACCCCTCTAGCTCCAAGGAAGTAGAATTTCCAGCATTATAGTGCAAAAAATTAGACTGCTAACAGATTGAACCTACCTCCTGAACATAGTGTCTCACCCCCTAACGCTGTCTGAGGGATTGAGAAGCCTAGATCATCATCTCACAATTCAGGCACATCCCTAACAAAATCTTTTGGGTTTCTTAGACAGCCTTCTGAATAAACATTATTCATTTTTTTGAGTGAATCCACATGCTCATCCTAACAATGAGTTTAGATTACTCTAGACAGCAAAGAATTTTTCTTTGGAGTAAAGTGGACTCTTGCAGCATCCTTCTCTGTGTGGCATATAAAGTGAGGTCTGCTCAACTAAGGCAGAGCCCTTCACTGCTGTGCATGTTTTCCAAATGAAACAGCATTTTATTCTCTTCTTGATCTCAGTGACTATGTTGAAGTCTGTGTTTCTTTTATCGTGTACAAAGATCGTGTACTGCACTGACCCTTCAATGCACCTCCAGGCAGCACGTCTGTGCCATAGCCGAGGACAAAAAGTGCTGTGTTTACCAATTGTCCAGGTGTGGACAAAGCAGAAGTGGAAACTGAAACTCTAGAGCTGCTTCTTCCTTAAATTGGCAATGAAGGCTAGTCTAATGCCATGATTCACAGTTGTCGCTAGACATCCCAATTGACTAAATTTGGCTAGCAGGTTCCATCCTCTCTGCCACAAAAGAGGAAGATTACCCAGCTGATCTCAGGGTTGGAGATGGTGTGCTGCTTTGCTTTATTATGCTGGTGCTGGGAAGACCAAGACTTCTCAGGGCTTGGGAAGACACCTCTAAGGCTGAACAGGTGGATGAGACTTGTTTCTGTACTGGGTTAGTCATCTCTAGCACTGTCTTATTCAGTGAAGGCTAACAGCAAATATTGCAAATCTAAATTGTCCTGATCCTTCACAATGTTAGCCTACAGTGGCTTTTTACATCACCTACATTGATGTGCAGATAAAGCATAGCCATTAACACTAATGTTTTCAGGACCTGCCACTTGTAGAGCATTTGATGAGCCTCTGTCTTGACTTGGGGCTTCACTGGTTGGGGTTTAGAGACCGGCACCCACTCGTTGTTACTGCTATAAGTCACCAATGGTCTTACATGTCTTTGTTCTCTCCTTTAATGAAGTATCTTGTCATCCTGTTGCAGTGGCTCACCTGCAGTGCTCATCATGACCACAGAGTGTTGGCCTCCCAAAGAGATGTACTTCTCTGTCAAGGAGCTGCCCTCCAAAGCTGCTTGTCTCTTCAGCTTCTGAGCAGATGAAGTACTCCGTTCTTTTAATGATTCCCAGGCCACTATCATTTACTAGGGATCTTCCGTCTGTCACCAAAACAATAACATCACTTGACCCCTCTTACTGATCTCAGAGGCCTCTTAAAGGTTATAAACAGTCAGTATAAGGCCTTTTTAGTAGTTGCAGTGGTGATAAGTGCTGTATTTTGCCATTGGTCACCATGACATGTTTCCCATCAGCTAGAAGGCTAAAGATGAGCACTATGCTTGGGAGTCTTCAGATAGATCCCTACTTGTAACACCACTTGGGAAGAGATTGGCATACTTGGAAACATCTGCAGGTGCCATAGTACTGGATGACATTACTGAACATAGAGACCAGGATGTGTTTTTCTTTGCTTCCTCGCTCTCCCCTCCCCTTGCTTCCCATCTCTTTCCAAGAGCTCCTCACAAAAATACTTGCTTTCACTGGGAATGGGCGTGATGCTATCTTAAGGTGCCTTGTAGCCAGAGCTAAAGATCAATTAATTGCCAGTTCAGGCCAAGACCTTCCATGGAAGATCTTTTTGCAGGACAAGAAGTGTGTCCCATTCTGAAGATCAGACATCAGTGATACTACCTTTCCTTCATAGATAGCTGAGTGCACTGTCAGTTTAAGGTGCCACCTATGGCCTGTGTAAATCTTCCCAAATCTTAAAAGCGTGTTGGCACTGGCTGCAGCTCACCTGTGTGATCTCTGGTTCTTTTTCTCTGCCTTGACTGGCTGATGAGAAGCGAGGTCCCATCAATGATAGTTTTTTCCTCTTTATTGGTTGCCGTCTCACGTAGAAGCAGTCAGGGTCAAAACAATTTGGACATGTGAGACTGTAAAGGACAATTTGGATCACAAAGCCCAGTGTAGTTTTGCTGAACTGTAGGGAGAAACTGTGTGGGAACAAAGGAAACCCACTGAAAAAATGTAGTTGGAGAGCAAGGCTAAAGCAGCAGGCATGGCGCCTTCAGCTACAGGAAGTGCTTCATATTGGATTTTGTGGTTGTGACTTGAGTGACCATCCTGCTTTGTAAGAGCTGTTTTTGCTGACTACCCTGTGCCACTTAAAAAGTGGATCATCTGAATTGTGTTTGAGAAGTGATTTATTTTTCCCTTCAAGTTTGGAGATGGGCAGAAACAGGGAAACAGGTTTGGTCTGGAGAAAAAATAAAAAGACCTGGCTTTGATCTGGAAAAATCTCTGATCTCCTAAACCTCTGTAGCCCATGGGATAGTTTCTCATCTACAATATTCTCAGTATGGAATTACTGTTTTGCATCCCTAGAAACATCATTAATAAGGACCAACAGAGATGACAATGCAAGAACTGACATTTTGATTCCACTGAAAGAGCAATTTTAAGTGTTAAGAAATAGATTTTGAAGTCGGAGGGAAATCAGTGTATAAGTTCACTTAGGGAGCAGGAATTTTAGTTACACTCCTTTTGGTTTCGACAAATGGAAGAGAACTATTCTTGACAGTCCATTGGGATTTTTGATTGTGGGGGAATAAGTATGGAATGCATTTAGTAACAAAGCAGAGTATCCTATATACCAGTACAAAATGTATTCAAAGCTCTTTGAATTCTCTGCAGAAAACTGCAAGAGAGTCCCTTATAGAGGTGATTGAAAGTCACTGCACAGGAAATCAACTTCTCATCCTGTACATAAACATGAGCCAATTCTACTATATCTGGCTCTTGGGGCAGTACACACAGTAAATTGTTAACCCCATCACCTGACCTCACCATTTATCTTTACTTCTCAGTACAGTTTTGGCAACTGCTGAGTAATGAAAGGAACACGGAATGCAGATAGCTGTAAAAAAAAAAAACCCACCAAAAAACCACCACCCCACAAACCACAACACCCCCCCTGTGTCCCTGTAAAAAGAACACCTCTACACCTCAGTTACAAACAGCTCTTTAAAACAGCAAACTACAGGAGAAAATGAGAAATTGCCTGATGCAGTTGGAGGATCTTAAATATGGTTAGTATAGAATAGAATTAACATCTCTGTAGAATAACAGACATGTAAAGCATGGATTTTCAATCCTTCACATCTCTTCATTATGCTAGCATTGTGCTAGCACAAATAAATTAATAACTCCCCAGAACCTTTGTGGGAACAGATAACCATAGCCCCTTTAAGATTTTGAAATGTAAGCTATGTGTGTTTTTAATGTTATATGTTATACATGAAGGTTTGTCTGAAATAGGTTATTCTGCTTATAGTATAGAGTATTGTTCCCCTATGAGGATTCAGGCTATGTACTCACAGCTGCTACTCTCCAACATGGACTCTCAGTTCCACTAAAATCAATAGCTGGCACAGCAGGGTACTGTTGTATGGTGTGTAAATAAATGGGTGTCATTGTGTCTTTTTTTTTTTTTTTTCCCCCTTTCAGATTTAGATTTGCTTTTTTTCAGGCATATATCAGTGTGTGTTTGCAATGCAGGCAGTACAGAGCATAGCTGCATAGGGAAAAAGAAGCTTCTCCCCCTCCTTTACACTTCCCAATAGGATTTTCAAATAAACAACAATTACATTAATTATATTAATTATCTCTTAACAATCTCAGCCAGGAAAAAACAAATAAAACAGAAACCCATTTTGCAAGTGTCAGCTTTATGACAAAAAGGAATTCACAGTCACCCAGTAGACAGCTATCCTACATACCAAAATGTAGGAAAAGTGTCGTAGTAATAGTGTCTTTAATTCTGTTACAGCAATTTATCTTCCCTCCTCCCATAAGTCTTGCACCTATAGTTGAATATATGACAATTGTGGTTATGGGATGTAAAAGCTACAGATCTGCTTTTCAATAAACTGACTTTGAAGTTCTGTTTCATGCATTTTCTTTTTTATTCATGCATCTGGTCATATAGAGTGGTTTACTTTTTTTGGCTGCAGACTTGGCAGATACAAAATGCAGATGTTGTTCTTCTGACTTAAGCTGCTATTTTAAGCTTTTTGGCCAGCGGTTGAAAATTTTAGGCTCGGTTGTTTATTTGCTTATCATCAAAGTGGTTTTTGTCATATAATTCATATGCAAGTATTAGCTTTCTATGTTTACTTTCAGAGTTTGAGATTAACAGCATGGTCTCTTTTTTTTTTTCTTTCCTTTTTTTAAACCAGCATGCTCTTTTGATTAATAATACAGTAGAATATGTTATGCTTCAGAGAGCTTTTATTTGCCAAAAAAAAAACCAGAACCAAACCCCATCCACCCAACCCAACCCTCACATTGTGCTGTAGTGCTTTCCCTTTAAGAAAACCATATCTCTCTCCAGATGCCTGCATCTCTTTGATACAGAAGGGTACACTAAGTTCCATCTATAAACAGAATCCACTAATTAAGAGTAATTGCTTCGGAGATTGGTACAGACTATTCAGCATCAGATGCATGTTCCTCTCAGATATCCATTAGCCTCTAATAAGATAATGCAGATGTGCCAGTCTGTTTCCTGTTTCCTTCTATTGTACCTTTATTGCCGTATATGGACCAATGGGATGGGCTGAACAATAAGTGGATGTCCTTTTGCTCCCGGAGCCCTTCTCAAAGGAATGTTTGTTATTAGATTGCTTTTTCTGTTTAGTTTCACATCACTATGCTAATAAAGGAAACATAACACTCCAAAGACTTTTTTTTTTTTTTTTTTTTTTTTTTTTTTTTTTTTTTTCCGGCGTCAAAAAAAAAAAAAAAAAAAAAAAAAAAAGTTCTAGGAAAAATATTAAACCC
>NW_015090803.1:4934242-5042214 GCF_001431845.1 Calidris pugnax | reverse complement strand
CCAGCCAAGTGCACGGGGTGGGGAAGGAGCCTTATTTAAATATTGACTTTCCTGTTGCCAGATGTCACACTCTTGGCAAAAGGCAAACAGGCCGTTTTACAGCCATATGCTTTGCTTGGAGCCCTGAGCTCTTCAAAGCACCATTCACGCGGTGTGTTTCATCTCCTGGACATTGTGCCCCAAAATTTTTTTTTTTTTTTTTTTTTTTTTTTTTTTTTTACTTCTGCCGCGGTAACTAGTTTATTGTTTAATTAAATCTCGTTGGATAGCCAAGAAAACAAAAATGCAACATCTCCCAGTCAAGGAGGACTGGTGGAAAACAGAGTACGCCCCTTTTTGAAATAAAGTTTCCATGCATTTTTAAGAGTTTAAAGGCGGCGTGGTTATTGTGTTACTGTATCTGATTGATTTACACTTGACTAGTGCTAAATCTGCTGAATTATTCAGTACTGCTCAATGCAACACCATCAGCTAGCATAATAGAAAGCATATGCATAATCAGGGATTTCAATACAAACTATGCATTAAATACAGTAAGGGTTCCAGATACTATTAGACTTGTTTTGAAAACAGCATTAGAATATATCTCTAAGCTGCCTAATAAATAAAGACTCTGTCAACTCTGTCCCTTGGGGGGGGGGAAAAAAAGAGTATTATATTGTTGAAAGATTTTGCATGTGAAATTTCGCTGGAATTGTTTTTGTTGCTGGGAGAGGAGCAACTTGCCTCTGCTGTCTTGCTGCCCAGGCTGCCCTCGCAGTCCAGAGGTTCCTGTTTTAGGAGTCAGCCTAAGATTTAAGAGAGGGGGGGATTTTTTGGCGTTGGCAAGAAAATGGGAAATGAACTTAGGACAGACTTCCTCCATGACCCTGGAAACTTTGAGGACAGCTATGCTACAGACCGCTGGGCTTGGAGCAGCAAATTCCTCAGCTCCGTGCAGAGCATGTCCTCGTGTCGGCGTGCCTCTCCTGCCTTCGTGGTTTTGTCCCCCCGTTGTATGGGCAGAGCAGCAGCAGATCACTGTGGTAGAAGGCTACAGGGACCGTGGCTTTAGCTTAAAAGTTTGCTCCATGCCACAGTTGTGGAAATTTTAAAAAGACTACCAAACTTCAGACATCACTGCAGGTAGGGCAGGACTCCCCACTGACCCTTTCAGATGTGAGGGAAGAAAAAAAGGCAAAAGTCGTGCTTTATTTACAATGCTGACAACTCAATCCCCCGCTATGGACAGTGAGGGAGGGGGGAAGAGCAATGTGGAATTAGGGTGGTGTTGGCAGGAAGAAATTTTTTATAATGAGGGTGGTGAAACACTGGAACAAGTTGCCCAGAGAGGTGGTAGATGCTCCATCCCTAGAAACATTCAAGGTCAGGTTGGACGGAGCTCTGAGCAACCTGGTCTAGTTGAAGAAGTCCCTGCTCGTTGCAGGGGGGTTGGACTAGAGGACCTTTAAAGGTCCCTTCCAAACCGAGCCATTCTATGACTATCAGCCAAGCCTCGTGTCTTGGCTTCTTGCCTATCCAGCTGTTGATGTGCGTCAAAGTCACCTGTAACAGCAAAAGGGTTTTATGAATTAAAATAAAATCTTATGCAAGTGCAAAATTCAGAAGGATGAATAATGTTACAATAATACCAAATATTGTTACCAAATGTAAGCTAAACAGCAATACAATGAATGAGAATCAATCAATTTAATACATTCTAGAAGAGCTGACAGATGTGTGAAAGGCAAAAGTGTTTTCTCTAGTAAAGCCTGTGCAAAATGCAGGGGAAATTAGGAGACAGTAAGAAAAGTTGGGTCACTGTTTATCTGGAAAAATTTGGAGCTTATGTGTGAAAATTTGTGGTTTTAAACTTCTGCTCAGCAATACAAATACCAAGAAGAAATGTAGAAGAGACAGGTACACCTGCTGCAATAACTGCAGCTGATAAATATGCTGTCTGCTCTGCGCTGGAGCTACTGTAGCCTCCTTCCCCTGTGGCCATCTGCTTTATCACTGAAGTCAAGTCAATAAAAGGCCTGTAAAAACCAAAAAGGAGGCATATGTTCTGTCAAAGAAGAGTCATTGGCCGCTGTTCAATGTGATGTAGTGCACAATGCGATCATCTCTTGGTAAGCCTTCAAAGAAACTTTTATGTATGATCCTTTTCCATACTGCTCACACTAAGGGCCTTGTACTTATGAGCAGTCCGTAAGGACAAGTCTAGTGGAAGAGGATTTTCATCATATACTGGGTAGATCCTCTGAAGTGCCTTGATTACAGCCATTTTCTGAAAATTTGTACATACAGGACAGAAGTCCATGCTGCCGCTTTACATGAATGGGTGTTCAACCACTGCCAAAGTGACTCTGAGGTCAGTTTGGCTTGCTTCTTCTCGGGTTGCTCCTCAGCTGTGATAACTGGCTCTTCCCATCTGGTTTAGGGTAAGCTCATTAGTTCCCTCCTCAAGGGAATCCAGGTGTGGGCCAGAGGAGAGCACATTCAAGGTACACAGCGGCATGAAAAGGATGGGGCCTGCTTCTGGGCAAGTGTTGTAGTCCAGAGGGGGCATTCTCCTTCAGCTGTGAGGCATTTACCATAGCAAGTGACAGCAGAGGAAAGTCTCCTTCTCAAAGCTGGCACGTGTGCATTGTCTTACAGTGTTTCTCATGGTGGTGCAGGTTTAGCCAAGGAAAAGAGATGTTTTCACCTTGAAACCATCTGCAGCCTAGATGTCTGCAGCTGATGTGCAGTGCTGGGATCTTCATCAGTAAGTTGAGGGGTGTGAATGTGTCAGTCTGGTGACACATGAGTGAAGTCTTGGCTTAGGGGTTGTCTTCATGGGACTGGTGTGAATGGGGTCAACTGATTTTTGGGTTTGCTACGCTGCAGCAGTTTCTACTTTGTGGTGACCTCTGCTGTGCAGTGATGGAGGTGATGGGTCTGTAACCTCTGTTAGCAGGGCTGGTGACTTGAAGTTCCTCAGTAAGCACAGAGCATGGGTGGCATTTGCTTCTTTACCTGGACGGAGTTGCTGGAATGATGATGTCTGCCTATTATTTTCTCCTTGACCACCATGTAGATGTTCAGCCACATGGACATTTATAACATCAGGCTGCTCCTGAGGAACACTATTTAGGGTTGAATGATACCCTGTTTAGAGTGTCATATCTTCTATGCTATCTTTCCTTTCCGCCTCTAGTTGGAAGGAGAAGCAGAGGAACAAATTCTGAAGTCTTATGTCTGGCACATGGATCTGCGGGATGTTTCCTGCCATGAAGGGTAAAAGGAGGGTGATTTTTGAGTAAGGCGAGAGCAACTTGCTCTCTGGCAGTAATTTCAGTATATAGTTACACCTCACATCAAATTATAAGCATGCAGAACTACAGGATTATAATCGTTTCGGTACCGTGAGGTACTTCATATGGAGTTGCGTACTAAGGAACTATACCATATTGCTGCATTTTTTCATCGCCAGGTCCATCACACAACGTGTTCCTCCAGTGGTGAGGAAGTGACCAAAGAGTTTCCTGAGTGCCTTTTTTTCTCCTCCATCCTGAAGAAGTTGCTTCTTTTCTGAATACTTGTCACTTAAATATACAAAAATATCTGATGTTGTGGTTCTGGGAATTTTTATAATTTATGCTGAGCTATGCATTTTTGTGGCTAATAGAAATATAATTGAAGGTATTGTATAGTTCTACAAGATTAATTTTATTTCCAAAGCCCTAAATCATTTAAAAATATGCGTTCTTGTTCTGTGATTAGTTCAAGACATAGATTTTTGGGGGTTGGTTTTCAGCAACATCTCTCCCTTCTTTGTTTCTTTGTAACATTTTGAAGTGTGGTGTTTTTGCTGGCTCTTGTGGAATTGCTTTAGAAAACATTAGTTCTTTGTGTATTCTTTTGATAGTTGGCTTTTCCTGTCTCTTAAACTTCATAAAGCTTTAGCTATGTAAAACAGTCACCTGTGGTGGTTCATCTCGTTTTGTGTTGTTAATGAGTCAATATATTTTGGCTGTTGAGGCTTCCTCAAAAGATCTGCTTGGTTTCACCGGTCTCCAGGCACGTGGTCCTCGGGCTTAGTGTGGCCAACAGCTGTGCATTAGCTCACTATACCCCCTGTTACAGGCTCATCTCTGCGTAAGTCTGTCTCCATTAGCATTAAAGGTATTTTGTGCATAATTTACACAGTTATCAAATACTTACAAGCTACATTTCTGTTATCCCCAAGCAGGCTGCACTCAGCAGAAATTGCTGTCTGAAAACATGCACAGCTGGTAACCTTTGCTGGTATTCCACACAGAGCAGAAACACTCCGTTGCTCTCTGACAGGCAAGCATATGTATTCAGGCTTCAGTTTTTTACTTTTTTTTTTTTTCTCCCCTTGCTCATTTGAATTCTTACCAACGACTAGTAGACCGAGTAGTGGTAGTGATAGTCAACATTGCGTTGTCGCAGTTTTCCTCCTCTGGCATCGATTTTGCTTTGTGACCTTGACAAGCCATTTCACCGCTGCCTTTATCTTCCCACCCAAAAATCTTCTCGCCTTTGGTTTCAGGCTATAAGTCTAAAGAATTACAAATAAAAAGACTATATAGGTGGTGGATGTTGCTACCAATCGCTGACTGTAGGAGATGCAAGGGCATAGCACATTATCTCAGGAAACAAAGCCTTTAGGCAGCCTTGGACTGCCTTGGTTTTGGGTGTTAGTTTGCTCGGTGGCTCCTACTGTCTTCCTCCAACAGCGTGTGTTGGAGGAGATATGCCAGCTCTTGTGCGGGGTGATGGTCAGGACCTGGCTGCGATGCTCATCAGCTTTTGCCTAGAACATTGCAGAAATACTTGCAGGAGGACTGTTCACAATATGGGGTGATTGCAGCCTTCCCAGTAGTCTCATGCCAACAGGAGCACTTACTGGTGTTGCACAAGCAGGCTGCTTCTGAGAAGACCACAGGAGCAGTGTATCACCATCCTGTCACTCGCTTGCCCAGTGTATGAAATAACAAGTGCTTGTTTATTTGATGGTAGGGGAAGATCCCCCTACCCCCCAAAAAATAAGAAAAATTAAAAAATGAGAGAAGAATCAGTGAGGTATCTCTTAAGTGATAATACGATAACTGTCTTTTCTGAGAACAGTCATTGGTAATAATTAGTGTTGTAACAGCCCAATACAAAATCACCCTCAGACACGGGTCCATAGTGCTCTTCCTGAGCCATGGCATTGACACGAGCAGAGAAACCTCTTCAGTGTCATTCCTTCTAAAACTTCTGTAGGGAAACTGAAAGCTTTCATGTACATGGAAATTTTTCAGAAGTTGGTGGGTTGGTTTTTTTTCCTCCCTCAGTATCAATATTTCAGGTAATTATTGATGCATCAGTTTTAAAACTGGCAGTTTCTAAAACAAGGTTATGTCTGACTAGAAATTGCTTTGGGTGTAACACACCAGCCAGGGAAATCAAGTTACTGGGTGTTCTGCTGTTAGCTTCAGGAGAGTGAGAATTTTACCCCCAGGTAACTATCAAGTTGATCTTGAAGGACACTGATAAATAAGTAATCACTTAACAAAAGTAGCAAAAGGATAAAAGAATTTTCTACGTGTATATATTAAAAACATGTATACTATAATCAAGATATTGTTTTCTTCCCACAGACTGTATTGGCTCGCATCTGTAGAGAGCAGCTCTCCTCCCAGAAAAAGACTTGCGTAAGCCACTGAGCTGTACTCTGATACCCAGAGTAAGAAGGCTTTCTGTCCACGGCCTGCAGAGCAAGAATGTCCTGGAAAATGGAACAGTAGGAAGCAGCGATGAAATATAGGATGGACCTGATCTAGTGAATTACCTTTTCATCATCGCGCAATCCAGCTCAAGCCGTACCTGCAGGCTTGACAGCCCTCATCATTCACAAGTTGAGGCATCTATTTGCTGGCCTGGAGTGATGCAACATAATATTTATACACTGTGAGGTGTTAACATGACAACCAGCAGCCGCACATGTCCCGTACCAGCGGTGAATGGACATATGACTCACTATCCAGCAGCCCCATATCCGTTGCTTTTTCCTCCAGTCATCGGTGGACTGTCCCTGCCTTCCCTCCATGGACTCCAGAGCCACCCACCAACTAGCGGATGCAGCACCCCATCACCTGCAAGTAAGTGCTTAGTATTGATAGCTTTCATTGACCGGTTTTCCTCTAACAAAGACTGATTGTGTTCATTCTAAAATTATTTTAAGAGCAATTGCAGTTGCTCATCTGTGATGTACTTTACTTGGGTGAAGAGCACGCGTTTGTTTTGAAATACCAATTTCCTTTAATCTTGCATAAACCTGCAACTGTATGACATACCAAAGCTGTGGAAACCAGGGCTGATAAAACCTGCTGTGGATTTAGGCATATCCTGCATTGTCGTGTTAGCTGCAGAATCTGGTGTTGAGTTCAAAGAAAAATTGGGCGATGTGTTTTCATGAGCAGCGATGATTCCTTGGTACAGAATTCTCTTAAGTTGCGCTTTTGTTTTCTTCCGTGCTTGTGAAGAGCAGTCCAGTGGACAGGTAGTAGCTATAAGCTGCCAGTGGCTGCAGAATGAGCCCTTGAGTCTATGGTTGGGTTCCACCTGCAGCACTCTCACATTTTCAGCTCTTCTGAGGGTATTAGCTGGGCCAGTTTAGTTTTATCACTTTATGACGAACGTGTGTTTTCTGCTTGGTCTTAGTTTTATCTATGTTTAAGTAGTTCCAAACAAAGCTCTCCCAGGTAAAAACTCTTTAAGCAGCATCACACAGGCAAGATACATCTCTGGAGGTCTTTGCAGTGAGTGACTGATGTATTTAGTGCCCGTGTGAGGAACAACAGTATGTATACAGCTTTCAGGTCAGTTTGTTGTGAAGGTGCTTGTCTACATACGTTACTGTGACTGTTTGATATGAAAAGGTCTTGACTGAACAGCACATTTGCAGAAGTACTACACTTTCTACTGAAGGAAAAGGAGGCTGGTTATAGCAGTGCCCCAATACTTCTTTCAACAGAAAGCAGACGAAGTTAGAGCTCCAAACGTGAATGGGAAACCACAGTGAAAACAAGGCTTCTGAAGAGTGAAGCTGTGGGGTCTGTGCTGCGTAATATTAATTCTGGCTTCGTGTTCCACATATGCATATTTGAAGACGGGAGCGTCTTGAAGTAAAGCAATTATTTTATTCCCAGTTACATGGAAAGTTTTCATCCAGTCACACGTGGGAAGAGGTATAATGGGGTCAGGCTTTTATTTGCCCTGTTTTATTTCAGGGTGTTTATCTTTATTGGAGGTGAAAACCAGAATTCTTTCAGCTGGAAGGTCTGCACGTAACTGTTTGTATCCTGTCAGAAATTATCCTGGTTAATTATCAGAATACTGTACTGAATTTATCCCCCAATATTGCAAGAATGTTCACCTGTTGAAGATATAGTGTTATTAGTTAACAGGAACTTTTTCTGAGACATACATTGATAAATACCAAAACTATATGATCAGATATGCAGAGTTCTTCTTTTCCATGAGTTGTTCCTGTGGAATTAAGACTGTGTTGTAGATGCATTGCTAATAACTAACAAACCAGTCAGCATTCAGCCTTTGAAAAAGGTTAGGGCTATGTATGAATTTCTGAGGATATGCAAATAAGAAGCAGCAACTGAATCTTTGGGTTTGCACCTTTTATGCCTCGGTCCCACCATTTTCAGGGCATTATTTCTGTTGAGGTGCTTTGCAGCACTGGCTCACGTTGACTGAGCATGAAAGCCTGGCAGCTGTTGTGCATAGCTCAAGGCAACACTGTTTGAAAATATCAGCTAAAATTGGCAAGACAGGGAGGAGGGTGACTTGAATGAGAATTTCATTTCAGACACAGTCCCCTGAAGGATGACTCTTCTGGCTTGTATTACTCTGTTTTCTTTCCTTTGGTGGTGACAGTCTGTCTTCTTTTGAAACCCATGGACTTTGTATTCTGGAGCTTGATATTAATATTGCTAGAGTTACGGAGACAAGTTCTTGGAAGCCAGCAGGTTGAGTTTTGAGTTATGTTTCAGGGTTTGGTTTTTCATGGTGAATTTTTTTTGTAATTAGGTGTTTCATTTTGCTTTTTTTGGTTTGTTTGCTTGTTTACAGTGAAGCCACCCATGGACCAAGGTCAGTATGATTGATGGCCTCTGTTAAAATTAGAACTTATACTGAGTGGCAGAAGAATAGAAATCTCTCTTGGAAAGACCTGAAGAAATCAAAGTTTGGCCAAACCATTCTTCTCTATATGCTTAAAGCTATTGTACTATTTGTCTTCCAGATTCTTTCCATGCAGGCAAAATCCAATAGAAATGATTTTACATAACAGGAATGCTATACAGATCTCTCTAATCTTTTTAAAACAACGCAGCTCAACAGCTTTTGTTCAGTTACAGTAATTTAAGCCTTCATACTATTGTCCTATTTTATTTTGTTCTGTCTTGGTTTTAGACTTCCCATGATGGCAGATAACCTTATATCAAGTTGCATTAAGTTATCTTAATTTACAGTTGGGGTAGGTATCTCCAGCCCCATTAAACAGACATCAGTATTTTAGACACATTAATTTTGTGAGTAGAAGGGGCTTGCAATAAGCGTTCAGGATGGAGTGATTTAGTTTCATTGATGTTAATACTGGTGTTGCCTCCATGACCTGTGGCTTTGGCTTCTGTTTTTATACTGAGATACATAGTGCAAAATACTTAATAATTAGAGGTCATGGTGCTAAAGAGGTCAGAAGATGAAAAAATACCACTTTTACACATACATGAACTATGCATTAACACTGAACGAGACCGTGGTCAAGAAGATCGTTACTTTTATAAGTCGGATTGATTTACCTACCTCTGCATTACCCCACACAGCACAGAGCAGACATCTTACTCCTGAGATCAGATGGCACGCAGGCTTGCCTGGTGTCATTAATAGTGAGGAATTGCTTCTACATTAAAAAAAAAAAAAAAAAAAAAAAAAAAAAAAAAATTTTTTTTAGAGGTTTCTTGCTTAACCTATTTCAAACGAAGTCATCACAGCACATTGTCTGTAAAGTGCTTTCTGATCTTCCAGGGTGAAAGTCACTTATCGGCAAGCTATTAATAACAACAATGGGTGGCTTGTATTTGAATAAAATATGGAGGAATTTTTTTAAAATAAAAAAAAAAAAAAAAAAAAAAAAAAGCAAAGATTTTTTCAGGAGATTGCTGCTTAACTCATTTAGAAATGGTAAGGGAAGGCCAAACTGGAGGCATTCCTGTGCTGGTTTGGTCGTGCGCCAGCCTGTCCCAGACCAACAGGGTTTGGCTCTCTGTGGGACTGGGAGCAGCTGTGGGAATGGACACTAAACAAAAGCCCTGCAGAGCTTGACGTGTCTGCAATAGGAAAATCCTAAAACATTAGTGAAAAATCTGGGGAAGGCATAATTAAATATAGGCAAAGTTTGTTATGTGACCTCTTATTACAGTAAAAGCATCTCAGGTTGAGGTGGGCGGTGGTCGTGCAGGCACACACAGGCAATTCTGGTATCTGGGTGGCGTTGCTCTTCGTTAGTCCTGGAAGAAGGAGCCCATCTTGCTATCATGAGACTTAACACTGCTAATGCTGTTGCCAGGGGCAAGTAAGGCAACTGTCACAATGTGAGAATACCAGCTTAAGAAGAGTTTACCTTCTTTATAAAGCATCTGTTGTGGATGTAACTGCAACTTTTAATTTCTAGAAAAAGACTAATTGTAAAAATTAGTCTTAAAAAAAAACCTCCACAAAACTTCCAAAAAACCCTAACCAAGTAAAGCACCACCTGAAACTTGAGAAGGAAAGTATGTAAAAGCCATGGGGATCATCGCAGTATATCTACTGAGTGGAAAACTGATGAGGAAAATACTGTCTTTATGTTATGGCTTATTGGACTGCAAGGCACACCGGGGTGTTGCTGTTTCCGAAGCAAATCTCAGCACAGGGAAGATGAAGCCGTGCTCCTCATTGGTAGAGCATCTTTCTAAGACTGGTTTCTGTAATGTTACTTCACCAGAATAGTCACATTTTATTAGTTTAACATGGGTGAAGACCACCACATAACAAAGCCAGTTGGTGTGAGCTGCAGACCATGGCATGGGGAGGAAAAACCTTAGTCTGATCTAATGCTATGATGAACGTAATCCCCAAGTGTATCCTAGATCAAATTAAAGTAGAGTCTGGACAGTAGCCACTGTGGGAGCCACTAAATAATAAAGCACTTTGGTTGGCAATTGTTCCCTTTCTGCTTGGGTTGAGCGTCCTGCTTCAGGCATCCTGCTTTAATGGGTTGATGCCTGTAGCCCATGGCATTCCATGGGAGCAACCCTGTATTCTACCTCTAGCCCCACCCTCCCCATTTTGGTCCTTAGGTTGCTGAAGTGATCCTTTGGATCCTCAATAATCTGCCTTCATTTGTTGCAAGGGTGAAGGAGTAGGAGTAGCTTGGTAAGAGGGCAGGGAGAGCAGTGAGCCTGATACAAACATGTCCTGGAATTTATATAAACTTAGTGAGATTGCTTCATCCCGATAGTTTAAAAAAAAAAATAATCTGAATGTGTTATGTAGAAGGTTGTTGGGATGTCAAGGAGAAAAATCTGTTCTAAGGTCATTCATTGTATTTTAGCCAAGCTTTTCCATACTTTTCTATCTGGGGTGTTTTAAAAGTGCTTTGTAAAGAATAAAGGACTTTATATTCTGTTTTATGTAAATCTTTTAGGTATGAGAAAATGCTTGGAAAGTAAGATCATCTGAGGAACTGGAAGATGTAGGCAAGGAACTAACTAAATCTTTACTTTTGGGTAGTGCTGTGTAAATACTAATTGTATTTAGTAGTCAGTATTGCATCTCAGGCTTTTCAAACATATTCAGGCCAGGCAGATTGTTGTTTTAAGCGTTGTTTTCTGCTGGAATTGTTTTTCCTTCCATTACTGCTGGTTATTTACTACTTTAACTCCAACTTTAAGATTGCTTGCTTTTTCTTTTTTTCTTTTTTTTTTTCTTCCCTGGGAAATGGATTTTCCACTGATATCATTAAAAGAGTACAGTTAAATCCAGTGTTACTGGTGTAGTACTGCAAGATATTTTTGCCAGCCCCACCCGTTGCAGGAATTCATTTACTTTTCCAGTTCTGTTGTTAATCATTATATTGACACAGAAAGTCCTCCCAAAAGCACTCTTTGGCAGATTGCATTAAATATGAATAGCAGATATTCATTACGATGTGTTGCCCCCAAGAGAACTCTAAACTATCTGCACTACTCATGAACAGGCAAATACACTAATTCTCCAGCTATTCAAATTATTTTCAAATACTTTAGTGTCTCTCTAATAAAAACAAGAATGTCTCTGTTTCCCTTAATTACTTAGAAGGTCAAGGACTCCCACATCTCACTTTACTTCACAAAATGGGGAATATTTCTGTTGGAGGTTGGAGAATGGTTAATACATGATGGATTTTCTTCCCTCAGTGTAGTTACTGAGGCAAGTGCTGTCTGTAATGGAGTAAAAAAAAAATAATATTCCTCAGCACTCTTTGGCACTCTGGAATTGTCTGAAATAATATTATAATAGTTGTACTGAATTAGGAAAAAAATATATGAATCAAACTTGCTTGATTATGTTGTTGAGCTTTTTCAAGCCTCCTAATTTTGGCATGTCTGTCTCCCCTTTTTTCCAGTACTGTCTCCCTAGGAAGGCTTCCTGTGTAGTCATTTACACATATCTGCAATTAACAGATGACTCTTAAGACTTCTGTACCTACTTGGTGCATGTGTTGCATGTCTTTGTTGAAAAGACAGAACATGTGTTTGCATTCAAAAAGAGGGGGATAAACAGAATATGAATATCAGATTTCTGAGCTACAACCAGTGTTGCCTCACACTGGCAAGTTCTGAGGAGCAACGTCCAGATGATACCCTGCAGGTATCTTTCATGGCCTTGAAAATCACCATTTCTTTTCACTTCTTCCTTTTGTTTATGTTGTGGGTTTGTTTTCTTGGTGGGGCTCTTTATGCATCTTGAAAGCATCCATGCTTTGGTTTATAAGACTATGTTATGTTGTCATTTTCTGATTCTAGTTAATGTGAAACTACCAAAAATTTAAACCTGCCTTTTCGGGTGTGTTAGAGCTTCTCCTTTCAGTACTGCCACTTTCTAAAGAAGCAGAAGTGCCTCTGGACTCCGTGCAGCTGGTGGCTCTTGCTGTAGCCACATCTTAGCAGGCAGCATGCTCATCTGCAAGAAATCAGTTCTGGGTGTGTATAGACAGGAATTTGCTTCCTGGGAGGAATCCTAATTTAGAAACTGTCTGCTCTGGCAGGGGGAGTGTGTGGCGTAATTCCGGCACGTGCTCCATAGCGGCTCTGCCCATCCCTCATAGACCTGCTGTGGTCTGAAGGACCCTGGCGTTTGGAAGTCTGATGGGAGCTGTCAGAGAACTGCTCCTTGCCTTCTTCTGGGCTCTGAAGCAAGGAAATTCCCCAACAAAATGCCTTCATACCTAAGGCTGGATATATATTTCTGCAGAGTATTGTTAGTCACCTTTTGCTTTGCTCTGGCCCAAGAGAAATAACACCCAGTAGCTCCCAGCGTTGGGGACATCAGGAATGAAGAGCAAAGGGCTGGTTCCAGTCCCCTGCTGCTGGGACCTACTGGGTGTCCCTTCCATTGCCCCTCTCTGCCCAGTGATGGTGTGTTTGGTGTCAGTTCATCCATTGCAAATGAAACACAGAGTATGTCTTTCAAAAGGAACATAATGCTGGGCTTTGGGCTTGGCTGGGTACCCAAAGTTTTCTCAATGTGTGTCTGATGTGTTTCCAGTCCAAATCAATAGGTTCAATCTTCTTGAAATTGTTAATCCTGTGATAGTTCATGGCATTAAAAGTGAACATAAGCTTTCATTTTGCCAGGTTTCCGTCTGAAGGCATATGTTTAGCAGCTACGGTTTTAAGAAAACCTAATCATGTTATTTTAATTACGTAGAGAGTTTCCATTTAGTCATGTCACCATGGGGTTTTTGTAAATAGCTTTTTTTTTTTTTTTTTGAGCTAAAATGTGCTTTATTTTCTTTCTGCCTCCATGCTGGCCTTGGTAAGACTTTCCTCCTTTATTTATCTTGGGTTGTTAGCTTGTATTTACTAAATACACAGCTTTTAATTGAGAAGCCTTATTTAAGATACAGATAGGACAAATTTTATCAGGAGAGATCAATTTATGGTTCTTCTCAGCTAGAATTTTCTCCCCTTTTGCCTATTTAGGGAATATGGGGAACAAGTTGTGTTACGTGAACTTTTCAGCTGTATCAATGACAGCATGTTTCCCATTTAAAATGATAAATACCCACCCTATCTGATGAGCCCCGAAAGGGCAGGGAATCCTTTTTCCCTTCCTTTGTCCTTCAGCGCTCCGTTTCCTCTCTTACTGCCCAGAACAGGCCTACATCAGTAATATTCATAAATGATTTACAAAAGTAATTCCTGTGTAATAGCTTGGGACGTCAAGATTTTATGATGCTGCCAGATGTGCTATCAAACAAAATTATCTGGTTCAAAAAACTTGTGATAAATCTAGTCAGAGAAAATTCCCCAGGGCAAACTCACCCTCTACAAAAGTAACTATATCTCATAAAATTGTTAGATTCTCCTTTACCACATGTTTGAAATCAGACTTAAAGCAACAGTTTTATTCTCATGCAAACTTAGGTTTGGGATAAACTAGCAAACAGGAAGAACTGGCCTTAAGCAACAGAAAACTCCTTTCCTTTCAAAACACCACACGCGCTCAGAGGAAACGTCAGCATAAATATCAGAAATATTCGGAAAACCAGAACGTGCATCCCTGAGATACTCAACTGTTTTGTCTAGATAATGCATTTTTAGAAAGCAGTCATACCCTAAATATAGTGGATCTCATGGGGGTTAGGCTGCTGATCTCCTGATGGATGTATCTGAGCACCCTGACGTTGTGCACTGAGTGACATGTCCAACATCTGCCACGTGTGTGAGTTCATTCCTTCCTAGTCTCTGTAGCAGGAAATGTATGGGCAGCAGGGTGCGTGTTTTGGCCAGGACTTCAGGTTTTGAAGGATGGGAAGCACTGGAGATGCATTGGAAATCTCTGTATAGCTCCATGTTGGAGAAGGCTGGACCAAGAAGATGCACCCTTGGCTTAGATCTGCAGGTTAATGATGTTCCTTGTTTCTCAGAAAAGCCTCCATGGAAGTCCAGCTGCCTGCACAAATGAGCTTCACCAGTATAAGTGGTTTAGTTACACCGGAGGAGCAAAGATTTTGAGTGTGATTTTCTTCCCATAGTTCAAGGTGTTTGGAAAGAGGCTGAAAGTCCTGCCTGGGAACTTTAGGGGGACAAATGCTGAGTTCAGATGATGGGAGAGCTTGGTTCAGCATTTCTTGACAGCCCAGAGCAGAGCATGAGTGGTGGGTCTGGAAGGCTTGTGGTGTGCCGTGTCTCTGGGGAATGTGCTTCTGCATTTGGAGTAGTCAGAGATGTTTAAAGGGCTTGGTGTGCTGCCTGCTGTCACACAGCATCCTTTCTTATAGCTTAAATTTAGATGGAAGTCAGCTGAAGTATGCAAGCAATAGGTGCGGACCTCCAGGTGGAGCCTGGTCTTTGCTGTTTTTCACTGCTAAATGTCAGTCAAATTTGATTTAACCTCAGCATTAGTTTTCCCGAGTTTCGTTGTGTTTAAATCCAAGACTTGCATTAAGGCTCATACTCACTTTTTTAAAGAAATCTGAACTGCGAGAAATAAAGATGGAACATTTAAGAAGAAAAATTGTGGTGGAAAACTCACAAAAATACTTTTCTTATCCTTTTACCTTCCTAGGGGTGGATTCAGACCCCAGCACAGGCACACAACTCCCATGAGGGTTGTGGAACTCTGCTTGCAGTCACAACTGGAGGCCTCTTCTTTATGTCTGCAAAAATTACCTAGTTGCTTCTTAGAAATTAAAGCTTTGGTATTTCAGCTAGATCAGTAAAGGCCTATTGGAGTGGATAGCGTTCTTTTTGTAAATTTAAAACTTAGACACTTTTTAAGAGCTAAAGATATATTTTGATATTTGCTGTAATGTGGGAATATAATTTCTGAGATATCTTGGGAGGAAAAATGTATGCTTATGCAGTTTTCACTTCTCACTCCTGAAAGTTACAAGTTTTCAGGTATGTTTGAAGGCTTCATAACATAAAATACCTCACAATCACTTTTTACAACCCATAATGCTTTTTTCCAGTCAGTTTTTAAGTACCTGAAAATTAGTTTTTTACAAAGGAAAAATCAAAAATGCTTTATATATAGCTGTAATAGCATCAGGTTCCCCCACCCCACCTCTTTGATATATAAATAAAAAGATGTTCTTTAACAGTACTGACCACTCCAGGGCAGAACAGTGGTGTCCTGCTGCCCATCCTGCAGTCGTTATCAGAGGTTTTCCGCAGATACTTGCAAAACCTCTGGGCACTGACCACCTCTGCGACTGCATTTGATGGAGAAAAAAATTCCAGTCCCTTTTAAGATGGAAATCCAGAAGCCAGAGTGCTGCCCTGTGGCAGTCAGGTCACTGTCAGTGGAAAATGCAGTGCAGTCTCCTGTGTGTTGTGATTGTATTTGGGTACCGTGCAGGTAGTAACGTCGCACCGCTGTGGAGCTCAGCATCTGATGGGGGCAGTACCTCGGGTCTGCAGCAGAGCCCATGGAAATCCCCATTATTTCTCTCCTTATTCCCTTCTTATCCTCACTCCTTCCAGCCACCGAGCGATACTTGTCTGAGGGTAACGATCCTGTAGGGGGATGCGCAGACGTTAAGCCTGGAGCCCTGAAATGAGGTGATGTTATAAATCTGCAGTCTTTGGAAGAATTCACCTGCACACCAGTGTTACCTGAAAGCTCTCTGCAAAGACATTTGGTGGGAAATAGAACTGTATCATGTAAACAAATCTGTTTATTATATATTGCTTTCGCATAGCAATTCCAGGATCAAGAGTTCTGTTATTTGAGAAATTAAATCCTGCGAGAATCATTAAAAGTATAGAAATAGTGATGTCATTACAAAATTAACTAGCTATAAACCCACGGGGTGACATATCAATTCATAAAGGGAATAGCAAAACAGAATGCGGGGCACATCTGCTGCTCCGATTCCTGCAGAACCATCAGCCTATTGGTATCTGCAGACCACTTGAAATTGAACATCTGTTAGAAGCACTCGAAAAAGCAGCAGGAGAAGCCGTACACCTTGCAAAACACTTTGCTGTCGGTAACATCATCATTTCAATGGCGTATTCTTACAAAAATTGTTATAAGTCCCCTACAAGTCCTAGATCTTCCTGGCAATAGCGACAGCATGAGTAATTGTAAAAATAACACAGACTTTTCTGAGGACTTCACTAACATTTTTATTACTTTTTATTTATTATACTACTGCAACACACAAACTGCTATAGTTTCCAAACAAAGGAGGAGATACGATCTCTGTTCCAAGTAGCTCAGAATCAAGAAAAGGAAGATGTATGGAGAGTAAGAAGGATGTGACTTCTGGGCTGAGCAAGGGAGGCAAAGAAAGGCTTGCATCCTAGAAATGCAAAGCCAGGTTTGGGGCTTCTAAAAAACAGCTGGGTGCTTAGAAACAAGACAGCCCGGGGAGGCTCACCTGCTTTTTGGGAAGACCAACAGTAAGACATGCAGCTGGTGATCAATTAAGTATAGTAATTGAACTGTGTCGTCTTAACTGAGCCAGTCAGGTTGACAGTATGTTTCCCGTAGCTGCGTAGCCTGGCAGAGTCCAACTAATTGGCAATTTTCTTCTGGTTAACAAAAAGAGAAACACAGTTAAGCCAGAGAGAGAAAGATTTCACTATTGATTAGTGGCGGTTGGTTTTGCAAAGTGACCTGACAGACATTTGGAACACATCAGCTGTCTCGTGGTGCTGTGGCCAAACCTCTTGGAGCACGGTTTGCTCTCCTCCGCTTTTATTACTTGCAGAAGAAGCAAACTCTGCCAGGATGTTATTGGAAGGGATGTTTGCCATTTTAATATGTAGTTACTCGCACAAACTCGTTGAAAACATATTGCAATATCTTTGATTTTTTAAGAATAGGTAATTGTATTTACTTGCAGTAAAAATGTGAATCATTGCTGTAAATTATTTGGGAAGGTGAATTAAAACATAGAGCACAAGTCACAAAAAGTGCTCAGTTTTATTCAACTCAACAAGTACTAAAGTATTATATTGGAAATACTCCCCATTTCATTTTTTTCAATTACCAAAGAGTTTTTACGCTTGTCGTTCACAACGAAGCTGGAGCGTTCCACAACCAGTGTAAAGCCTAACGGAGGCAGTCCAGCACTGCTGCAAATAGATGGAAAGTCACTCATGTGGGCAATTTAAACAGGGGCTTTGCCCAAACTTTGTCACTATTGTGAAGCGCTCTGCATTGTTTGCTGGTGGCTTTCTAACAGTGCTGAGGAAATTATACACTGGACAACCCGAAATTTGAAAATGTAGTGAAATGTACATAGGAAGAGCATTAGCACTAAAACCCAGAGTGAGATATGTGCATTTTTTTCTCCCTAAATATTGCTTGGTGATCCATTTTTTTAGTCAGTTCTGGGGCCACGAAACTTCTTTGGCTGCGCAGAAGACTCTGCAGTTATAGTCCCAGTAAGAAAGCAATGAAGTGATAAGAAATGTGTGCCCCTGTTTGGTAAACTTTGTCTTTTTATGGGGGGAAAAAAAAGGGTTTCATAAGGTCAGCTGAACAAAGTTGTTTAAACTGCACTCCCGAGGTCCTACTGCTGCAAGTTCTCTTTGGAACTGATGCTTTTCCTTTCTCATCAGATGTGCTGAGCACTTTTTGTGGTCTAGCAAGTTTCTTCTCTTTGGAGGAAAAATGTAGTTTTGGGGTCAGGTCTGTTGTTTGAGGCTGTCAAATAGCTATTTGGTAATGTACAAATGGAGTCAAGCACCCAAAGTCCCTTTCCTTACCTGTAGCTTCGAATCACAGTCTGCCTGCTTGACTCCACCTGCCCATCACCCAGAAGCTCTCCCTTTAATCTTTTTCTTTGCTTCCTTGTCCCTGCAAGTTGTCTGCTTGTGTCTGGTTTTATTTAATTGATTTCTGTGGTGTTTGTGTGCTTCTGTGCTTTTATCCCATACATATAATTACAGAAAATGTTTCTGCTCCCCCTTTCCTTACTGGACAAGTTGCTTTGTATTTATCCTCAAAGTGGAAGGGTGCCATCTTCAGTGAGATGTTGTCTTCTGGGTGAGAGGGGTGCAGGAGTGTTTTTTAGGAAGGTGAGGTGGGTTCTTGGCAGCCAAGAAAGGGGGACAGCACAGTCTAGGAGGGGGCTCATGCCTGGATGATGACACAGGAGGCAGCTGACTCCTGGGATTTGGTGTAAAACAACTTGTAAAAACGTGGGAGCCAGTGAACAAATTCAATTTCTAAATTTCTCAGAGATGGCACCAGCCAAGGGGGGGTCTTTGCCTGTGTCCATTGAGCACTGGTCATCCTGCAAGAGTGGTGGAGAAGGCATTAGAGCCACGCTGCTGAGTCACATCACCTTTATCGAGTTTCCAATCACAAGGTTGATGGTAAGCATGTGTGACGATTTGAGAAAAAATGTTGATCGTTGTCAATTGTCTATTGGTCCGGAAAGTTGGGAACCATTGACCTAACATATGTCTCTAAGGTCAAAGGATTTGCGCCCAGGATCAGACATCAGCTTGCTAGGAGGAGCATGAAGAAAGGTTACTGTCAAAATGAAGTATCACTTTTTCGTAGGATGGACTACTTTTCCCTTATCTTTTTCCCCAGAATGCTTATCTTGCCTGACCTGATTTCAGATCATCTTGTACTGTACAAGGCACAACGATACTTTGGAACTAAACTGTGCTCTGGGATGCATACCATAGAGCACAAGTGGCTCCGGTGAGTTTCACATCCAACAAGGGGCATGTTTCTTTGTGAGCCCGTCAATCACTTTAAACAAAATTGTTCCCCGAATCATTGGGAAATACGTGATCGTCTCTGTAGCCATTTGTGCCTGTGCAGGGAGTGAATAAAATCCTGCTGCCCTACTGGGTGGCTCTCTACATGGGCTTCACTGACTGCAGAACAGCCAGAATTGGGTCTGTCCGTCTGCATGTTCACTGTAGGGCTCTGCAGAATGACCTTGGACTGGCCGCCTATGTCGATGTTCTGATGTTCAAGAGGTACATTTGTGATAAATTATTTTCTAAAATGTTTGACTCAGCCCATGCAGTTTCTTTCCTAAAAAGAGGTTATTATTTTCTGTGCAGTGTTTGTATTGGAGCAGAAGGTCTGGGATGGCTGGGGGAAAGGGCTGAAGGAGAAGAGCCGAGGCTCCTAGAAGGATTGCTGGTATTTCTGAGAGATGGAGGGAACGGGCTTCACCTGTGGCATACATTTGTTATAGATTCCCTCTAAGATCAGGAAATGAGTACAGTCAGCGCTTCATAATTAACTGTGAGCGGAAAATCTCTGGAGATGGCTAAAACAGATTTGTCCACTTAGAGAAGAAACGCCATGACTTAACAGGTGTATGGTGCCTGTAATGTGCTACTTTGGAGTTCTTCAGGCTTGGCTGCAAACAAAATATTATCTGACTATAATAACATTGTGAACCCAAAGACCTTAACTGGTTTCATTATCAAGTGAGTGCCTGAGGGGAAATACACAGATGGAAAGGCATTCCTTTCCCTTGGTATAATGCTCCCGTGCCAGAGAATTTATGGCCAGGACGTGGTTGGCCCTTTCTTGGGCGCCTGGTGGAGGAAATGCATGAAGCCATTCTGGTCTTTTTCTTTTCTCTCTGTTTTTTTTTTTTTTTTTTTTTTTTTCTCTCCTCTTGCAGCCTGTTTAAGGGGTGAGTTTTCACTGCTGCAAGCTGTGAGGTGGGGTTTGTGCTGGCCCCTTCTTCTCTCTGCCATGCTCCTTGTTCTCTCCCTGGGCAATGGGGAGGGAACAGCTCTGCTTGGAAAACACGTGCTGCCCCAGTGGGTGGATTCAGACTATGCTCTCTAGGACAGCATGATGCTCAACTGGTGTAATCTTCATCAGAAGAGGGCTGATCAGAAGTGGTGTCCTAAAACTGCATCTTTTTTTTTCTTCTTTTTTTTCTTTTGTGGTGCAGAGGCACCTTCAAACTGGCTAAAAGGCTAGAATTAGAAAGATCAGCTCTTTCTTCTGTATTCCCAACCTCCTTGCTATACTGGCTGGAGACAGCATCTACAAGGCAGAGCCCTGTCGCTCAGGCAGTCTGGAAGGTTACACGTGAAGGAAAAAAAAATAGGTATTAAGTCATTATTTAGCTATTTGAGGTGGATATACCCTTTTCTGATTCGTTAGATACCCTGTGGTTTCTCAATTACAGTTGTCAGGAGAAAGGTATGAAAGCCAGGTTTTTATGAATGTGTGACCAGAGAAGCTGATGTTCCCTGGAGAGGAGTCTGGTCTGTCCGCCGCGGACGACTGTTATTTAGGAGAACCTGGAAACTGAACATGCAGAGCACGTTAGGTAGTTGTCTAAAATACTGTTATGTTTTTCAGAACTGAATAAATCCACAAAGTTGGAAATTGCATGCAGGATCCTTGTTATATTTTTGTGTGTGTGTGCACATTTAGATTTAGTCAAGAACCCCAAAGGTATTGAAGCGAAAACTAAATAAGTAATGAAGCTGTGGTTCAATTGTAAATGTTAATGTTTTTGTGAGAGACTGGAGGAGAAGTTCTTTTATTATTCAAACTGGCTTGTTCCTTCCTTGTTTATATATCAGTTTGCCCTCCCTTTGAACATTGTATATGGTTTCACGGTGAAGAGTTCACAAATCTTAAAATGTTGCCTTCTTGTCAGTGACACTGATCATAGTGCAAAGGTCTTTTTAAAATTTCATACAGATCAAATAGCTCTGTTTGTTAAAAAAAGGTCAGAAAAAAGGTCACCAGAATCTTTCATTGTTGGCAAAACTACCTATTTTTTTCTTGGTCTGGGTCATAGAAACAGCGGAACAGAACTGATTTCACTGAAGTTATTGATTAAAAACAATCAGCCACCCCCTTCCCCAGACCTTCCCCCTTCCTTCAAACAGACATCTGGCATGGAAAATACAAGCCAAGTATTTTTATCAGTGCTATAAGCAACCGGAGTCTGCTACGATGGCTGCCACAGGCAAGCATGAGAATGAGTGTCTTCGGCAGCCCTGCCCTACAGCAACTCCTCAGTTTGAAGATGTTCACAGGTGTAAAAACGCGATGCCAAAGTGTGCCTTGATATTAGCATACTGTACGGTGTGTCCCGTAATTAACTGCACCCACCTGTATGCTGGCATTTCCCTGACTCCGCCATCCTTTAAGCTGTGCCTATCTGAGGATCTAATCCATCTAAGCCTTGGACACCCTGAACTGCAAATGAAGTCAGAGAGCTGCAGGCGCACAGCTCCTGGCAGGATTATGCACCCAGTGAGCTATTGCTCTCATTATGTTGCACTGCAATATATCATCAGTGTGAAACATCATCCTAATGATGCATTAGTGTAATACATCATCAGGGGAGTCCCACCAGTAATGTATTACTCCAAGGATGGTGCTACTCAGTAAGAAAATCATCTCGCAGTCCTTGTGTTGTTTCAGAACAGCATCAGCGAAGGCGAAATGCTGAAGATTGATGCAGCTTCCCAATTTCATAACTATGTTAATGGTGGGGGTAACTTCTGCGCGCTCTGACTTTGCAATTGTGTTTGCAAAGAGGTGTATTTGGTGTGTCTTTGGTTGCGTTCCTGTTTGGAAGGAGCAGGAATTGATTCTTTAGATTGATGGCCGGGGGGCTTGAATAGGAAGCCATAAATCTCTTGCCCGAGTGCCTGTTATATAATTCCCGGGGATGGGGAAAGGGTTTATGAAAACTTGGTGCCAAAATTTGCAATTTTAAGGATTTTTCTGGTGTCTCCCTGATACATCTTCCTGTTTCAGTCACGTATGCTATGATAAATATGTTTATAAAGCGCTATCTCACAAAAATTAAACCCCTCCACTTCCTATATCAACCCATTGATCTTCTTTGGTCTGCAAGATCCGATAACTCCCATGCGAAGGATTTTTTTGCTATCTCGAGGGCAAGATTTACTTCAGGGAGCAAAGCAATTGGATGACTTCGCTTACGCTTTTGAATCACGGTGGTGATACTGTGAGGTGGTCACCATGGGATTGCATCAGTTCTTGGGACTGCTGGATGGAGAAATGTAGTTGTCAGTGGTCCAAATAATATAATACAAGAACCACAGTACTCCATAAGACACATCCATAGTGGGAGTGAGGGAATATTAGCTATAAAATGGACATTTCTGAAATGTGGTTTTATACACGGGCAGTGTTTTCTAGAGTGGAAATGCATCCGGTTTACAGGTGCAAGACAAGGAAACCTAAAGAAGTCTGAACTTCAGTGTGCTTTTGAATCTCCTTTGCATATTTTCAAGTGTTTTCAAAAAATATCTTCCCAGTCACAGAAAAAACTGAGCAAAACCAAGGGACGGTTCTTGAGTAGGTTGAGCAAAATTTGGTCTCCCATTGCTTTACTACGTCTTCTCTTGTATTACCATATAATGGGACTGAACAGCATGATTGTGGCCCTGGTGGGATTTGTCAGTCACCCCTTTTTTCTCTTTAAGGCCTCTTTAAGGCCTGTGTACCTGTCGACAACATGACTATATTTGCAGGAGCACCTACTGAGCCCTCTGTTACTACAGCAAAATTGGTTTTTTTTTACTGCTGTAGCTTGTTTCATTCACTTGCAGTGTTTTTACTGTCCCAATCCAAAGCACGCTCATATTGGTATAACACAAGGAGCACTTTGCTGCTCTCATTATTCTTTACTGGTTAAGTGCTCTATGGGCTTATTTAGGCAGCAAAAGCAGTACCACAAGCCAAAAGAACTTCAGTTGTAACTTTCTTGAAGCCTTATTTGGGCAAAGTATGAATGGCCTTATAAGACAGTAACTAATTTATTTCTTGAAGGGGTTCTGGGTTAAGATCATCATCACAAATCACACCGTCTTCAACGTTAGGGTCTCCCTTACTGCTGTAAGGAATACAAACCTGCTCTTTTCAAGTTCCTTCTCGAGCCTAGTGAAGGCTTGCAGAGGTCCCAGCTTGCTCTCTAGGAGGATGGCAAAGCTGCCAGTGGAACACGGGCTCCTTTGTGCTAATGCAGAAGCAGCTGAAGGAGCAAAACCTTCACCTGTACATCAGGCAGAAGTGTGAAGCCTGGTGATGGTCTTCCCAGTGACACCACCATGGCTGTCTGGTAGTTGCCTTTGGTTTTAAATTAAAATGAAGATCAGCCTTGTTGTCTGCATTAAATAAACAAAATCCAGTAAACCCAAAAACCTACCCATTGAAAAAGCAGGAATTTGAAGGCAGAGATCATTTAATGAGTTGATCTTTTTAAAGTTTTAACATTAAAATTGCCGCTTCATTTCCCTGCTGTTGTTTGGAGCTACTTTGAAATCAGGTTCTCTTTCCCAGCCTGCCTGAACTTGCCCCCAAGGGTAAATAGTTTTCATCAACAAAAATTAAAAAGTTGATATCCTTAATTTTCTGATTTGGCTGCTACTTAAGGGTTTTTTTTTACCTTATGACTGCTCAGCTCATGCCTCGGAGCCTCCTTGTTAGAGAAACACTCCCCTTCTGTGTATACACAGTGTGTAATGAATCAAGCGTTGCTGTAAATATTGTTTGCAAAGTGAAGTGTTTCTGGCAAATTCCCTCAGTTTATTGCATAGTCATATATGGCAGGTTATTGTGTTAATAGATTATTAAACTCTGCATATGCACTTTAACCTTCTCTGAACTTTGTTCTTGTCTTATAGAAGGAATTAACTAAATTCAAATTAGTGGTGGGCCGTCAATCAACAGTCGTATGGGTGGGGTTTTTTTTTGACCTTACTGGTATGCCCTGTTGCATTGCATCGTGCTTTGTTCTTCCATCAGGTTGCACCGTGACTCAGGCGCAAACGTGGCACACCAGAAATATAACCTGATGTGACACGGCCAACAAAAATATCAGTTAAGGGTTGCGTGGATAGTTTCAACTCATGGATTATTCGCTGTCCATTCATGTGTTGATAAACCGTCTGGTAGTTTTCAACTTGCTGGCTGTTAAATGAAAGGGAAAACAAAAAAAAAACCAAACCAACCCTCCCCAAAAAAGCATCAAAGCAAAGAAACAATAGCAAAGACCCTTGTCCTTCAGCTGGGTTCCCCTGCATTCAGCGCCGGGGCTGCTGCTGCCGTTCCAGCTGGTGGTATTTGGAACCTGTAAGTTAATTAGAAGGAGAAATTTCTGCAGCTAGCAATGTAGATATTCTGGGGAAGAAAACATTGCCCCGGGGGAGGGATGATATTTGAGCAGATTTATAGTGCTCTGAGTGTGCATATGAATGAGATGATGGCCGTCAACGTGGCTCGCTGCTGTGGGGAGCTGTCAGCTTTGCTCGGGTGGAAGGAGATCCATGGAGGAAAACAGTGGAAATGAAGGGAAAATAAGGATCGGTTTTAAAATGGGATTTACAAAATCTCAGCGTATGTAAAAATAGACTCCCTCTTTCCTCTGGAGGGGAAGGGAAGGAAAGAAACACCTCACATAGACAAGCAGCTCAGATTAAAGTCTACTAAATATTTGGAGGGGGTCACCGTGCATGGAGGCCTCTCTGAATGCCCAAGCCCCATCTCCCTCTTTCATTTTGGTAAAAATCACCCTGAACAGAGTTTGAAACATCCTGGTTTATACTGCTCTGGCAAAATGTATTTGCTTGTTTTGTTGTTCACAGAAAGGTCAGCCTGGTACAGGGTAGTGAGAAGGAGGCATTCGCTGAGGACCATGGCCAGGTCAAGCCAAGGGATGTCCTTGTCCCACCCTGGAGCACATGGAGGGTCGTTCCTCACCATGAGGGTGTCGTACACAATTGCATGGGGCAGTACATGGCTTTGTCCAAGGCTTGTACAGGGCTGCGGCACGATCGCCTACCAGCTTCCAAGAGGGGTGATGGCGGGGTAGGGCAGGTTACTTAAAACGCGTTAATTACCTTTCTTTGACAAGAAAGATTGTGTTTTCTTCATAAACACAGAGAGAATGTAAAGTGGGTTGGGTCGGCCAGCAGTTTTAAGAACTGCTTTTGAATCTGCTCCTTTGACTTTTATCTTTCTTTCTTTCTCAGCTTGAGCAAATCTCTAGGGGTTGCTAATTGCAGCGTGTTTTCTGTAGCGCTGGAGTGATGGGCAGCACATTTTTAACCTTGCCTTCCACAGAGATTCAGCATCACTTGATGCATGTGTTGAGGAACAGTTGTGTGTTGCTAAACTCTCGTTCAGAGGCCCTTCTGTTTTTAAATATTTGTCAGTGCAGCCTGCTGTCATTTACAGTGAGCCTTTATTGAGATCATTAAACGGAAAGTTTAAGATTAATTCCCTTTCAGGGCAAGAGGAGGAGGATAAATAACCAGTCCTGCTTGGTGTTCGTTCTTAATGACTCCAGCACAGTGTGAAAGAGTAAACAGTTTTGACAAAAGATGTAATTGATTGTTTGGGTTTGACTGATCACTCAAAAATGTAGCGTATCCTCATTCAGAAGATGCTCTGTAAGGTAATGAATGTGCTCCTGTTAGAAAACAGGATCTCGTGCTAAGCAAGGGTGAGGTGTCATGCTGTGGCTGTGCTCGGGGCTGGGCTGGTGACTGCTGCCCCGTCCCTTCCTTTGGTGCCCCTCTCATCCTTGGGGAGCCAGCTCAGAGAACCAAAGCAGTGGAAAGGTAGCCTACCAGATATAAGAACAATTTAAAGTGAAATGTTTTCTGCCAATTTAGATCCCTAAATTGCTGTATCGGTGGCCCAGGTCAGACGAACACTAAGGCTGGAGTGAAGGGATGGGATGCTGCAGCCCTGAGCTCAGGGTGGAGGAAGGGGGGACATGTTGTTCAGTGGCAAATGGCCAGTAGATCTGCAAGCTGAACTCCAAACTCTGGTGGTGGGACATGCTAACAGCGAAGTTAACAATGGTGTTGTTATCCGTAGGCTTTCTGCATTCTCCAGCTGCCACCTCTAGTTTGTTGGGAATAGAGACGAGAGCTTTAAAGACCACCTACTGCTTGCATCCACAGATGCCCTGTGGGCATATTCATTCTGTTCACATCGTGTCTAGATCTAACCTTGACTTTTTCTGTCCCCTTTTCTTTTGTAAGTTTTTCTAAATGCTTCTCTTTCATCCCCTAATATGCTACTCTTCATGCTGATTTTCTGTGCCTCCGTGGTTTCGCTGTCAGAAGCATGGGTGATAAGCAGATCAGAGAGATGTTAAGAGACAAAGTAACTTGTTTTTCTATATCTGTGGAAGAGTGCTGCATATCCATAAAGGGGATGTGCAGCAATGAAAATGAGAAAATACAGGAGGGGTGCATAAAAGGCCAATGAATAAAAAGGCCTGAGAATGCAAGTATTTGCCAAATTCATGCCAGAGGAAGGCATTCTGGGTGTATAAACTGAGGACTCATATAACGTTAATGTCTTTAGGATGTCTTTAGGAATGCAGGACTGTTTGACAAGCTGAAATCGGGGCTGGACCATTCATGTTATGGCTTTGTAATGCCAGTTGTGGTTCATCCTTTCCTTCCTCGTATTACAAAACCAGGTGTGGAACACCTGCAAGGGACTGCATGGAAAGATTGAACAATTTTCTGAGCAAGTTAATGGTGCACATTAAATGTTTAGGTGATAGGCTGAAAAGGGCATTTATCCTTTTGGATATCCTTTGGAGCTATCTAGTTATTAAAGGACTAAATAATATTTCATATTATCATTGCTGTGCACTTTGTTTCACAGAATAATTGTGAAGCAAAGGCAGAAGTATTAGTACCGTCATGGTTGGGGATAGTAGGTGATCAGTTATGGGTTTGGAGCAACATTGTGAAAGGTGTCCAAGATCAAGGTCTTCATGGTTGAGTCAGGTGTGAAGAGCCCACTTGACTGGGTGGCCAAAACCTGACTGTATGGCTGTGGCTAGACGATAACTCCCCTGAATCTCTGGACCCCTCCTGCCTAGGCAGTGCTGACATCTCTGCCTTGGAAGGCAAGATAAATTACAGGATATTCATGAAAAAAAATACTTAATAGCACAAATAAATTTTCTGGAATAGGAAGTTGAGGGTACAAACTGCTCTGATCTTCCTCACCAGTCAGTGCATGCACGTAGTTTTTGTCTTTATTTTGGATAGGGACTGAATTTTGTGGCTGAAGAGTATGTTGTTGCCTTAGGAAAAGATTGTCGAATAGCTGGGAGAGAAAGCTTTCCCGTTTATAAGAGAAACACTGTCAATGCCCTGTTTGTAGCATCACCACTTATGCCTGATTAGCTGCATCGTATCTTAGTACATGTTGCTTTCTACCTCCCAGTACCTTCTCCTCCTCTTCATTCCTTCTGTTCTTCAGGTTTGGAGCCGTGGAAAGGGGTTGGATAAAAAGACAAGTATTAGAGGAGAAGGGGTGAGAAGTGATCTATTTGATCTATTTGTGTTTTCCTTCATTGTTGGGTTCATCCTCTTGAGCTTTCATTGCTACACATGTCTGGCATTCTTCCTCTGGATCATGCGAGGTGTTTCCCATCTCTCTTTCTCCTCAACAAACTGAGGCCTTACTCTTTCACAATATGATAGGGCACCCAGGGCACAGATTATTGTGTCAGCTCTTTTCTGAGTCATCTCCAGCTGGGCAACCTGCTTTTAAAAAAGTGGGTGCCAAAAGCTTTGTTATGCAATATTTAAGCATTATTTATGGTCACAAATAACAACTGCTCCAGTTTCCATATGTGAAAGATGGTTTTCTTTGTGACTGGCGTGGTTAAGTGTATATGTTGATCTGGTCACCCATGATGACCGTAAATTCCTTTAAGTCACAGTTTTTCAAGTGTATCCTGGGTCCTGTATGGGTGACCTATATTTTTTATTTGTACAGGTTTGAACTTGAAATGAGATGATAGCAGGAGGCTGGTTATTTGAGGTTGAGCCTGCTTTATTAATTATTGTGGTTGACTCTCTTGAACTGATCTGGTCTGGTGTTTATTTACCTCGTACTGTTCTTTCAGAAACCCTTCTCAGGGATATTGTTAGTATTACTGAGTTTACACCCCCCCCAGTTACTGACAGAATTTGAGCAACATTGGATAGAGACCAAATCCATACAAAATTGCCCTAGAAATCTCTGTAATTGCTGATAGTTTCCCATTTACAATTACTTTTTGGGATAGATCAGCCAGCTTTTAATCTATTTTCTTCTCCATTGATTACGTCCACTGATAATTTTTAATTGGAATGTCATGTAAAACTAATTTAAATGCCTGACAGTATTCTAAGTGTATTATTTCCCCAATAGGGTTGCCAGACATACTTGTAATGATATCAAGGTTATGCGATAAGACTTCTTTTCCATAATTCTGTGTTGATTTCCCTTAGTTACGCTACCATCCTTTAATTCTTTACTGATTGCATTTGTAACAGCTTTTACATTATTTTGCTTGAAATCAATACCAGGTCAACTGATGTATAAATACCTAGCTCATCCTCCTTGCCCTGTTAAAATATTGGCAGAAAAATCGGCTTTTTCAGCTCACTGTGACTTCCCCTCCAAGTTTGGGAAACAGGATGGGATTACGGATGGACTCCTATCGCATCCTGCTGCACCCTCCCCAGAGCACTGTCCCCACGGAGGCAGTTCTAGCACAGGTCCTGGTTCATGTTCACCTTGCAGGCTGGCTGTGAGAAGTATGAGCAGGACAACTATGGAAAGGAAAACGATCATGTAAAAAACCACAATTATTTTGCTCCGTCTGTAATAGCAGTATGTCTGTAAACGGGTAGTAACGGAATTACACATGCTGATAAAGACCCATGCCACGTTAATGGCGTGATGCTCTCAATCTGACAAACCTGATGGCATCTCAAAAAATTCATGTGAAGTGCTGAAAGATACAGGATTGCAGAAAGGCTAGAGAACAACAGGTAAAAGTCTCGTAGCCTTGCCCACCGGTTTCTTCATCGCTGGGGAGGTATTCGCTCTGAGGAGCAGATAGCAAAACTAGTATGTGTAAGGTGACAGTAATGAGCACACTTGCACGTGGATAGAAGTAGGGTGATTTCCATGATGGAAGAGGAAAGAAATGAAAAAATCTGTGGGCTTTGATGCCAGTGCACTTCTGCATTTGGCTTGAGGAAAACTAATGCAGAATTTGACACATTCTTTCAAGTTGATTGGGAATTTGTCCTCCTCCTTATTTTGAGAGCAGTTCTGAACTGGCCCATAATTGTCAAAGTGAAAAAAGGAAATCCTGTCGTCTTTGCTATTATGGCTTAAAGCACTTTTTCAATTAAATTATCATTAGGGTTACATCATGAAAGGTATCAACATAATCCGTTTAAGTATATCTTATAAGGCTCTTTACTACCAAGAAAAATCTCCTGTCGTTCAGGTACCAAAGTTACAGGAATTAATCAATCATGGACTCCAGGGGAAAATTCAACCTTGATGTAACTCAGTAGTAGGCATTCATTTATATCATGCCTCGGCGTGTATCTTTGTCTGCGCTAGGATTTTATATTTATATTATCACAGGATTTTTGTGCAGCTCTTGCATCAGGCTATCACAGCTAGCACAATAACTGCTCTGTACAGCAGCGTTCCCTGCTATTTTGGTTTCTATTTGATGTCATGTTTTTACTTTACCTGGGGAGTATTTTTGCCTGGAGGAAACAATTGAGAAAAGAGGCATATTTGAAAAGCCAGGAATCAAAGGAGTGATAAAAAATATTTCTGAGCACAGTGAATAATTAGGCGTTAACTCACTGTGTCATAGATGAGGAGTATTTGCTGCACGTTATTGAAAACTTTCTCTGAGATAATACTAATTTTCTTGAGACCTTTATGGGACAATCAATCCTAGTGTATCTTGTCTTGTAGCCTCAAATACATATGGTTTTATTTTCAGAAGACTTCAGTGTGGTGAGGGCTGTAATTGTCTCCATGCCACAGCTGTGGAACTGAGGCATCGAGAAGCTTATATTTTAAAAAAAAATATGTTGCCATTCACATTGTGTTTGGAAGGCATTCCTCCATGTGCGGGGTTTCTCACCCAGAGAGAAGCTGGGAGCTTCATGAGGGTCTGCCAGCAGCGCTGGGATTTACAGTCTTGTGAAGGAACAGACTTTCTCTTTCTGTTTTTATTTTCTTTTTTTTTTCCTTTTTGCTTTCTTTTTCTTGCTGTACCCCCCAGTCAATAAGTTAGTGCTCCCTGCATGAGGGTAAGCATTGCCAAGTGCTGCCCAGTGACACAGGAGGCTTCTCCAGAAGCTGACCCAGAATTTCCTGGTGGGGTTGGGGTGGGATCTGTTGCCACTTTCATTTTATGTTCCAGACAGCATAAGCATGTCTAAGGTACAGGGACTTGAGTGTGCGAATAGGAGGCAGCTTCAGAGTATTGCTATTTATGTATTTGTTCCTGCTGTGTAAGGTTATCCATCACAAGTGAAGAGATTTTTGATTGACCTTATCTTCATGTACAGAGTAAGTACGGTACATTTTGGTTCTTCCTGTATCATTTTTTCGAGAGGCAAACTGCAAATGAAAGCCAAAACAAATCAAAACCTTTATGATTTCCTGATGCAAAATAACATTTCCAGTTTTAGAGAACAAATGTTTAATCAGTGTGCATCATGCAATCTGGAAGAGGAAAGCTAGCATTTTCTCTTAGAAAATAGGTATTGCTGGTTGTGACATAGAGTTAGGACAATGCTGCTACTCTTACAGAGAAAAAACAACCACCCAACACACTTTCAATTGCTGGAGCATAGCACCTTTGCGTTGTGTGAGAGCCTGTGTTTTGCCTTAAAACAAGCTGTATTCTGAGTAAGCGTTTTAAACCACTGATTTGTAACTGATTTTAAGTTTAACATCTGCCAAACAATGGCATGCAGACTGCCTTTGAGAAGTAGGAGATACTCTTTAATGTTATCCAAAATCTACACCCTCCCATGAGGTGTGAATTTCTGTTACCGCGTGGTCCATGTTCAGAAGAAACTGCAGCTCCCTATTTTATCATTTGGGTGATCTCTTGGCATCTTGTCCTTCTTTGCCCCAAACCATATCGCTTTCTGTCCAGCCATCCAGGTCTTTCTCAGCAATGTCTCTTGAATTTGTATTTTCCACATTCTTTATATAAGGGGAAATGGCCTCAAATTGCACCAGGGGAGGTTTAGACTGGATATTAGGAAAAATTTCTTCACGGAAAGGGTTATCCAGCATTGGAATGGGCTGCCCAGGGAAGTGGTTGAGGCACCATCCCTGGAGGTGTGATTTTAGTGATTTATTTATTTTTTTATTGCTTACTACTTATTTATTTTTTTGTCAGTTAGGTTGATAGTTGGACTAGATGATCTTTAAGGTCCCTTCCGATCTAGACGATTTTATGATTCTATAAATGATGACAAATATTTTGCTTATTTACCAGGAGAAATAACAAGTGAGGGTGTTTGTGTAAGCAGGAGTGAGCTGGTGCCGGTGAGCATCCTTGGCCCTGCGTGCGTGGAGCTCTGCTCCACGTTGAAGCTGCTGATGGAGACGAGCAGGATGCTGTCAGCGTTCGGTTCGAAATTCAGCAGTGTATTTATCTCTCAAAAACACCCCGCTCTTTTGTGAAATGGTGTAAGCTTAGTTTCAAGCCTATTGCTGATGGTTCCCTCTGTTTGATGTGAGCTGGTCTCTCGAGATGGCTGGCGTCCTGGAGTGAAGAGATGGAAGCGAGAGATCTGCTAAATCTGCTGTTGCTTAGAGTCTCTGCCTTTGATACTGTCTCCAGAGACTGCACTGATCTTTTCAGTCAACAGTCTACATCCTCGCTGTGGTTTTCATGGCAGATTCCTTTAAGGCATTTTGTACTGACAAGGTTATTTTTTTCTGTGCACGTGCGGTAGAATTTTGCAGAAACCTTCAAAGAAAAGGTTTTCTTTTTTTTTTTCACACTGAACTCAGTTCACAGTTGCTTAGGTTCTTTGTAAAATTACCAAGAAATAAATTATATAAGAGGCTTAATTAACAGTATGTTAAGATGAAAGATTCCTGTTGTTTTTCCCTTACAGTAACACCAATTTTTTCATAGATATCTATGTATGTTGAAAAGTAACAGCTAGTAGAACTGCATTTTTTTTTTTGCTGAGCACAACCCCTAGTGAGCACTGGCGTTAGGCATTTGATTCGTATATTAGAAGAAGGAAAGTGTTGTGCAGAATTGCTGTCTTTGCAGACTTCTGCCTTTGCTTATGGATGAGGTCATAGGTGTTGAAAACTCCAATAAAGCACTTTTTTTTTTTTTTTTTCCCCAACAACTTTAAAATTCTACTTTGTTGCAAGCCTGGGAAAATGCTGCTGTTCGGATTTTTTTCATCCTTTCTGGAAAAAGGCATTCTTTCTTAAAAAAGACAAGACAAATCAAAGATGTGAGAAATTTTTATTGACTGTTTTTTATCTAGTATCCGAATGAGAAAGGCTTGGAGCATCTTGGTCATGTGTGCTTGTCTTTTAAGGAAAATCTCAGTGGTTTTGCCTGAAGTAAAACTGGCTCTTGGTTTCCTTGAATTTTTTTCTGGGATTTGGTTTGAGACCTGATGGAGGTGACTGCTCTGAAGAACAACTTTGTTGATTTTTCTCCTGTGAAATATTCTATTAGAGATTATTTGGTGGTTTTGTTTTGGTTTGGTTTGGTTTGGCTTTTAAAAAAAGGTATACTGAAGAGGTTAATCTTTTCTGTGCTGAATTTCCTTAATTTGAGAGTGCTGTACATCTATGTACGATGCGGCCAGGCAGGGCTGGTGGTTCAGCTGTAGGCACAAAGGACAAAGGGGAAGTGCATAACCCAGTGTTACGTTTGCTCTGTGGTGACAAAAGGCATTTCGGGGTCTGCAGCTTCCATGACAGAGCCAGCTCTCCTGACGTTTCCACAGGGAAGATGCTGAGAAGTTTGAGTGGGAACAGGAACTTAAATAGGCTGCAGCAGTACAGCCACTCCATCCCCGTTACAGGAATTATCTCTGAAGTATGGTGCACTGATTTCCAGTCGCTGTAGTCATTAAATATTCAAAACAGGGGATTAGGGATATCATGGAAGTGCAGACAGATCCCTCTAACGATAGTACGGCTGTCAGCATGCCAATACGATCCAGAGAGAAATTGTAGTCTAGGCTATTTAGATCCGTGATACGGTCTTATTCTAGTGCCCTTATAAAGACTTGTGTTAATTGAACAAATCTCTTTTGAAGTTGTTTGATTTCCCCTGTTACGTGTAAGACCCAATAATGACTATTCTAATGTGCTAATTAAATTTATTTATCGATCTACCTTTTATTTAGTGAAGACAATCCAAACAAGCAGCTGTGGCATGTATTGTGGAGGCATGTGGCAAAGCATGCCCAAGGTTTGGTACGTCAACGGTAGTGGAGAAGGTCCTCTGCCCGGGGTTTTGTTTCAGCATAGCTCAGAGTAGTAATGCAGACGAGTACATTAATCTCCTTAACTATTCAGAAATGAAAGATCGGGTACAATAACTTATTATTTATTGCTCTTCCAACATGTCTGTTCCATAAGATTCGCCATTAAAATTAAAATATAGACGCTGTAACAGCTAGTTTAAGAGAGTCTATGGCTTTGCTGTTCGGTGCTGGAACATTTTTCACTGTCATTTCCAGCAGGTTTTTTGCCACACCAGTGTCCCCACCAATGGGGCAGCGGGGTGTTTATGCTGAAATGATGCCTGTGGTTATTTAGGGGGACCCAAGGGGTAGGGGTTCAGCAACAGGCAGTCGGGTAAGGTGCAGCCTTAAAAATTCGGCAAGCCCAGTTCATTCTTACTCTATAGTAGCTCCACTGGAACAAATGGGAGCAGTTGTTTCAGTGCATAAATAAATTCCTACGTTTCCCTTTTCTTACTTTTTTTTTTTTCAGTAAATAACTGACATTTATTTTTGCAATCCTGCAGAGGGATTGCACTGCTTTGTGCAGCAGTGAAACCAAAACTAGGTGCGTAGGCATTTTAATAGCTACCCGTGCCTCCAGAAGGCTTTCGTGCATAATAAACTTTTACTAGGAGTGGGACAATAACAACTATTCATTGTGTGGCATAACTTCATTTTCATGTTTATTACAGATTTAGCCCTAATCTTTCATTATGTACTTAAGCAAAATTATCCTTAAGGTTCTTGGAAACAAACCAAGAAGCTAAAGGTAGACCCTGTAGTAGACGTCTCTGCCCACGCTATGCTGTAACGTAACTCTTCTGACTATTGATTGATTTATTTCACTGCACATGAATGTGCCAAATCCTATCAAGCCACACTGCTTGAAATACCATATGCACACACAGCCCCTGCTTTTAGAGTTCAACATTTAATCGGAGGAGACGGACAAACAGGAAGAGCAGAGGTAATGGAGAAGGGAAGCATGGGGATTAGGTTTCCCTGCCCAGGGTAACGTGTGGAATTTGTGGCAGAGCTGGAAACTAAACCCAGCTCTGCTCTGGGGCCACCAAACCCATGCAGGACTTGGCATCACCGCTATCTTGGGTGGGTCGGGACCCTTGGAGGGCTCTGGTTGGGCACTCTGTTGGCAGCAGGGCCAGCTTAGAGATCAGCCCAGGTTGGTCCCAGCTTTTTCCAGTCCAGCCCCAAAGAGTTGGGAAGAATTGTACGGCTGCTTCTGGGTGAACTGCTCCTCTGGCTGCCTGCCTTCCTCCTGAAAAACTCTTCCTCTGTGTTCAGCCAGAGCCTCTTTTCTTGCCACCTTTCCCTTCTTTAATCCTGCAAAGAAAGGATGATAAACCACCAATTAATTCATGGGCTGCTAACAGTGGTGGCCAAAATCAGACCTGTAGTTCAGTGGCCAGAAATACCTTCAGGTATTTGGAAAACAAAACAGAATGGTGAATTTGAAAGAGCTCTTGTGTTTTCCAGAAAAGGCTCTTCCCAATTTCCTTTTGGAGTTGATGGTTGGGGGACAGATGCTTTTTCCTCCCTGCCAGGCCGTTGCTATCTTATGTTTCATCTGAAGTGCTGTTTCTTTACCAAATTTACAAAAACTTGGTCAGTGTTGTGTAACATGCTATTCACCTGTTGGTGGTTATGCTTTGCTGGCATTAAGCAGACTAGGTATTAGTATTACTGATGTTTATATTTAGCTCTGGCTTTATACATGGATCTCTATATCACTCTGCTTCTTGAGCTGCCCTTTTATTCCAAATGGCTTTGAAATTCAATTTATTTTTAATTACAACACATATATAAATCCAGGATTAAGAATGAAGAGTTTCATTGTTCTCTTGGCTTTATTTTTTTATTTTTTTTAATGGAATTTGTGGGTAGTCAGCACTGTTCAGGATTTCGTCTCTGATGTTTCCCTTCTTTTGGTATATAATAGCTTGTCTATCAGATAAAGAGCTTTAAAATTATTCTTTCTTTTTTAAGCTGTCTGTTGAAGGTATGTGCCCAGAGGGGTCGGGTTATGCAGAGGTTGCATGTCATCCCTGCTCTCTGTGCAGTGAGGTTTTTCTCAGCCAGGAGAAAAGCTGGCATTTAACCCTCAGACCACGGGTCCCCTTGGCATCCGGGCAAGCGTGCGTCCGACACGAGTGCCACCAGCACAGCCTCCCCGCCAGCCCCACGCTGCCAGGGTTGCAAGTATATCCTCAGTCAGCAGCATGGCAAAATTAAAAAAAAAACCTCATTTAGCCAATGCAGCAAAGGTAACAAGGTGGCACGCAGCCTGGCATGGTATTTGTGTCACCGGTGAAACTCCTCGCCGTTTAAATTTAGCTGTGAATAATCTGGTAAGGATGTTGGGAAAAAAAAAATCCCAAACAAACCCAACGAGTGAGCGGTTGACAACCTCTGCGTTACCTGAAATCAAATATTTCACCTCTCCATCACACTCTTGCACCGGGAACGGGAGGTGACGGTTCCCGAGCCTCTCCAAGAGCTGAGCCGGTGGGAGTGCTGCGAGGGCTGACTCAGCTGGTGGGATCGATGGGAGGCTTTCCAGGCCTTCCTGGGGTTTGGGCTAGGTCAGTACTGCTGCCTTTGGGTTAGGGGCAGCACGAGGTCCTGTGTGCCACCCAAGGTCTTGTTTGCACACCAATTTGCGTCTCCTGACCTCTGGCTTGAGAGGAGATGAGGCTATTGCTGGCTTGGGGTGTCCCAGCTGTACAGAAACGGGACGGATCAGAGCCTGGGATCTGGTCTTCTCTCACCCCTTTGGCCTGACCCAAGCACAGGGACTCTCCTGTTCCCCCCTTTTCCTCCCTCACATGTCTGTGCTGTGTTCCCACTGGGAAACACCGTTGCCTCCCTCATGCCTTTCCCTGGCAGGGGGAGATCTCCCCGGACCATTGCATGGCCAAGGAGGGAGGGGAGGGACGCTGGGTGCTCCGCATCTCCCTGGTATGGGTGCTCCTCACCTCCTCCTTCAGCATCGTTGGTGGGAGCAGAAAGCTCCACAAGCTTGGACCTTGCTCAGCTGTTGAGTTGCACGTGCTGTTTGGACACGGCTCCTCACCAGAGCACCCAGGGTGTTTCACTGCATCCAGGGACGGAGTAAGGAGGGGGGGTCTGTGGGTGGGTGGGAGTTCCCATCCATGCTTTTTCAGCTTTTTCCTTCATTTTCCCTTGCCCCCCTGTGACCTCAAAGTGAAAACTCTGTAATGAGGCGGCTGTTGTTAGGCACCTGCTTCCTTGGCAAAACAGCAACCAAACAACCTGATCCACGAATGGGCACGGGTGGAGTTGGCCAGCAAGAAAATCACCGCCGCAGCAGCTAAGGCTGTGTGAGCCAGGTCCTTCTCAAACGGATGAACGGGAGTCTCCTCCAAATCTGTGTCTCCCGCGTGTGCCAGTGTTTGTTTCCTTTCTGATTAGGAGCGCGTTGAATAAATCAGATAGCTCTGTGTTTAATGTTTTCCCTGCCAGCCTGCCGTTTGTTGACGCAGCGTTGGCATGATGAGCAGCTGTGGGTCAAATTTGTTGCTGGGCTCCCCGAAGCCTGCAGCTGCTAAAAATAAACATTTTGCGCAGGTGGAGGCTTTGGCTGGGCTTGTGGTCTGGCTTAACTTGCAAAGTTTGGGATCTTTTCTGAGGTATGTAAATCACATTAGAAATACTTGGCAAGGCAAGTCGGTGCCTGAACATAAAGGAATTCCACCTGAGGAGCTGGAGCAGCTCTTACGGGTCTTTTGGCACGGCCCGAACTCGACAGTGTCTTCCATATTGCTTTTTTGCGTATTTTCCAAGGTTTCAGTCATCCTGTTGAAGCGTTGGCTCCTTCTAAGAAATGTTTGTTGGGGTTGTGCTTGGTTGGTCTCATGGATTGACTGGTGATCAGCCTGTCGGGATATTTACCCTGTACTCACGGCCCCGGTGTGGCAGCACCTGGCCATGGCAATGAAACCAATTCCAGAAGAACCACTCAATACAGCAAACGTTTCAAAGGATCAGGGAAACGTAGCAGCTGGAGGCAGAAGTTGGAGGTGGAAGGACCATTCAGGCCATCTCGCTGGAGCAGGAGGTTCAGGGAAAAATGGCACTGTAGGTCAGAAGAGAATCCAAGCCAAGCCCGGAGGAGAAAACAGATGTGTTCCATACCACCAACTTTACCTATATTTTAGGTGCAGCCCTTGTAAAATGAGCACTCAAGTTCCCCGTGCTGGAAAGAAAAAGGAGCTTTTGAAAGCTTGCAAATGGAATTGCCATTAGGCAGCTAACATTTAAAGCAAGAGTTAAAGGATAATACTTGTGTGTAATAGTCCCGTGCAGCGGAGTCCCTCTAAATTAGGTGGATTGGATCTCACTTGCTGTTATCTGATGGGGAGATGATCCATGAGCTTGTGGAGACCAGAAACAGAAAGATGAAAAATGGTTTGCCTTGTTCCCACTGCTCGCCACCGCCGAGCCAACAACTCCTCATCCAGAGACACCTTTGCATATTGCAGTCCTGCCTCCCTCGGGAGCTGGGCTGGGCCCCTGTGCTTAGACTGCACTTTCATATATTACAGAGAGCCTCAGAGCAGGTTCACACCATTTCAATAAAACTGTGCTGGGTGAATATCCAAGATAAACCCCTCACTTACAGTGACGGCAGCCAGTATAGATAAGGGGTGATTGAAAAAGTTCCTGAGATTTCATATATTTTTAAATAAATAAATAAGAGACGTAGAGAAATTTTAGCATCCTTCCAGCACTGGGAATCCAACATATCCATTTATAATTTAAAAAAAAATAAAAATAAAAAAAATCCCATTTTATCATGTCACTATAAAATGAAATTAAGAAGCCATTCACCTTTAAAAAGCAGGCTTAAAGAAACTAGCTTCTAGGAACATGGATTTGATTAATTTGTATTTGTGAAATGGGACATTCAGTGTGAGATTTAATAGCTGGTTAAGAAGAAGAAAGAAATTATTGTTATAAATACTTATTATTTTATTTCCTTCTGTTATGGCTTTGTTCAGAGAGCTTTCTCTTCTCACTACCTGACTGCACACTGAATTTCATTGTTCAGTAATCCAGTCCAGCTGTTCCAGCTGTTAAATATTCAAGCAAATACTGTGTGTTTTTCTTAACAATTCATTTGTATTTAGTTACCTTCTTCCAGTGCAGATTAGCTACTGAATAACCAGGAGTTGGAATAAGAGCTGGTAATTTTAGATGCTTCCATATGTACTTGGCTTAACACATTATTTTTCCTCAAAGGTTGTACTCATAGGTATTTTACATGAATATTTTTCTAAAGTCTTAACTTCTAGATATTTTTCAGATTTTAATACTCATCCGTACCTTCAGCTACATCTAAATGACACCACTTGCCTTCTGTTTTTCTGTTGTTTGAACAGATATCTCTAGAATAGAATAACTTACTAATTTAGGGAAATGTTTAAATACTGATGGATTTAAATTTTGTATAGGAAATCACATGAATAGTGTGTTGAAAGCCTGAGGATTGAAATTGTTTGGCTTTTTTTAAGTTACGTTATATGCTCTCCTGAAGTTGTGAAAGATTTAGTGTTTGGTTGGTTTTCTCTCTCATTAGTGGCTACAAAATATTTTATTGAGCAATTCTCATTTCTGATTTCATCTCAGTTTCGAAGAGAGGTACTTTTCTGCAGTACAGTCATAGTAGGGCTATGTTGTTGCATGGTGTCCTCTTTCCGTGGCTATTTCGGTGTCTTTGACAGCATTTCCTTGGCCAGTGCTAGGAGCTGCGTGGGACTGTGCGGCGGGAATTTTTGTAAATTGTTTTTGTAAATCCTGAGTCTAGAAACTCTGACCAAGTTTTAGCCACATCTTATTTGCTACTGTGTTGTCCGGCGTATTTTATCAATAGGTGCAAACCGGTCCTTCAGACGGCGTAGTGGCCTTAAGATGACTGCAAATTGCAAAGGGTTGATTTGCTGAAAATTTCAGTTTTGGTTGAAGCAGAATTACTTGGTAATTTGGGTCACATTTAGAAAATACTTTCACGCGGAGACAGAAAAAGAGCTTGTTTTTTCTGAGCTAGGAAAATTATTTTCCTCTGCAGATTAAAATTGTATGTGAGGAGGGAAGGCTACGCACTTCAAGAAAGAGGTATTTTTCATGGATTTATTGGGGGGTTAGTAGGAAAGGCACCAAAGCTTGCCATTTTCTCCTGCATTCCCCATTACTTTGTGATTGCAGTAGTAACCTAGCATGTCACAGGCCTAAGTTTAAATCGAGGATTTTTAGCAGATGTTTTCTGGCAGAGTGCTCTGTGCATAAGGTATTTTCATTTGTGTTTAACTCCGACTGAACTTGTATTAAACTTTTAAATATTCTATGGCTAAAAAGCATAGGAATTGGTATGGAGCCTAAGAAGTCTGTGATTGTCTTTGGGTGGGTAAGTCAAAAGTCCCAATTTCTGTGGGTAAGTCAAAAGTCCCATCTTTGTGTCAACAATTTCTCTGTAAATGTTTTTTTTAAATGATTTTTTACAAATTTCCTGTTGTTTTACACCTGACTGCTAAAAGTAGTCCTTGTAGAGGGCCTTTGCTATGATGACCTTCATGTATGTTCATCTTTGTAGGTGAACTACACTTTGCAAGCTGAAACTTTAATCTGGATGTAGCGGTGTCTTTTGATATTCTCTCTAATACTGTGCCTTCAAAAAGATCTGCCTCTGTAGTGACTGCAGAAGACATGTCCCTACTGAGAAAGGGCCACAGAGCTGTAGTCGCTAAGAACATCCATTTTAATAGGGTATGTGGCAGCAAAGCCCTGCAGTGATACGATGGAAATGCGTCTTGGCTCCATCGATGTGATGCAGAAAGAGTGTGCTTTGACTCCAACCCTGGAGAGGTTGGTGTCCCCAGGAGTAGGACTTCAGAGTTTGTACCACTGCACTACACCTCCTGCTCTTCATTTCCCTGTCCTGGTTGCCACCACCAGCTAGTTTTACACAGCAGAAGGGTTACTTAGGGGGAGTACTGCAACTTTTGCCCAGCACACCTTATGGCTGGTGGCATGAAATTTGCTCAACAAAAGAATTGCTTCTCGTTTCCTTCTGCAGTAGTTGGGGTTTAGGGAAGAAAGGGCTTTAAAAGAGTCGTCTTTTTTGGAGGGCTGTTTTGAATCAGAGATCATGCAAAATATCCATCAGTGAGGTTTACATTATTTATATAGGAACGTTATAGAATTATTGTCAGTCTTGAGCCTTGTCTCGCATCAACAGAGAGAGGAGGAAAACGTTGACTTGGTACAGTTCCTAGCATAATTACCTAAAAAATAGACTTGATACAGCCAGAAGAAAGAAAGAGCAAATATTTTCTGCACTGCCTGTGACAGGGTAGTGTTGGAAACATATTGCAATATGAGAGTGTAAGGAAGGCTGTGCCGGCTCAGACTGAAGGTCCGTCTGGCCCCGCAATCTGTCTTCCACCCTGACCGCAAGCAGACACCTAGGAAAGAACAGGAAAAAATGGAATAGGTTTGTCCGTGATCCAAATTTAAGTTCTGGAAGATTACCACTGACATTAAACATAGGGGTAGATTTCAGATGCTTGGAGAAATCCCCCTTGAGACTGGAAGGGACGGGTGTCATCCCTGCGTTCACTCTCCTCAGGATCTTTCTAAAGGGGTTTGCTCCAATAGTTGCAATAGGAAATTATTCTTTTAACCAGAAATTCCCATTGATGCTTAGCAAAATGTTTTCACAGCACTATTGACAGTCATGCTGGAAACGCTAATGTAAACTGCTCCCTGCCTTCAGAAGCCATTTTGTTCACCGCGCTGATTAAATTTGCTTGGAGCAGGTTTAATTAAGGTGGTGTTGAAAACCGTCACTCGAGCCAGGGACTCGTGTATGCCGGGGTGACTCCGTGCTCATAGCAATAGTTCAGCGGAATTAAAATGAGAGGGCTTCGCCTGGTTTCTTATTTGGCTCACTTGTTGAGGGGGGATTACTGGGGCCTCAATATTTATGGGCCAATTTATATTATTGGTGACGACCCTGGCAGATTTCAAAGAGTTTTGATTTACTTTGTAAGAGGCACGGCTTACTCGTTAAGGTAGGTGTATAAATGGAGGGGAAGACCACTGGATAAATAGAACAACAATGGAAAAAGGGACTGCTTGGTAGCTTTTGTATCGTAATAGAAGAGAAAATATTAGAAAAGTTTCCAGTGCAGATCAGCCGTTTCCAGATGTGAATAAATATTTCTGCATTCCAGAGAAGCAGAGCTGTGGGTTGACCCCTGGCTCTGCGAACGGGCTGAATCAGCACCGCAGATCCCCAAGCACAAGCTTTCTGAATAATGTCCAACCTGATGATACTACTGGGTAAGCTTCCACCTTCCCTTTGGCCCAGTTTAATCTTTATGAATTACCTGAAAAATAGAATAATTTAAAATACCAAAATATTTTTTGTTGGGGTAAAGTCTGGAAGGCCGTTTCTATCTGTGCTGTTAAATCCATTAAGTTTGTTAGAGCTGTGACAGCTGGAAAGCAGAATATAGCTTTATGTGTGCTCTCAAATGGCAAAGGCGTTTGGAAATTCAGACATTTGATTTCCTCCGTGCTTGATGGTGTCAGCCAGTCATGTATTTTTAAGTCAGGTGTGCACTTGCAGGCACAATAGATCCCTGTGGGCACAAAGTGTATGTCTGTAAGGGGGCTTGTTGGAGTAAAAATGGGAATGGGTGGCAGGTCACACACCAGATTTTTTTGATCTGTTTGCATACTGTATGTAAAAGAGGTGGACAAATACACACAGCAGATGACGGGGTGGCTGAAGAATCCTTTTCCCCAGCCTGATTCCCAGTCTGTGCTGTTGGTGCTACAGGGTCCCTCTGGTGAGCCCGTCCAGGTCCCTCACCCCGTGGAGAACAGCCCCTGGTTTCACTGGCTGGCTGAGTGGAGGTGTCCTGGGTGCATCAGGCCAGGACACAGCAAGCAGGACCATGTATAGTGAGGTGAAGGCCTGGGGAATGGAAAATACGACCTTGCTCCCCAAACTGCATCCATAAAGTACTTTTTTTCACAAAATGCACGACACGTTCAGAGTAAGCGGTTCCCTTGTGCAACTAGTTTGATAAGAAGATTGCGTGTACCTCTATGTGACTGTGGGTGACAAACCTGGGCTCAGCTGTGATTTTCCTGAGGAACCAATGGGTGCTATACAGGCGGTTGTTAGACAGGCTTTGCTGAAGGTTATAGTGTGTATCTGGAGCTGCTAATTCAATAGTGCAGGAAGGTTGTGCTCGGCTTTAAGCAGCTAGTGCTGAACTGGTGTCGAAACAGAGAACGGCAGAAGAATGCCAAGTTACTGGCCAGTTACCATGCAAACAAAAACATGTTATGAAATATAAAGCTGTCATCTCGTTGGAACAGGGACAGGCTGTGTTAGCAGCGTTACTGGAAATGTGGAGATGTATATATAATTTCTTTGTTCATGCCTGTGTTGCATGGAAACGACCTGGAACCACGAGCATCACAAAAGCAACTGAGAAGTTGACAATCCCAGTGCAAAAGCTTTGGTGCCCAAACAAGTGAGGATGCAAAAAGTTTAGTCAGAAATCAAAACTGTAGCTCTTGACCTTACAAGACAACTTTAGCTAATGTTAGATGTAAGTGCTCTCTTGTGGGCTGGGTGTCAGGTCTGGAAAGTAGGAGTCCCGTTCCATTTTTAAGGGACTTTTTGTAGCATCTGAAGTCATCCAGCCTGGAATATAGATTATTCTTTCTCCATATACCTTGCTTTCCTTTAAGTTAAAATGAAGATTTCTCTTCTTAGATGTTCTGCTTGAGGCTAATGTAATCATTCTGTTTGAAATCAACCAACCAAAGGCGAAATGGAAGTGCAAAATGATACCATATTCTGTGTTACCGGCCCGTCATCTGATGCAAGTTGAATTCTGCCAGGAACAATAGATTTATACTTGGTAATCTCTGTTTTGCCACTAATAAAAACATTTTATTCTGAAAAGGCAGGGCGATCTGATCGCTCCTAAGAGATTCTGCCTCTCCAACAAGCTGAGTTCCCTCCTGCATGAAATCCTGTTGTCCCCTCCTACCTTTTTTCTTTCTAATGTCCCGCTCTCCCTGTCACTGCGAGGAAATGACCCTCCGTCTCATGCAGCTCACATTCTTGAATTCACTGCCTGACTGATTAGCCAAGGACACACTCAGCCAAAGTACTGGTTGTGAAGCTCTCTTGCCAGACAGCTCGCTCAAAAACACTTCAGAAGAAAGAGGAGAGGGGGAAGAAACCCACTTGCCAGTTTAAGGACAAAGCTTGTTTACTATTAAAACTTCTACAGTCAGCAAAAGCAAAAGCAATACTGACTGCAAAGCTGAATTTGCATTTATAGTACAAATATGAAAAATGAACTCTACCACGAGCATGTCCTTAAAGAGATTATAAATCCACTCTCTTGACTGGTATGCGGTGCAGTGTTTTGATTGTTATATCTAGATATGTTGCACTTGAAAGTACGGCGTATGGGGTACTTGGAGAGACACCGATATAAAGATTTTGCAGTCAGAGTAATTTGACAGTGGAAAACTCTGCAATGAGAGCAACCCTGCTAGTATCCGAACGCCGTGTTGTTTTATTGGATATCCGTAAAGTTTGGCATGTGGTGGGTTAATAATTAGATACTCTTTGTGTATAGTTCAAGTGAAGGCCACCAGCTATGACTTCACTTTGGCTGGGGTTTCCCTGTAATCCATTTAGCAAATTAAAGAGATTACTTTGATTGGTGCCATTATCTCCTATTCTCTTGCGGTTGAACCACTTAACCTGTGCTTAATTGAAAGAGATAGAGAGGGTACAGTAACAAATACAATCAAATGAAAGGGGCAATAGGATCTGTAGGCCAAACAAATGATCAGCACTAGGCTAACAATAGCAGATTAGAGGTGAGATCAATTAATTAGAAGCTATTGTAGGCGTTGGGTGGCTGCCAAGCTTTCTAATAGCCTAAGCCATCATGCCGTTCTGTTTAGGAGGATTTTAATGACTGGGAGTTGATGTGGTTATTTCAATAATTACCTATTTTAATAATTACTTCATTAGAATATAAAATGTATTATTCTGCAGGCTCTGTGGGAAAGACAGTTTTATTAACAGTGCACCTGGATCCAGGGGAGCACTAGTACTGGAGTGGGTCCTGTCCCACCACCTCCTCAGGCTGGAGCTGCCAACGGAAAGGTCACTGACCGATCGACTGCCTTGGGGACTTCCAGCCTTGCATCAAGGGCCACAGGCCACCTGCCTGGGTGTAATTTTTGGAAGTGCTGCCTGCAAGGCCATGGGACATGAGGAGGTGTTTCCTCAGCTGGTGCAGGAGCATGAGGTGCATCCATTTGGAAAACTTGGAGCCCCCAGGTCTCACCTTCATCCCTCTCGCCTGGGATAACCTAGCTGCATGCACAGGGGGTGTGTGTGCATGTGATTAAAGTTGTCAAAGAACTAATATTAATCTCCTTGAATATTATGATTTATTAGTACTTGTTGTACATACTGGCATTAGGGCAGTTGGTATCTAGCCTGCTTTTTGTTTGTAGTAGCAAATCATTTTTTAAATGAACTTTCTAGGAGTCATTGAATTTGATTTCAAAGGCACTTAAGGCAGTAAGTTTGAAACGTTTTTGAGGGGCAAGGAAATGACTTCAAGAAAGGCTTGACTGCTAAATACTTTTAAATACATATATGTGATAAATATGGTGGTAGGTAGATTTACACATTGCCATGTGTGGTACTGAATTTATATTTTTTTTGCCACATGTTGCAGAATGCAAATGTTGCCTCTAGAGGTGTGGAATCTCCCAAGGCCATAACATTTGGATGTGTAGACCAGAATTAAGTTGATGTTTAAAAAACATCAGCTTTACACCAAACCTATTTTGTTCCATATTGGGAGAGAATTAGAAAGGGAGAACGTTTTCCAAGACGTTGAAGTGATTTAGGAGCAAAATTTCAACAAACCTTTTTGCAGACTTTTTTCAGGCTGGCATAAATGGTGATCTTTATCTCGATGGGAATTGTGCCGAGCAACTTAAATAAACATGCAATTTTCTTGTGGCTTTAATTCTTGTTGTTGATGTTGCTGCGAAATGGTAAATTGGGTTCTTGTTTTGCGTGTGTGCATGAGTAGGGTCTGCTGTGAACCGGGATGCCAGATTCTCGAGGGATTAGCATGAGAGGAAAACCTGTAATAGAATAATAGCAAGTGCCGCTCTGGATTTGGACAACACGGAGTGGCAGATGTATGCAGAGATAAACAGAGTGTAGTCTCCAGGAAATACGAATTCTGGTCATATCGTTACCCTGTGATAATGAAGAAAATTAGAGAGAGGGGTATTTTGGTAGTGCTTGACGAGGCAGCACTTTTGGGTTTGTGAGTAAGCACTCAAACCTCTGGGTGTTTTCCAAACTATACAACCCTTTTGGAACGCTGTGTCATTAATCTCCAGATGTGCGAGAGGATATCATGGAAATAGCCATCCTGTGCCATTTTCCATCTCTGATCTTGATCAGAAACATTTAAAATGCACATGCTTATGATAAAGAAAAATGGTTATTTAGTGTAGCTGAATTTATTATAACCTCAGGACAGATCAGTTTTATCCAAAGAGTGGGTGAAGTCACTCTGTTTAATCCGAACTGCTTGCTCCATCCTTTTAAGGGAGGAACCTAGTCAGTAAAGAACTTGGTGTCACTGGGAGGCCTGGGTTCAGCAGGGACGCAAGAAGATGGCTGTCTTGATGCACAAAACAGACGTACTGAAGTGAGACGACTGAAAGTAGTAAGTGATCAAACCCATTCTTAAATCCTTGTGGTACTGCAGTTTTCTTCTGCATTTGGCTCCAGCCAATACTAATTTTTGCAGTACAAGACTACTCAGATTTTAATACAGATATCTTTCATAACTTACATCTACGTTTCTAAGCAAATATGTCTGAAAAACACATGCTCTGTGTGTTTTATTTTGGATTAATTTTGGAAAATAGGATCTAAACCCCTTAACGTGGATGAGGCAATTTCTTTTCAAAGAGTAGTAGGTTGAACTGGCATCAGAGCTAAATATCCTCTTACTCCAAGGGATACTAACCCCTCCGGGCAGGATTCAGGTCATTAGAGGGTCAGTTTAGGAAAGCATATAGTATTGCTGCCTCCATCCGTCCTGGCCTGAAGATAAACATAAGACTCCAGTTTCCATTGTTCCCAGACCAGGAACCCTCACAGGCTGTAACAGCAGCTTAACAATTGTTAAAATACATTTGCGAGTTTAAAAGCCTAGAGGTTTTATCAGCGATGGAAAATGTAATGCTCTTGGTGGGTTTACAAAGGAATGCATAAACCGAATCCTTTGTGTGCCATCAGAATTTTATATGCAAATATCTACTTACATACTTTAAGTGTATGTATGAGGAGCAAATAGCGCACACTGGACTGGTATGCATACCATTTATCAGCATGCATTTAAGATGGCTACAGTCTAAAGTTACTCACTAAAAGGACAAATAATCTGGCCATACCAACCGTATGCCAATAAACTTGTTACACAACACTATCCTATATTCATTTATATGCCATATGGGCTATAGGAAGGCCATTTAAGCATATTTTGGAGGGTTTTAAGTTTTATTGTAACTTTTTTTTCATGGTCCTCCTCCTGCAAAGTGAGGAGGTGTGCTTATTAAACAGCAAAACACCTTTAGAAATGACCTAAGAACTTTCCTCTTGCAAGGTTTGGACTTAAAACTTGCAAGTTTTAACTGGTGGGTGCAGTGAGCCCTTGGTGCTTGCTGAAGTCAGTTGTTAAACTTCCAGGGCAACGAAGAATCCAAATTCCCAAAGTTGGCCCTTTCTGCACAGAGCAGGGAGAAGATGGCCTCTTCTCCCACCCCCATTGCTTTACGGAACACAATGCGCAGCTGTTGAAAGGGTCTTAACTGCATTGAGACTGAAAGGACCCAAAGTTACCAGCCAAAAGGGAGGGGAGGTGTACAGTAAACTCATTTACTATATGATGCAGCAGCTTTCCACACGGATGTTACCACCCTGTTGTGTTTGCATACAGACATGCCGTGCGTGTGCATATTGAAGACCAAAGCCTAAGATGCTACATCCTGTAGAATCACTATCTTTTTATATAGTCAAAGGATCTGCATTAAGTGTTCTTTGTCTGTGCTATTTAGGATCTTTCTGTTATTTGACATGTCCTCAGGGATTTAGAGACTGCAGGTCTAATACTGGTGGTGTCAGACCTCGTGTGACGCCACACGCTCTCAGCAGCTCTTCCAGAAGATGTGGGTGTGCATGCACTTGCACAGGGATGGTGTCTACAAGGTGCTTTTAACAGTAACATTTCTGCCTGAATTTTTTTCCAAGCCCACTGACCTCTCCAGTCAAATGCTGCACATTGGAGAGGCAGAAATAGAGGATTTTCTCAAAAAAATCTGTTAGTAATCTGGGTTGAAATCCTACCCCGTGGACATCAGTGACAAAAATCCTATTACTTCAGTGGGGACAGAATTTCAGTCTTTGTGCTTTTTATGTTTATAAGATTCGTGGAAAAGCCAAGTTCAACACTAAAAACACATGCAAGGTATAAAAACAAAATGCCGACATGCAGACTTTCAATAAAACAGGGTTTAATAAGTTACTGTCCAATCTGGATGACAGATATTGTGTAATACTGTTTTAACGGTCAAAATCAGCCTTCATCATGAGTTGGAGTTAAAGCAGGAGATGGTCAAAATATTGCCAGTGATTTTAATGTAGAAAATAAATAACAGGAAGTAGAAGAAAAGTGTCAAGAGGAGGCCTGAGACAGGGTTCAACAGCAGAGTGTAATGGATTTGATCGCTCCTGCTTTCCTTAGGAGGAGACACTGTATGTAAAGTATTTGGAGATAATCTGAGTAGAAGGGCCACAGCCAAAGCCCTGTATTTCTTTTTCCAAATCTCTGATGCAGAACATTCTTAGTTCCTTCACTGCCCCTTGAATTCAAATCCTGGCTTTGTTAGTCCAAATAAAATATAAATCCAGGATATATTTCAGTCCCATCTGTATGTGCTGGGTGATGTACAACAGGTGGAATCCATTTGCAGAATAATTACTAGGATGCAAACAAGCATTACAAGGAAGTCATCTCTCTTCATCGCAGCTCTGGTGTTAAGGCCATATTTGTTCCTGATAATCAGCAAAATTCCAAAGGACCAGTAACGAAATAACTCGGAGCCCTCTCCCCAAAACCCATATGTTCAAACAATGGAAGACTTGCTTTTCTTTCAGAAGAAATTAAAACAAATCCTTTGAAGATTATTGCAATTATCCTCCTCCTCCCCCTTTTAAACGTAAGCACGTTTTTGCAGCTTTCTCTTGTGCGAGAGGGGCAGAAAGGGAAGATCTTTTCTGCAGAGGCTGAATTCTGGGTGCCTGACTTCAGTCCTCCTCCTGCCTTTGCCTCAGTCCTGCCCCCTTGAACTTGGTGGCAAAGCTCCTCTTCATTAGTTTCAGCTGTACAGGATCAGACTAACCTCGACCCCCAAGCCATCTGCCTCTGGTGAGACATCTGTATTGGCCTTAGCAAGAGATAACCTTTATTCTCTTACACCTTTTAATGTCATATATGACTCTCACCTCTATGTGGTGCTAAGCATTGGATTAAACTGCTTTTGTACATGGAAGTTACTCCACCTATAGCCGTTTCATGCCATGCTGGTGCCTTCCCTGTGGTGGCTGTTTATCTCCTCTCAACAACATCTTCGTTCTGCAGATGTTGAATACATCTCAGGAACTGAAATCAGACCTTGCTGGTAACAATTTTGCACACTAGCTCAAAAAATCTGTGGGTTTGTTGGTTTTTTTTCAGGGGAGTCACATGCAGTTTGATTTTGCCTGGGCGAGCATGGCGAATGTGATGGGTTTGTGCAGAGGTGAGCAGCCAAGCTGGTCACCTTTCCTGGCAAGAGGCAGGAGTTACTTGTGAAGGAGCCAGGGATGTGCATGGGGAGATCCTCGTGCATAGGGTCTATCTCTGGGGGACTGTGGCACCAGCCCTTCCCAAGCCCCCCGCCTTCTCTTACTGCTTCTGTAACATGGGGGGAGCTGTAATGCTTTAATTTCTTTTTACTTGGCCCCCACTATCTCTTTGTGTAAAATTCTAATGGTATGGTGCTAGTAATGTAGACAATATTGATAAGTAAGGCAGCTAAAAGTCACTACCTTCTGTCAAAATTTGATACTTTAATCAAATGACTTCACTGGTTTATGAAATGCAGATTCCGTTCTGATAAGGTGGGCCAATGGAAACTTCTTTTGTGTCAAAGAAGTCACATAAGAATAATTGATTTTTTCGTCATGTTAAATACAGTAAAATCACATTTCTGGTTTTGATTTTCTTAAAATCTTTTTCTGTTCTGTATATTTGATATTCTATCTGCTAATGCAAGGCACCAACTAAGGAAAGACTGTCATCCTAGATGCTGTTTTGGTTTGGTTTTGGGTTGAAACATATACTGCCATGCAGATTTGCTGTTCTCCCCCTGCAAGCTGCTGTTTGGAGCACCACACAGGTTGCTAATTGTGTTACCTTTTTGTCTTCCAGGACTCTAGTTTCCATATAGCTACCTTTCATCAGAGTTCAGGCGGAAGACCTGGTCTTATAAAATAGCATTTCTCAGTCCAGATCTTGAATTGCCTGTGACCTCCTGTCACACACAAAGTTTTCTGACTCCAACACGATGTGCTGTTTCTCAGTTGCAGGTTCTCCGAGTTGTTTTTTTTTTTGTGGTCCATGGCAAAGGGTTTATTATTATTTTTTTGAAACATTATCATCAGTGTTACTGTTGCAGAGCAAAGGTTTTTCCTTTTGAATATGTTGCATGCTTTGCAAAAAAACCCCAAATAGATGATGACCCACTGGTGCTGTGACCTGCTCACCAGTAATTACCTGCTGAATAAGAAGTGGATCAGTGACAAAACCTAGCAGAGTGAAGCAGCTTGCTGCGCTAAGATTTGCCAGGGTATAAAATGTTTGTTGACAAAGATTGTGTAATAACTCCACTGTATTCACGATAAATTCTTGGAGAGCCTTAAATCTGATCTTTAAGTTTGACAGATGTGGTATGTTTGTGTGGTGGATTTTACCTACTGTAGCTCCGGTGTCCTCTGAGTACAGCTAAGAAAAACCTGTGAGATTGTTAAATGGGAGCTTCACCTGCCAGTCTGTACTGCAAGATCTCTATAGCAACCAAACATAAATCAAGAAAATGGCCCCTTTTGTAAGTTGGTTAATAGGCACAACATGCTTCTTTAGAAAATCCAACTATTCTTTCAATAGACTTTGATTGAAAGTCAGCCTTTTCTACAGACACATTCACATTCACATCTAGTAGCAGCTTGTATGGCTGTCCAAGGTCTAATTTATTACCCTTTAAAGATTGGGCAAAGAAAAAATGGTTCTCGGAACAATGTTTACATTCAGAGGCATAAGCACAGTGCCACAAAAGAGCATCCTTTTGTTCTGAAGCCAGAATATTAATCTTTAACCTACTACTTATTTCAACTCCCCCTGCTTTTATTTGGTTAGCCACATTCTTCCCTTGTAATTGAAATCTTAACGATTTAATACCTTATTTATTAGCAGTGGTGGGAGAACAGATCTCTCTGCTGTTGTTTTTTTCTAAATCTTGATGTGTATTGATATATTCTTCAGGCTCTTCCGACGGTCCTGCGAGCTGACTCTTCTCCTGAAGAGGTTTCTGATGGCAAAGGCAGGCGTGATGGCTGCTAGCATTTCTGACATAACATTTTGGTGTCTTAATTAGGATGTTCTAGTAGTCTTCTACTATGTTATGTAGGGCAGTTATGTACTGGGAATATTTCTAACAGCCATATCACATTTAGACCCCTATAAATGCCAAAGGAAAGCATGCAAGTGCTAGCAAGTGCTATACCGTAGAGAAGGAATTAGACCCAAGGTGTTTTTATGTGAGGGCTGGAGTTGACTCAATAATCAAAAGGTAAGTTTTCCTTCAAAGGAGAAGGAAAACTTTGCAATTCCCCCTTTCTTTCTGGTTGTGGAAAAAAAAAAAAAAAAAAGGAACATCTGGTTCAGATCTATTGCAATAGGAATTAACTCGTTCTCTTTCAGCTACGACAGCAGGCATGGGAGAAGTCAGTTGATGGGGTTTTCAGGGGGTGGGTAAATTAAATGCATTCAGCTCAGCATGGGCAATTGCAGCAGAAGAGTGAGGTCTGGCCAGCGTGGTGTGTCCCCCGGGCCTGGGGGGCATCCTCTGCCCGGCTGGAGGCAGAAGGGGGAAGGGAGAGGAGCTCTTTCAGCATCTCCACCCTGGCCCAAGCCGGGAGGGATCAAGTGATCAGGGGCACCTCCTTCTTCTGAAAGCAAACTGGAAACAGGTTTGGGAGGGGGGGAATACTCTGCGAGAGCAAACTGGGAACTTTCTTCAGCAAAATCCTGAAAGCGCCCCTTAAGATTCTCCTGAGAAAAAAGCTTTTCAAGTATTTTTCACCACAAAATTATACCAATGATTCACATATGACACCGGGGGATCTGTGTATGTGTATAGAATCATAGAATAGTTAGGTTGGAAGGGACCTTAAAGGTCATCTCATTCCAAACCCCCTGCTATGGGCAGGGACATCTCCCACTGGACCAGGCACTTCCAGGGATGGGGCATCCACAGCTTCTCAGGGTAACCTGTTCCAGTGCCTATATATACAGGTATGTACACATACACACACATATATGTGTGTTTGCCTCCCCAAAACAAGCTCGCTGCTGCCTGCTTCAGATGGAGGCCCAAACGCAGAATTTGAATCCTCGTTTTACTTTTCTTCTAAAAAGTTTGCCAACGCGTGCAAAGCTGCATGTGAAGCTGTTTGCTTGTCAGTGCTTTGTTGAGCGCCGCTCTCCCCTTGGGATTTAGTGCAGGATGTTGTTTGGGGGTTTCTGGGGCAGATGGTGCCAGCAGGCACATCCTCAGCACCGTGCCAAGAAGTGCCAGAATAGTTTTCATCCCTCTTGTTAATGTGCAAAAAGATGATACAAGTTTACTTCATGGCATTAAAATAATGGTATGCAATACATGTGCTGGGTGCTCTTGCGTTATTAACCTCATCAGTAATATCGTAGCAGATGCTGTCACACACCCCTCAGGCTGCAGTTGGTGAAACACTGCAACCTGAAGTCCTTTATCCTCCTGTAAAAGCAGAGGAACACCAGGCTTACCTTGTGTCACCTTCTAAATGGGAACACGTGTAGTTTGTGGCAGAGCAGTAGGTGTATGGAGGATGTTCCCTGGCATGTCGAGGGAGCTTTCCTTTCAGCTCTGGTAGCCTACCTGGTGCACACTCTGGTGGAGGGGATGTCTGCTGTGTACTTCCAAAGTACCCCCAAAAAACCTAACAAAACCAAAACCACATTTTTCAAAAACGGCCACAGTTTTGAGGACCCGGTCAACTGTGTCTGTCCCCATATTCAGGATGAGAAATCCCTTTCAAAATGTGTTGGGTTTAGTGTTTTACACGTTCAACCCACCACCCTGCTGTACCTACACAGCCTCCTGTGAGGACAGATATCGCAGCCCCGTTACGCATTAGGGCAACCAGCTCCTGGCATGAAACTCCATTAAATCAGCAGTTGACACATTCTGCATTTGTTTCTGCATTTTGTTTTGCCCTGTGGAGAGTGTGTTACAGCGGTCTAATTCCGAGTTGACAAAAATGTGGATAAACTGTGACAAGGTTTGCGTGGAAGGGAATAGGTCATGCCCTTTTCACCGGTCTTGAGCAGAGGGAAGTGCTCTTGGGCATGACCGCTCCGTGGGTGCCCAGGAATAGTCTGCAACCTAATACACAGGTTTTTAATCTATTAGGAACTGACATCTTGTTTTATCAGTGGTAACGACATAATTTTCCCCAGCTTTTCCAACGGTTTTCTTCTGCGCTGCTAACGTTATCTTAGTCTCATCTAGGTACAGGGGCAGAGTCCCAGATTAAGAAGACGATGTGAAAAAGGGGGTTTGAAAGCAAAGCACAACCATAAAGCATTTCTGTTTCTTTTGTACTTCTGAAGCTTCCCAGTGAAAGTAATATTTTGTACCTAATTTTTTTTTAATGTTCCAGTCTAGTCCCACATGTGGGATTAATTAGACAAGACAAATGGCTACGAGGAAACTCATCTCTTTCTGGGAGGTTGTTTTCTGATGTTGTCATCCCATTATTTCCACTTTTCAGTTGCTTGTTTGAATGACTGATGGACTCATTCGCTTCTTATGTTTGATAGGCAAATACAGCACTCCACTTTGCTAGTGTGTGTGTGTATGTGTGCGCCTACGATAAACATTCATTTTTAATTTACTCTGTTTACCTTGAGAGACTGCCAAGAAGTGATTCAGATATTCCAGTGCAAAGGGTTTTTCTATTGTGATACAGGACAAAGGAGTGTTGAGCATATGCTCTTTCTTCAAAGAAAAAAGAATATTATTTATTTGTGCAGCTACAAGAGGGCTGGTTTTCCTATGTAAACACTCGCCTGATTTTGTTTGTCACACAGTCTACTAAATCTTTTATTCCAGTGTTTAAAAAGAAAAGTTTTGCTGTGCGGTGACAAAGGATTTCGGCACACGGTTCCAGTGCTGCTGCCCTCCCTGTGTTGTTGCACGGTGAATATTGCAGGTTTCATCCATCTCACGCTGCCAGCAGTTTGCTTTGGGGTAAACACTTTCCTGAGGGACTAATTCATGAAAAAAAAAAAGCCTTTTGCAGCCCTGTTGCGGACAGCTGTGCGTTGTATGTGTCGCCGTTGCTTCAAAAGGCAATGCTGACCTCCCGGATGGCTGCCTTTTGCATTTGGGAAAAGGCTATCTGTCTGGCTGGTAATGTGGCTCAACGTCACTGGACCTGCAGTGGCACATGAGAAAGGGATGCAGATTTAGGAATGTTTGCATAGCAAAATCTGTCTGAATCCATCTGAAAGGGTGTGGAGAGAGCTTAGAGAGAGCTGTCACCTGCCCTGCTGTCAACAGTGGTCCTGTGCTAATTTAACGTGGAGTCTCTGGTGGCTCAGACCCAAATTCCCCTTTCTGTCCAAGGTGGATTTTGAACTTTGCAACTTTTTTCCAATTGGATTTGGGCTGGGTTTCTCCAGACAGTTTGGTTGTTTTGGAAGTGGTTTTTTTTTTGAGCAGTAGGGATTTGAGGGCTGTGAGTTTGTGTGTCATGAGCTTTGGCAGAGTGGTGTGTTAAGCCCCTGGAAGCAGAGAGCTGTTCTGCCACCCCCTTTTTTCAGGGTAGACTTCCACATTATTTGACCGTTGCGATACAGTTTAGTCACATTTTATTGCTGATGGAGGGAAGTAGTCTTCGTTTTTGAGAGCACAGTGATTGGTATTGCTGACGTCTGATGCTAATATTTATTGAGAAGACGGCAAGTTGTCTGGCTGATGTTACATCTGCTGCTTGTATGGCACAGTGACGAAGGCAGTGCCTTGACTGAAAGGCCACTCAAGATCTAATGAAGTGACAGTACTTCTTCATAAAATCTTAGTTAAGGCTTTCCTGATGTAGAGACTTATTATCAAACAGTGGCAATAAAAATAACAGATAAGTTGGAAAACAAATTAAGCACCACAATCCGTGCCATTAAGGTTCCTGGGATTGCAGCATTCATGGACTTTATTCAGAAGTTTACATATGGGCTGATGATGGTTTATTCTGGTGTGGTACAGGGGTGACTTCGCACTCCAGCTTGCTTTTTCACATTTTTCCAAGCTTATCATCCAAGGAGGTGATGTAACAGATTAGTGATGTTTAGTCAGACTGCAGAAAGGATATCTCAGTGTACAGAATAATTGCTTTTGGAAAAAAAAAGATTAATTTCACCTTTACCTGTTTAAGTTCTACAAACCTTTATTTGAATGGTGCGCAGAGTTTTTATGAACTGTCCCCAAATGCCTATTAAAATATGTCATTACAATTTGTTCAGCACAATTAAGGAAGAAGCTTTCTCAGAAAATTTTTAAAAACATACTGTTAGTGATTATAAGACCACAGCAGTTACAGTTTAACATGCAACAAACAAAGTGATGGATGGAGGGGGATGACAAAATGCCTTTTCATTTAGATTGATTGAAGAAAATCTCTATATAAAGTCTCCATTCTGGTAGACATTGGAACAGGGCTGCTGTAGAGCCGAAGAATGCAGGTAATTTTGAAGGGGATATTTTAAGATGTATGTAAGCTGAAGATATGATAGCTATGTCCCAGCCTGAGAGAACGAGATTGAACTGCAAAAATCTGGCAGTTCACTTTTGGTCTCTTTTTGTCATATGCTGAGATTTTGTAAAGCTGCAGTTCGCAACTGTGATTTTTTTTCTGAGACAGACTGCAATTCAGAGTCATGTTTAGTAAACATTCCTTGGAGCATTTGGTCTGTAACAATTACTGTTAAGCTGAGAGTGTGATACCAGACAAATATGACAAGGTGCAATTTTGATTTCTTTTCTTCATATAATCTAGGAGTAACTAAAATAAAAATCCATGACTAAATTAACAATGAAGCCAAGACTAAAGTACTGACTGCATTTTGGCCCTAAGGTTACCATATGTTATTCATTCAGCCAAATATCAGCAAATCCGTAACACTGATTTCAGGTTTATTCTGTACTCAACAGGCGAGTAATCCATTGCCATTGATATTATGGGTTCCATAATCATCTTTTTTTTTTTTTTTTTTCTAATGTAACAAATTAGTGTAGATACAGGTAAAATACAAACCTTTTTTTATAAATGTCCTATCCTGGAATATATTTTTGAAGATTATCTTTTGAAGGTTGAGTATACATCTTGTTCATCTTCCTTTTTTACTGTGCTTATAATATCAAGAATTATTTCTGTAATGTATATTACTGCAATTGGCTTTAAAATGCATAACTATTTCTAGTGGTTGAATTGTTAGAGCCATGGTCATACAAGGGAAAGTGAGGTCAGATTTGTACAGTTTTTTAGTTGTTCACGTGAGACACCATTTGCTTGATGGTGTATGCAGAAAAGTTTAAAGTAAAGCTTGCTATCACTAGTGTGTCAGAAAATCCCCAAAGCAGCATGTTTTCTGCTGAAATGTATCAAGCACACTTCCTTGAGCAAGAATAACTCCTCTGCTTGGAAGGAAAATGGTCAGGCTTTTGTTTGTTTGCACTTGAGTAGGAAATCACTTTTTGTGCCAGTTTTAGGAGATACCAAGTGGAAAGGCCTTCATTTGCCATGTTGAAAAGTAAACTGGCACGACCACAGATAGCTCAAAATATTTGCTATTTAAAAGGCTCGTGACAATAAATGGACCATAGCGATGAGCTGAACGTAACAGCTGCGTGTGGGCAAGGAAAAAAGACAACAAAATATTAACGTTGAGAACCTAGACAGTGGATATTTACAGCAGGAAAGTTCCCAGGGCGTCAGTGTGTGTATTTGCAGACACGGGTGTGTGTTTCTCTCAACACACCTGTGGTGCAAGATGGTTGCAGCATCAGCCACTTCAGAGACCTGGTATTTGGACAGCAATTCTGAAGTATAGCTTCATGGCCTCCGTGCACCCATGTGTGTGTTTGTCCAGGGGAACAGAAAATAAAGGCCTTAAAGCAGAATATAATACATTTGCTTAGCTTACATGGTAGTGGCTTGTCAGAGGTCTCTGGCACAAGCTGCCCTGGCCAAGCCTCACACCTTCAGCGAGGATTTGTTCCTCTGGCTCCGTTCTGCAGCTCTCCTGTCTCTCGCCCGCTGCTGTGGTATCTCCAAGGGTTTGCAGAAACCATCGCTTCCTTCTTGTCCCTCTAAAGTCCCTTGTGGAAGGAGGTACAGGCTTGGTGCACTGAGCAGAGATGAGAGGAACACACATTGCTCTTCCTCTGATCCCACAGGGCTTGGTCAGAAAACCGAGCCCGTGCTGGGGTGCAGCCCCATGCAGGAGATCCCCACGGTCCTACAGCTGGTGGGCATCTGGTGCTGCTCAGAGCCAGAGCTGGGCAGGAGCTTTGTCCACAGCGCTACAAGTCTTGCCGCATGCACAACAGACACAGGTAACAGTTGAATTCTGCTCTGACTTTAAAATAATAAAAATAATAAGGAAAACCTGCAGATAAATTGTGTCATTAGAACTTAATTAGAGAAATGTGGGTAATATTACACCCACAGCTCTGGATGCTAAGTGATACTAAAGCAGCTGTTTCACTCGGGGGACACATAGAAGAGGACTAAGAACTGATTAGTTAAGGAGAAATAACAGTAAGTTTAGTATAAATTGCTACCAAAAATAAATTTATTGCAAATGTTTATTTTGCTTGATTGCCTTTGATATGTGCATACTTATTTAGGGAAGGGAGAAGGAGTTGTCTGCAAGGAATTAGGCAAGTGACATGGTGAGGGAATTAGCCTCTCTTAGATCCCAGCCCTAACGGCTCCAGCTCCCTTTTGGTAGAAGCCCTCGCCCCACATCTGGCCGCCAATGCTGTCTCCTGCTTTTCATTAGTGCTCCAGCCTAAATTGGTAGAAAGAGTGAGTGCATAATGCATCCCCTGCCTTTCCTTGGGCTGGAGCAGGGTTTAATCCAAACGCAAAAAACACAGCTGCCTGAATCTGCCTCGTTCTTTTTTGGTTTGGCTTTTTTTTTTTTTTTTTAAGTCTGAGCTCAAGTTCAGTAAGATGAATTCCAGCTGTAAAGTCTCATGGTTCTTTAGAAAGTCACATGCCAACACAGATCTTCTATGTCTTGCTCAACTCCAAAGTCATAACTTAGTTTTGGATTAATTGTTTGGCTTTTTTTTTTTTTTTTTGAGCAATCTGTCGTGCAAAGGGGAAACCGAAAGGTGGGCGGCTAACGAGCGTGCAGGGAAAGTCGGAGCAAGTAGAGACGCGCCGTACGAGGCGCTGGGTTCATTTTCCCCTGTTTTTGCAGCGCCCGGCCGGGCCGGCCCTGGGCGAGAGACGGATTTGTTGACTCTGCAGCATGGGAAAGAGCCGACAACAGATTTACTACGGAGATGACTTAGCAGCCCCCTCTAAGTGTTATGAAAAGAGTTTAAAATGTTTATATTGGCCCCTCCGATGTACAATAAATTGTTATCCGAAACAATTGAGAATAAAGAAGGGAAAAGTCATAATTGCCTCTCAGGAAATGCAGGGGCTGTTTCGGCGCGCAGGAGCGGGAGGGCGTTGGGTTTCATTGACTTGGTCTGGCTGGAAAGCAGCCTGCCCCACAGGAAGGCCGCGCATTCCTGTCCTCTCGGTGAACCTGCCTGAAAGGAATACAGGAGTTATTGGGTAATCAAGGCTTGTCAGCACCTTGGTTATGCAGCGTGGTTCAATCCGATAATGTGAATGGAACCTGTAATAGCGCTGATGAAAAGCACGCCGGTTTGAAAGGGGCCTTGAATGATTTTTTTGTTCATTTTCTGTTTACATGTAACGTGTTATTGATGTCGTTGCCTTCTAATGCGCCTGCTTGTTTCATAGAAAAACTGGGAATTATTCATTATTTTTAAAGAAGAGGGAGAGAGAAAGAGAGAGGGAGAGGAAGGAGGAGTGAAAGAAAGAACCCTGTTACGTGAAGAAAATTGCATTCGAATGCTGCGACTGAAACATATTGATTTTCTGGCACAGACTTTTTAGATTAAAAATGCCAATACTAAATCCTTTCATGACCTATAGTTCATATGAAGTTCACGTGTCATTTACTATTATTCTGGAAAAAGCAGAATCTTTAATGAAAACATAGTTTGAAGGAATGTCCTGCCATCCCAGCATTTGCATGCGATTGTAATAAGACTTGATTAAGAGCTAAACATGCTACTGAGGCGGAGGTTTAGGGTTTTTTTTGTAAATTGAAGTCCATTTATCTTTTTTAATTGCTTGCTTGTCTTTACCCTCATCTCGAGCTTTAGATCTCCTTTCTTTTCCTTTGTTTTTCTTTATTTTATTCATTCTTTACGTTACAATAGGCGGCCAAAGAAATTCATTTTTCCCACCACTAAGCACAAGGATCTCGCTTCAGATTTTATGGCATTCAGGGGATCAATGAGTCAAAATGCTATTTTGATCTGCAGTACAGCAAACATTTCTGGTATAAATTCCCAGAGATGACCCTGACGCCTCCAACTGTTTTTACCCCTTCTTAATAGAGGCTTTAAAGGTACTGATGCCATGCTAGCGTCAGATTGGAAAATTTAAGACCAAATTCCTGGCTCAGGTGACTTCGAGCCGCTGGTTATTTCCTGCTGCTGACAGGGCTGAATTTCAGTTCAGTTTCTTCCGAGGGGACCTTCATGTGTGGCGAGGGAGAGACGTGGCTGGCAATAGGAAGCTGCTGTGTATCTGCTGGCTCCAGCAGGATGGTGTGAGGGACACCTCGCTGTCCTGCCCTGGCATTTCGACTTATGGGGGTCAGTTCACGTTGTCTCTAATGTTTGCTTCTGGGTGGGAATGATTCTTCACAAAGGAGCTCTTTCTGTTTTTTCATTTTATCCCCAAACCAGGCAAACCTGTGCTGCCTGTGGCTGTAGTCACTGGGATGGTCCAAGTGCGCACGTATGTACCATCATGGCTTCGGTGTGGTATGAGTCTGACTTGGGAAAGCCATCCAGCCCTTCCTTATTGAAAAAGGGGCAGAGGAAATCTGTGTGATAAACGTATTTACTTTTCCACGGGTTTGTTTGCCAGCCGGGCTGGCAGGAAGTGGCTGTTGGAATTCAAGCGGCCGGCCGCTCCACTGGGGAGGGCCTCGGTGGGGAGGGCGGCCTCGCTCACCACCTTACCTCAGCCTCCTGCACAGGCCGCCATGGCGGCGAGTCCCCCCAGGGGATGGAAAGCTGGCCTGATTGCCATGGGGAATCACTCGAGTGGGGAAGCCCTGTCCCCGTGCAGGGAAGGGGCAGCAGCTGGGTGCCCTGGGCACAGGCAGGGCTGTTCAGGTGTCGCAAATCCCAGGCATGGCTTTCAAAGGAGCTTAATACCCTAAGAGCTTCTGTCGTTTTTTAAAAGTACATAACATCTTACGCATAAACATGATCAGCACGCTCTCTCACTAAGCAGTTTAATATGTTTTTATGAAGTTGAAACTGGGAACTTATTCCTGGTACCACCTGCGCCATATTGCCTTAGGGACAGCATGGCTGCCTTCGCACACCTTGCTGCGGGCAGGCTCCTCTCCAGTTTGCAATCATCGTTATGCTGGAGACCTGCGGCAGCAGCTGGGATGGTGCCTGTGTGGCACAAGGTATGGCTGGTGGGGCATGAGGCTGGCCTGTACTGAGCAGCGTGTTCTCATCTAGCATGCCATGATGGCCACCAGGTAGCTGTCCCATCCCTGGTCAGCATGGGCAGCTCTCATCACCGAGTAAAACATGCACTTTGTCTGCCTTCAGTCAATGTGTGCTGTACAACTTGTTTTGCTGTTGCTTTCATCTCCCTCTTCCATTTGTCCTCTCAGGGAGGACCAAGGAGGAGGGAGAGCCCTGCTTCATCAGCTTGCACCCTGTGAACATACCCGGTAACAGAGCGAGGTTTTTCTTGGCAGGACTTTTCAGTGGCTGCCATAACTCCTGAGCAATCAGAGGCCTCACTATGCACCACTCTCTGTTCTGATGCCACACTTTGGAAAAAAGACTCCCCTTTGGAGATGTCAGATACAGGTTACTTTGCGCCATGCATTGCTGGCTGTAGCACTGGTGGAGGGGCAGAGCACAGCCCAGGTCATGAAGTGAGCAGGAGTTCAGGTTCTTCTGCAGCTTGCCTCTGAGGCTCCGTCCTGCTTCAGACAGAAATTTACAGTGACTTGAGGAGGTGCACACCTCTGATTTCTCCTTTCTGCTCCTATATCCCACGTGTGAGTGAATGTGAGAGAGTCGTTGGGAGCAATGCAAGGCCAAAGCAGGCTGGGAGACTGTCTGTCTTTCTCAGTTGCTTATTACAGAGCTCTGCCGGATGCCTGTGGTGTAAGGTTATCTCAGGGGGTTGAATTCTTCTCATGATATATACAGATTTTCAGTGCTTGTTTATCAAGAAGAAAGTTATTTGTTCAACAATGGATGTTGTACAAAATATTTACTTTCTCTTCCAAAACACACAGAACTGGGTGCATTGTTCCCTTCTTGGTGGCACCACAGCAGCTCTCCTCAGTCAGAGACTCCGGAATAAAAACAAACAGGTCATGTGGAGCACCTCTTGTCTGATAGGAATTAGGAAGAACATTTAAACCAGAGCTGACATTTCTTGAAATCAGCATGTCCTTCACCGCTATGGCTCTTGTGATATAAAGTAAAATGTGGACACATCATTGGAAAAGCAAGCTTCTGCTTTACCTTGTTTCAGGTGCCCTTATTTGCTTGAATATATTTTAATGATTTTGAGCCAAAGCAAAATTTTATTTTTGATTTGTCATGAATCATCTGGACGTTTTCTCTTGCTTATCCTTGTGAAAGGTGTTAGGACGGCAGCTGGAGCCTGTGTAGGCGCTGGGCAGGCAGCAGCAGCGCTGCATCTTGGGCAGCAGGAGTTTGCCTCTCAGCCTCCAGCTGGACATGCGCGATTACGTTTTGAAACTACTCAATGTCCAGCCTTAATGTTTGGCCTCCGGGGGGGGCGGGGAGGAGGAAAGTCACTAAGGAAGTAAAGAAAATAATGTAAATGGACCCCTAGATAAAGCTTATAAAACAGAATAATTGGAAAAGGGGACATCCAGCATATGCATCTGCAGAGGCAGCTATTATGCCCCTTAGGAAATTAATTAAGAAATGTAAGTTAATAGTAATTATTTTGGAAACGTCACAGAGAAATTGGGAGTAATAGAGAATTAATAGCAATAGGTAAATTCTGGTGGCAGTGAGCATTTAGTTCTTAAATGTAATTTCTGTTCCTGCTAAGAACAAAACAGGCAATAAATCCAGAAGAATTTCTCAGGGATAACGGAATTTATGCAGGAAGCAACATGATTTTATTAATACAAAGCAACATGTGAAGTTTGGGCATGATGTACATCAGTTCTTCATGCAAATGATGCCTGGTGGCCCTCCGTGCCCTTTCTCCTTTGCGGCAGGCTGGCAGCAGACATCCTCAGGAATCCCACTGGTCCAAAGTGCCAGGTCCTCCCTGTAAAAAAATAATCACTTACTTTAGCATGTGGTTGTTTTTAATACTTGGCAGAGCTCTAATTCTAAAAAATGCTAAACTGTGTTCCCAAACGGTTGAGATTGCTTCTTGGTCTGGGGCCAGAAAGTTGCCAATGGCCTTTTAGACTGTGCGGAGACACTGCGTCTGGAGGAGGCAAACAGGCTTTCCTCTTCATTGTTGGTGAGCCTGGAGCTGAACTAGCACCAGAAAGGTCTGGACATGTTATGGAAAAGTTACCAAACACATTTAAAATAGTTGGAAGGGTTCTGAAGAGCATTCAGTAGATCCAAACTGGTTGACCAGACAGCTAGCAAGGGAAAAAGCTATTTAAAAACCTAAGGAGGATGTAAACACCAGGAAAATACAGGACATTTTCACATGATGGGGAGATAATATAACCAGTAATAATGTAATAATAATATTTTAATAGACACTGGTTTGTAAGCATAAGATCCCCTCCTCCGTAGCTACAGCATATTAAACTATCTGAAGTATAGAGAGGACATTCTGATTTTCCTCAGTTGCTTGTTTATTTCAGGACAGTTATCATCCTCCCTAAATTTTATTTAAAGTTCACAGCAGTCTATGCAGCTAGTGCAGTTTTAGGTTAAGCATATTTTATCCATAATTGCTATATTTGGTTCTCAAGTTATTATTGCAGTTCCTTGGGGTACATTTAAATCCACCTTATTGTAATAGATTATGGAATATAGTGGCTAATGTGTCTAATGTAAAATAAATGACTATAATGATTTATGATCCAGCACTTCAGTTTTATTGAACATAAGGATCATTGTACTAAAATGGATGGTGTATTGCTGGTTTAGCATAAAATACTGAATAACATATTCAAGGAAATGAATGGATTGGCCAGTTCATAATATTCTGCCCCTTCAGCTGAGAGGTCTTTAATAAGCAAGAGTGTCATTACACTTGAAAATGTATGTGTAGGTAATCCATTATCTAGAACAATGACAGTGATCGGATGAAGCTCTTATTAAAGAAGGGCCCTCCTTACAAGGAAATAGAGAGCACTTCCCTGCCTGTGGGAGGCTGTGTGTGTCGGTGTGTTTCTGGTTTTGTGTCGCTGAATTTAAAAGTGTCCATGTATTTTAAGATAATTTTGGAGGGGCTTATAAGGTGGTTTTAAAGGTGGAAAGCAATGTTACTAGGCTATGGTTTTCGTAGGCTTGTAATTAAATCCATCTTTGCTGGTCCTTATTACCGTATGTACCTGTGAGGTACGTTTTTCAGCTCTTCATTTTTGTCTCATTTGAAGGCCAATCTAAATTACACCTTTGCGTGCACGTTACTTCTGTTTACACCCAGGTTTAGTAGTGTCATCTCCTACTAAACATCAAGAAGATTGATGAACATTATAAGGGGCGATGCTGCTGGGAGTATCCCTGTGTGGGGGTGTTCGGCTTGCCTCTGTGTTACCAGCAACCCTCGCTTTCCGACAGTCACAGCCAGCGGTGTCCTGGCTTCAACTTTCTGAGGTTACGCCTCAACTCTTTAACTCTGCAATCTTGAAAAGGAAGAAGGTTTTATTAGTGAGGAGGGGAAATTAATATGAGTCATAACATGGACAGAATACTTGAAATCTTGTCTGATTAAAGGGTGTCTCTAAAAGTAAGGAAACAAAGCTAAAAATATGAAAATAAAAAGTAACAATTAGAGATGCTGTTTTAAAGTACACATCCGAAGGAAGCTGTTAAAAGAACATAGATGATTCTATATCTAAGTATGTTCACAGGGATGACAATACATTTTCCTAAAATCAAAATAGGACGGCAGGTTATAAAAGAGTAGCTGCCAGCAGTTTGCTTGTAATAATTTGTAGTAAAAATCACATTTTGTTATGTATTGGGGAGAGGAAAAAATTAATACATTTTGGCTATGTTATCCTGGAATAACTCTGCATCCATTGTCTTAATAGTGCTTGGATAAAGCTTAAAGACAGAAACTATTAAAAAGGCATATTTACATTCATTATACCCATGGTAAAAGTGAAGGAAGAACTCCTTTTTATGTATTTACGGCTTAGACTATTAAAATAAACACGATCAAAGTACGATAGTTCTGTTACAGCACTTCCAGACAAATCATCTCCCCATTTAAACAAGATCTCACCAGGATTTTGAGTGGGAAGGAGTTTGATGCTATTTTGCCATCTATTACTAGCTTTTCCTGTCAGTGAAGCGCATCCTTTGGCAGACGTGCAGGGAGACTTTTAAAACAATTCAAAATTATTTTGGCAAAAACTGAAACACCTAGAGTTGCAACAACACGTGTTCAGAATTTTTATGTATCCAAAACCATTCAGGCAGGCTTTGACATGTAATTGGATACTGTTTTATAGCTGAGGCATTTCAAGTTTCTCATTTCTTACATCTCAGCCCGTTTTATAAGTAGATCAGTCATTCCAGCACACTCAGAAAATCCTAAACCAGCTGCAGTTGTGCTTCTAATGGAAGCACAAATTGTATCGATACCTGCTGTGGGCTGCTCTCCTGCTTTGGTGCAGGAGGGTTTGAAGGACCTGGGTCCCTCTAGTCTTTTGGGCTTCTAATTATTCTTACGGTTTTGGTGGTAACAGTTAGAAGTGATGCTGCTTTTTTACTGAAGCCTGCCGTCAAAGTTTCCTTGCTGCCTTAAGCTTACAGATCATACATTGTATGTTTTGAACAAGAAAAGTCCTTGGAGGACATATTGACTCCTCGTTGACACCAGAGCAGTATGATAGCGTGTGGGGCTCTATTTTAGTGGCCTAGGTAGGCTTGAGTAGAGGTACCTCGCAGCTCTTGAGACTAAGCTCTCGAGCTCGAGAGCAGCATCCTGCTGCCTGCTCATACGTAGCTCTGTTGCAGCTCAGACCCCAACAAGGTGGTGAAGCACACTGTTCTCTGGTCCCGCAGTGTGCTACAGCTGCTATTATGGCATGGTGACATCCACCGTGCCCAGTGGTGGCTGAGGCCATGTCAGCTGCATGCAGGGTGCTGCCTAGAGCTGGTGCCACACTGGTGGTGCCCCTGCTCGTTCCTGGGATGAGGCTCGTCAACATGGGTGAGGTGGCGGTGCTGGGACGTGGCTGACTACAGAGAAAGTGGGGACCGAGCTCAAGCCCAGCTCATCCCCTTTTTCCCCCGTGTTTGAGCACAGGCCCATCCCATGGTGAAAGCGTGGACATGCTTTATTGCGTACCCACACACACAACCCCATGGCACCCTGCCCTCTGCCAGGACCCATCGTGGAAGGGTGTAGCTCGGGCTCTGGAGCCAAATTGTGACTCTCCCCATTCCTGAAAGCCCTTTGAATCTTTCCTCTGCTTGGACATCTGGTTTTCACATCACGGTTACTTCAGCCCATAAGCTTCCACAAGAATTTTAAATAAAATATCGCTACTAACCAGCTCCGCGGGGGAAAGAAGTGGCTTTGCTCACAAATGGGCGCATTGTTGAGGCCAGAGAAATAGGGGTTTCTTTCATTCACAGTGGGTTACATCACTGAGTGCCAGCCAAATGACGGAGAATAGCAAGAGCTGTTATAGGAACAAGTTTATATACTGCAAATGCAGGAAACGTCGTTGCTAATGGTGCACGACTGATGTATATTCAGGCCTTGGCCATAGCATTTCAGGAGTAGGAGATGGGCCAAGTGATGTCCTGGGAGCTGTGGGCATCACACTGCAGGAAGGTGGGGGTGGACCTCAGGCATAGCATGCAGGTCTTGGTGGGTTGAAAATAGCTTTTTCCCCACCTCTGCACAGGCATATGTGGGTGTCTGGATTTAGCTCACACAGTTTTAGACACCTCTAAAATTTATATACTGACTTGTAACTGTAAGCCCCCTTTACAGGCGGTGAACAAGCGCTTCCAGGGTCCCTCAGCTGACCCACCTTAGGTGCCTGTCTAGGCAGGATGATACCAAGGTACCCTTACAGATAGTTACTTGATGTAAAAAAAGCTTTGATTGACTAGCTCAGAACTAGACATCTAACTTCTGGATGCTCAGTTTAGGCCAGATAACTTTTCTCCTTTTGACTCTCTTAGTGCTTCTTTGCGTATATCTTTCAAATCTTGGTGAGTGCATACAGAATAAATTAAAAGGTCTGTAACTGCCTTTGCACATATTTATGATTTTAAAATCATAAGGAGATCCTGCCATGGGAAAATTGTGTTAAATCCCTGCTTAGTGAAGATCAATGACAGTCTAAGCATATATAGAAAAAGATACATATATATATATGCATATCTATCTCTCTATCTATAAAAAAATACCATGTCTTTACATCTTTGTAACAAAATTTTCCTGTTAGTGTGATTTGCTGAATGTATTCTCATTTACTTTTCTGGATGAGTATGCTGAACAAAATATACATAAGGAAATAATACTAGACATTTTCTTTTCTGATGCAAGTGAAATTTTAGGGCCCCAAGACTTGTTAAAGGATGAGGAACATCCCTGTGTATCAGAACATGGATATAATACTTAGATTTAGAACTCCCCATAACAGAAAGACTTTTTTACCGTGTGGAATCAGCATAAAATAATGAAAATAAATGTTGTGTCTTTTTGTTTGCATTAAATATAGGATCATTTCTTTAAGAAGTGATGATCCTTATGAAACAGTGGTGTGTACAGCCAGACTTTCTGAAACTGAGCAAGATTTATGCACAGATTTCCATGGTGTTTTACAGAAACTTTCTGTTACAAAGCATGCATTTGACTGCCTGCGATGATACAGAATATTCCAGCCAAGTGCTCAGTTTTATTTAACATACTTGCATGGTTTACCTGTGTATGTACAATGATATGTGTGAGTTACGTGCTCTTTACTATTTAAAACCTCATATATAAACATATCTAAATGCGAAGATTATTTTCTTACTTCCAGGTTGTTTTTGTTCCTCTCAACCTGTAGAAACCATCTTTCTTTTGCAGAATGGTGCAGGGATGTTTGGCAGGCAGGGCTCTGCCTGCATCAGAGGTGCTGAGCAGTAAGGGGTCGACCACAGAGGGGCTCCTGCCCCCTCACACGTGTGCTCTCAGGAGGGAGGACTTCTGGTGCCCGTCAGGTCTGGGCACAGCCCAGGGACTGTCCTGTTGTGGCATCTCTATGCCCGTGCTTGAGTTTTTCATTTGTGCCCCTTTCCCTTTGCACCTGTAACTCAGTTGCCAACATCTTCCAGAGTTCTACTGAAGACATTATTAAAGGTTATTTGTAAAACATACTTTGTTAGGATATATGTCTGCTCTCAGCTGTAGTTCTAGTTATTGCTTGGTAACCTTGGTCTTCTGTCGGAAGAAAGTCACTAGGGCTAACTGTGCACTAAGAGTTTAAGCTGCCATCAGGGAACCTCTAGAAATACTATTGTCCCAGTTTCTGTTCTGGTTCTGGTTACAATTTGAGTTGTAAGTTGTGTTTGGAACTCCATTTATCCTGTAGAGCCCCTTGGCTGCCAAGAGCCACCTTCCCTCCCTAATTTCTGTGGAAAGGGATAACACCTGTCCCAGTACCTTGTCCTGGTAGTGCTCCTGCTCTAGCACCCGTTGGCCATGGAGGGACAGACTGGCACGGCTGCGTTGCTGACCTGAGCTCAGCTTGCCAAAGTCAGACTCCTCCTTGCTTTCTGCTACAGGTAGAGGCACTGCTGATACTGTAATTATTTAAGTGACAACTTCACAACATCAACAACATTTTGTAAGTTACATACAGAATTTTCCCAAATCCTCCCGCTCGGCTTTTGCTATGCTTTTGCCAAGGTTTCCTCTCAGACCAGTGCATTTCCCACCATGCTCAGATGAGGTGAGTAAACCCAGCACAACGTAGCATGCGTAGCTAAAAATCCCTCACAGGTTCACAGTGCAAATGAGACCTTCATCGCTCCTTATTACTTTGCTTTTCAATGTGGCCTTATTTGAGGCTGGTGGGATGGCTCACCACAGTTTACAAATGCAAAATCTGGCCGGGTCTTTTCCAGGCTGTGGAGCCCGGCGTGTGGATGGAGTTAAACAGTTTCACATTCCTGAAGAGAACAGGAATGTTTTCACAATGGAATCTGCTCTGTGTGAATTACAGGAGTTTATTTTTTCAGGATGAACTCCTTGGACAGTTTTTTTTTTTGTTTGCTTGTTTTTTTAAAGAGGAGATGATATGCCATGAAAATATCTACTGTGGTAACTAACGGTGGTGTTATTAAAGCTTGATTGGGAAAATTCAGGTTAAAAAGTCTATCAGCTATTGAGGAGGGACAGTAACAAACATCTTGCGGTATTTTCTCCGTCTCATTTTTCTGTGTGTAGGGTTAGCTGGGACAATCCCACCCAGCAGTGCTGTGTGCCAGCTGCTGTCAGGCATTTCCCGTCGGTATTTCCCAGTGAATGCAGAGCAGAGGACCGGGGAGCGATGCTGCTGTGTGGGGCGATGCCCCTTTTCCTTTCAGGGGTTGTACAGGCACATTTTGGCTTCTATGCTGTAGCTAGTAGTTGAGATACAATAATTATGACCTTGGTTAATCATTTTTCCCTGTATTAGTGTTGCTTTTGGGTTCTCATGAAAGTGGACGTGTACTGGGAACAAAACCCATTGAGACTGCCTGCCAGAAGAGGAGCCCAGGACACGTCTCTGACCAAACGCTGCTGTTACTGGGGCTCTGCCAGTGAAGAGACTGTGTCACTGAGGTTCCCGAAATGCTTCTTCCAAACAAGGTTTATTTGGGATTTAAAAATAGGACAAAAAGCACTATGTGAAGCTAAATATTAATTTTGTTGCTTTTCTGGCAGTGAGGCCAAGGAAACGGAGCGAGTTGTACTATTCCATCATGCAACATTAGCTGCATGTCATGTGGCTGAACACAGAGGGAATTTTTATTATCTTTTCATTTGAGCTGTATGGGTAGGATCGAGTTTTGCCCTCAGATGAGTTCTCCAGGCTCCCTGTGGGTCCCAGCAGGAGGTTTGTGTGCTCATCCACAGACAGAAATCACTTGCAGCTCCTGGGCTTCAACACACGGACACTCTCCTGTGAGGTCCCCCCAGTTGCTGTGCATCACTCGAGCCACAGGGACTGGCCTTAACTCGCAGCACCTTTTGCAGTCAGAGGAGTAATTGGCCTCTTCTCTACCCCTGGGTACACACAGATCCCAAAGAGCAGCTGATAGTGGGTAACATTTTCTCCCAAGTAAATGGTTCGTGTAGTTGTGTTGAGGTACCATTTGGGTTGAGACATGCTCAGAGAGGGTATAAATCTGATGGATGCCGCTGATATCCAGGGGATGGATAGTTGCTCAGGGAGACCTCAGGTCCCTTGGTGAAAGAATCTGGAAACATTGGTGGCACCAGCTCGGGTTCAGGTGGCTTGGATCACCCAGAGGAGGACATTCTCCTTTCAGGCAGGATTGCCTAGACGAGGAAAATGAGAAGGGCAGGACAGGACAAAGAAACAGCAGCAATAGATGTGAGCCAGGGACTACTCTGAACTCGTGTAAGAAATGGTATGCTGTCCTCTGCCAGGGATGGCAAAGTTGACACGAGCTCTGGGCCACAGAGCCAATTTGTGAGCTCATCTAGGCAATACAGGCGCTTTGTAGATGTTTCATCTCCTTTTCTGCTTGGGGAAAAGGGTAGGAGAGTTGCCTTGACCTTCTCCTGAATGAAGTAAAATCTTTGAAGGAAATAAGCTTAAATAAACTTAAAAAGGAATGCAGGAAGTCTTTCTTTAGGGATTTGTGTATCACATGTGTCGTTGTCCCATGTATTTCTGTGCTGTGCTACAGCTAAGGACTTTCTATGCTGTCTCTTAACCAGACCAATATACTACTTACACTGACAGAAAAAGTGAGTTATGTTCTGTGTGATCATCTCTTCCACACTAAACTTCATATGCATTTCAAGGCAATGGCAGAACAAGAGGAGTTGTAAGTTTCACCCTCTGTCTTTTTTTAGTTTTGTACATCGAGGCAGTGACATGAACTATTCTAGATATACAAAAATAAGAGCAATAGATTTGTGAGACAAGCTTTGATGTGCAGAGGCAACATAATATGAGCATTTGATTTTGCTGTATTATACAGTAAAACACATTGTCTTAATCAGAAACCTTAATTAAAAAGCTTGTGGTGAATATTAGCTCCTATTCCAGCATAGCGAGTGCTTTACATTTCACCATAGAAGCAAAATTTTTTTGTATATTTGGTATCTTCACTGGGTTAGGTTATTTTATGTGTGTAACTTGGTAGAAAACTGTTTCTTAAATGCACTATCTAGAGGTGGTGACTTTTTTAAACCAAAACGGAGAAGTTATGAGTGCTCAGCACTTTCTACACATTAAAACTGGAACAATTGAAATGTTATGTGGTACAGGGCTGGAAGTGTGTTGTGCAGTAGGAGGATGTCAGCCAGAATCAGACATGGAGAGGGAAGGCTGAAAGAGCCTGGCGTGTTTAGTCTAGCAAAGCGCTCGGCGAAGGCTGAGCCGCGATACGGTGTGTGCTGAGTGCACCAGAGGGGAAGGCTGCTGGAGGCAAAAGGAATCAGCTAAACCGAGGGGACAGTGTTCACACGAGGGCAACTGGGAATGCACAGGTCAGAAAATGGGTGCAGCTTGTCGAGGAGGAAAGGGAGGCTTTCCTGACCAGTGGAAGAGGGAGGTTTGAGAGCGGCCTCCCAAAATCAGCAGCGGGGACGTGAGGTGGTGTCGTCCCTTGTGTTTTGTGAATGGACTTTAATAAAGGTGCTGACTGGAGTCTCTAAGCTGCCGTGTCTTCTATCGTCCTGCAAATATGTGGGTCATTTGCGGGTTCACTAGATCATAGAGTGCACAAAGGTGTAGGTTATCTTCTCTTATGACTTAAAGTTCAGGAAAAGGCGTCAAGTCATTGGCATGTGCTGTTTTTGAGGAATATGCTAAATAGTTGTAGCCTTTTGGGAGGAAGAGGCACAGATGGTAGAAGGAGATGCCTTCTGCTTGTTGCCAATAACAAAGCAGCATAGGTGAGGACATTTGCATGTAGTGTGCACGTTTGTGTGTCAGTGTTGGACATTTCCTATTGCTACCACATTTCTGCTGAAAGATTGTGCCCCTTCATGGCTTTGGACTGGTTTGGTTTTTTTGTTCTCTGATGGGTTACACACAGCACAGAAACACTGATAAAGCTGGTAAGAGTGAATGATGCTTCTAACTGTTTGAGTGGCAAAAGCACCATTCACAAAGGTGTGGCTGGTCCATCACAGCATGTCTATGTTTCCCAGTGACATGTGGGTGCATCCAGGTGTCATTGTTAGCATCCTTCTCCTCACATATCCATGTGCTTTTTCTGAACTGAACTAAACTGAATGGCCTGAATTATGGTACTCATTACCTAAAGGTTAATGTTAGTACTCTGATGATGGAAGTATTTGGTTTTTTCCCCTCTGTACCACAGGCTGTTCAGGGAGAGAGAAAAAAGACCACTCAGGCCTTATTAAATCACTCATGGTCCTGGTGTTACCATGGCTCGCCAAGAGCCCCCCTGTGTATCACAGCGTTCCCAGGGCCGTAAGTAGGAGAAAACACCATAAAGTGCCGTCCAAAGGGTCTGACTCAAACTGCAAATGCAGAGATGGATGGAAAATTAAAGCAGCATTTTGACATGTTGTAGCACCATAGGCTCTCAGCTTTTAGGTATAAAAATCTCACTTTAAAAAATAAAAAGTATGCTCAATAATATTGGTTATGGAACCAGGCCACTCATGCAAATAGAAATACAGTCTTTGTTTTTACTAAGGAAGCCATCAAGCATCCTTCTGTGTTGTGCTGTAGTGTAATGTTCAGACTATGCAGTAAATCCCACTTTTGGTGCATGTTTCTGTCAGCAGAAAGTGCTGCGGGGCATTTGGCTTCAGCACCGTGTGCTAAGAAGTGTCTCCGTTCCCCTGACCAGACGAATAACGCTGAGATTTTAGAGGGAACTGGAGCCTCTTATTTCAGATACAGGGTGGACATCTAGAGATGGGCTGCAGAGACAGAAAGGAAGGGGGTGTGAATCCTGCAGACCGATGGGGATGCAATGTACCAGGTACCACTGCGCTCGCTGGTCCATGTGTTATTGTGGGGGTTGCGTTTACTGTGTATTTGATGAGAATATGAGAATTAGGGGATGTTTTGATGTATCGATTTCTGTTGCACATGCCACAAATGCTGGATAAAAAATTTAAACTGTGGCATTTCTACCCAAGTGTTTCATACATTCCAGGTATTTTGATCATTTCCTAAAAGGCAAGGGTAATAAATAGCTTCTTAAATGCACAATAACACTGAGGCAAACTGAATGATATAAAAATAATAAGCAAAGACATGTAGGGGTAAAACACTAACCATATTTGTTCTCAGCCATATTTGTGGAGAGTGTATGGCAATTTTCAAAGCAGGCAGACAGCTACCAACATTTTTCTTCAAAAGGGCAGAATTTGACTTTTACCCTTTATGAGGGCATTGAGTCGCCTGTCTGAGGAATCTTCATTTTGCCTGCAATCAGAAGGGGCACTGTGCGGACTAATGTTGATGTCATTTCTCATCTGAAGCTTGTTCTGTCTAAAATATCAGGGCCCAGACATCTTTATAGCAGCAGAGCAAGTGAAAATACCTAGTTCTGTTTAAAACCTCTCAACTGTGTTCACACTTTGGATGCCAGTTTTTACAAATAATTTCTAGATACTACAAGAAAAACATATTCTGTAAATGAATGAAGCTTGTTTGGCATCATATGCGTGACTCCATACATTTACATGTATTGTGACCCAAATTTAACCTTGGCCAAAGATAGTCAAGCACTGGAAGAGTCAGTACTTGCACAAGGATTGCCTTTGACATGGTATTTCCTAGATCATTGCAGCCTATGGGAGCTGCTAATTACCTGTGGAGAGCCAGAAAGGTAATACCTGTAATTTCCTTATGGCCCCGGGCTGTCTAGTTGCAGTTGCAGTGGGTTAGTATGGGGTGCCAGTATTGTGCAACGTGGGTAAACTCTACAGTGACAAATGACTTAGAGGCATTTTCAAGGTGACATTTTGATCAGGGAGCTTGTGCCAAGTGTTTTCTATTAAGCATTTCATTTCACTGCATGGTTAATCAGAAAAAGATTCTTCCAAAAATCCATTATGTCATATGTCATATGTAATATGTCACGACCATTTCTCCTTGCTTAAAATGGAGGGGCCATGAATGCTTGAAAAATAAAAAATCTTATTTCTGCTTAAGAGTGCTTAAAAGTAAAAAAATGAAACAAAAAAAGTACCTTTGCTTTTGACCTTGTTTAAAAGCTATCTAGATGAGAAACCAAAAATGCAAAGGTTTACACAGCTTGACATGTTATTCATTATGCAAATACTTTCAAAAGCAATGCTAGCCTGTGTAGTATTATGATATTTGATAAAATCAGTATTAACTATGTGTATCTTTTGAAGCTATAATAAGTCTGGGTCATTTTATATGACTGCAAAGACCTTTTGGAATATAGATCAAATCCCCAGCATGTTTTCCTTTCTTAGCAAACCCTTTTCTACATCTAGAAGGCTCAAGTACTAAGACAGCCTGCAAGCTTGTATCAGAATTGGTCTTTCTTTTCCCTTTGTATAAATGAGAAATGAGTTTTATATACACTCACCAAAAATACACTTCTATGTCAGCATCAGTATAGATTCGGTTTTAAATGTGCTTGAGTCTTGTTCTTGACTAGTTGATTCTGACAGGGCTACACATGTATCTTGTTTACTTAAGGCAGGAGGTAGGATGAAACTTTGGTTTCCTCTTACTGACCATCACAGTAAGATGTCTAAATGGTTTCCAACATGCTAGCTTTTAGCTCAGGCTAAACTCCTTTGAAATCTTCAAGAACTATACAATCCGTAGATTCATTTACAATCCTCCGTTCTTCTGGCTTGAATGCCTTTAGCTACACAAGTAACAAACAGCTGGACAGACTGGCAGAGCACCCTTGTGAGATGGGGACACAAAATTTTCTGTCTTTAAGCCTCACCCGTGCTGTTGTGCAGTAACTGCCCTGGAGGGCAAAAGGAGCTTATATCTCTTCTGCCTCAGGAAATCCCATATACCGGGTAGATACTCTGCAGTTTTCTGAGATTCTCAACTCATGGTACCACAAGGGGAATAATTTTATAATGCCTTTAGGTGCTCAAAGGAAAGAAGTAGGCATCTGACTTCTGAAACAGCCTTACCACAAAAGCTGGCACAGAGGGTCGACCCGGTATCCCCTTTGGTTTTGGTATCAGCGTTGCTAGCAGAATTAAAGCCAATATCACCTCTGATGTTAAAGGCAGTGCCATCACTTCAAGGCAGCAAAGTTGAACATAAAAGAGGTGTATTGTCAGTTTCAAGGTAGACGCTCAGAAGGACTGTCACAGTCCTCCCATAAGAGCTCTGGTGAGGCTCAGGCAGACATTAAGAAAGAAAACTGATACCTTCCATGTGTCCGTGCAAAGACCTGCAAACAGACTGTGACACACTCTGCTGGCTCAACCACTGTCATTTCCAAAGACTACTGGCATTGGTGCTGGGCTTGAGAGAAGAGACATGGACAGAACTAGGTGCTTTCCAACAGTAATCCAGCCTCACTGCCGAATGCCCATCATGCGTTAAACTGGAAGCTGTCTGTCCTCGTTTATACTGTTCAAATCTTACCTTTTCCCCATTGTCTCATGGCAGTCATTGCCTCTGAGATCTGTGGATGGTGCAACCAAGAAACGTTTCAATTTCCACAGAGTGCAGTCTTGAGTGCCGAAATTGGTCAGGTCAACATTGGCAGCACAGGAGCCACCCACACATGGTGGATGTCACGGTGGCCCTGCTTCCAGAGATGGAGACCTGTACTTGCCTGCTACAGGAAACTAGTATCAACCAGAACAAATTCCCCTATCCATCCAGTTCTTCACTTGAGCAACTGACAGCGGAAAATCGAAAAGTACATGAATCCTTTGTACGAAGGGTATGATCCTAAAGATTTTTTTTGATTGTTTTGAACTAAGATGTATTTTCTGCTTGAGAACCACCAGTGAATGATTTGAAACGGTTTTACAGTCTCCTTCTGTGCCATGTGAACTTCATGAGACTTTGATTCTGTATTGAGAAACTATTGCAGAGTTCCTTAGTGTCTCCTGTGGGATGAGGTTCACCTTCACATCAAAGAAATGAGTGCTCTAGATGATCATCGTGGTCAGTCCATCCATTTATACTATATCCAGCCCTTTTCCTCAGCCCTTGTCAGAAATTTCTTCCATTGGAGACTTTGGCAGTCAGACTTCACTTCTGAGCTGCTTCAGAAATTCAAGGAAGAAACTGCTGCTTCTCAGTGTTTCTTTATTATGAAGAAACACCACAGAATTTAAAGAGGCTCAACTAGTACATGGGATCTTTCTTATATGGGGTGGAAATGCTTTCCAGCAGCACCCTACCTCCCTCTAAAACCACGTTCTGTACTGTTCTCTGGAAATAGTCTGTAATACAGTGCCTATGTCTCTGCTTTCTGAGGACATATGCCATGTCAAACAATATCCTCAGCTAGAAATTCAGTCAGATTTTGCTCCCTTTCTTTTGCCATTGGAGAGGATAGCATTGCTGTTTTAAGGTCTCCAGTAATGGAGAGTAAAGGCCTGGGGTGGAAGTCTCAGGGGCTGCTTGGTCTGGGAGCTTTGGGAAAGTAGAAACAGATGAAAAACTTCAAAAACCTATTACAAAAGTATGTAACTTATTCGTTCTTTGTCAGTAGGAAAAAGCAGGCTGACCAGGTGTATTTATGCAGGTTATATTGTCCTGACAGTGGCTTTGAGCTGGGAGGATCATGGGCAAAACTGCATTACAGCAGAGATATCTAGAGAAAGGACTGCTCTTATCATGAAAGTCCTTGTTGCAGTTGTGCTTATTTGAGAGGCTTTGTGGACAGTCTGTGTGGAGCTGGTTTGAAGTAATTCAGAGGACAAGCTGGGAGAACCCGGATTAAGTTTGCAGCTGCTACAAGGGACCTTATACAAACTCTAGAGATTCATAGAAATAGTGATCAGAATTTCATTTTAGAAAAAATAAAACAGCAAAAATTATGAGTTAAATGTCAAATAAGAAAGGGAAGGAGGACAATATCCAGGAGGGTAGGAAATCCAGTGGTGCTTTTTTTTTTCCTCTTGTGGCTAACAATTTTTACCTACAAAGAAAAGTGCCTACAGAATATATCCTCTTATTTTGCAAATGACCCTAAAGGATGTGTTCATACTCTAATCATTTATTTCCTCCTTATAATTCAGGGTACATTTATGTTTTCATGCTTTGATAAAGCCATTACTGTAAATTTTTTGAAAATACCCTTGCTAAGGTACCTTAATTGATGCAGGTGATAATACTGTCTGAGCCTAGCAGGGTGAATCAGAAATCTTACTGCAGTCTGCAAAAGTAAGTAGCAATTCACCTTCCTCCCTACTGGGCAGTAAGTAGGAAAACATACACTTGCATCCACCAAAATGTTTTTTCCTTAATATCCTTGTCTCTGGTCTCAAGGATAAGATTTGTTTGTTTCCAAATCTGTTCCTGTGCTAGTCATAAAAACACTGTCGGAGAAGTATTTGTAAGATGCATTTGACAGGAACGAGCACTGGGCATACTTGATCCCTCAAATCTGTGCAAGAGGCTGATCTGGGAAGTGCTGTGCCCCCAAGAGCCCCGATCACTTTAGGGGATGCCAGAAAAATGTTGACAGTATAGGCAGTTGTGTTTGAAGTTTAGGATACCGTTTCTGTAAGAGGGACAAGAGACAGCCTTCTCTAAGAAAGGAAAGTGAGTGGTTGCCAAGAAGGTAATATAAAAGAAAACAGGGAATTAAGGAACTGCTCTGTGTATATGATGATGGATTATTACTGCTTTTGCTGGCTATGAACAAGACTGTTTTCCTGAGTGTGGGGGAGAGTGGGGAGTGAGCAGTTTGACAGGGCAGTAAGATCACTCACTCGATAGTAGAGAACTCTCAGCTAGCTTTGCCAGACAAGGATGAAATAAGTAGGATGACTTGGTACAAATCTCTTTTTACTAGATCAGATGTCAGTGAACTAATAGTCACATATTTGTAAGTCAACATAAAAGCGTAAGGATATTTACTTGCATTGACCAATGCTTCTCGCAAAATGTTGTGGGGGGAGGCGTGTGAGGAGTGTGCCACCAGGACAAGACTCTAGGTATGAGGCACGCAGATGGATCTGTCGCTGCTAATGTCCTTCCTTAGGGGAAAATATGATGTGCTCATTAAGTTATTGCACTCTATATTTCTTAATTACTGTGTACTCATTATATAGGCTGTTATTACTGACCATTTATACAAGAATATCTTTGCAACAGTGCCAGTCTTTCAGACATGTAAATTTTAAATCCAGTAAACTAGTTTTGATTTCTTTTAATAATTCTTTTTAAATGGTATTTGGATTGTTGAAAACATCATCTTTTATGGTTCCTGTGACTATTTTTTTTTATTCCATTGTGGTTTTTTCTTTCTCTTGGAAAACTAATGCTGTCATTATTGTTGTTAGAAATTGTTGGTCCTTTCCCACACGTCTGGAACTGATTTTGTTCTCCGTGTTTCTAATGGAGCTGAAGTGAATGTGGCTCTTTGTTTAGCTTTCTTTTTGTGCCACAATATTATTAGGTGTCTGAAAAATGTAGAGCTTCTGTGGCACTTCACAAACATTAACTCACTGACCATGCTCAGCTTTGCAGTAATTTTAGTGTTGGGTTTTGCCTTCACCTGACACTTAACTCAGGCTTGATCCAGCTGTGTTTTAGGACCTCTTGGTATCTGATAGAACCATATGGCTGTGCTGCACAAGCCTGCATAACCAGCATCCTCACTAACATCATCACCCCTGATTTTGGGTGTCTATGTCTGTATATGCTACTCTTCTGTTGCTGCTTTCCCAGTAGCTTTGTCTCCATGAGCAACACCCAGAGGGCCTCTGTTCCCACTCTTTGCCTCTCCACCCTTCCACCCTGCAACGTACCTCTTGGATGACACAGTTTCTAAAAATCACATTTAAAAATAGCACTGTGTTAATAAATATGTTTTATTAGGGGAAACACATTCAACCATGTGGAATTTGAAGCCTCAGTGCTTGCCAAACAACTGTTTTGCACTCATCTCCTTGGCACCAAAATGCTAAGATGAAGGCTGCCTTTTGCAGGTTGCCTGATGGCGAGCTGAGAGGGTGCAGGGAGGGGGCAGGCGTTACTGGGCAGGTAGCATTTGCTGTGGCGGTTGTTTAGTTCTGGACCTTTCTTGGTAGCACATGCTGCTGTGCCTCTTCCACTTCATCCTTCTCTTCCATCCCTTCTTCTGTCATACTTTCTGCTGCCCACCCCCCTTCCCTATGCTTCTTCACTCTGTGGTCTTACCTGTTTAAACCTTTCCATTGCTTGATCTTTCCTATGGCAGTGCCTTTGGTAACCTTATTCTCTTTTTCCAGGACCTCTGCCTTCCAGTGAGAGCTCCACTGGCACTGGTGGTTGGGTCTATCTGCCTTATGTTGGTATAGCCACACAACTGTCTTTGCAGCAGCTCTTGGCTGTGTTTGGCAAGTGCTAGAAAAAGACCTTCTATTTTGGTAGTAACAACTGGAATTACAGAGGGCAACCAGTATTCTGTAATACTCTAGTTCTTCCTGGTCCTGTTGAGGCTGCAGCAGTGTGAGAGCTTCTTATCTGAATGGTTGTCTCCCAATAAACTCCCTTTTGAAACCTTTCTGGTGGTTATCCCAAGGGCTGTGGGCATATGAGTCCTATCACGGAAGGGCTGTTAGGGTGCTTTGCTGTCCTTCAAGCCCCAGCCTCTCTGGGTGATTTCTCTGGGGTACTAAAAAGGGCATGGTGCTGATTGTCTTCTCCATTGACTGGAGATAGCTGCTTTTCTTTGTGTTTGTTCTGCCGCCTTCTTTTCCCTGGTCATCCTTTTCTGCAAATTCTCTCCTGGGCATTTATCAGGTGCAGAAAAATTCATCACATTTTCTTAATCAGATCATTTGCTATGGCTGATTGAGTGATAGTATACGTTCTTGCTGGATTTGGTGTCAATACAGTTTGTTGCTTGTTCCTAATACATTGGCGTGGGGAGAGAGGCAACTGTCTGTCTTTGCTTTTCTGGATTCTTAATTTTGATTTTAATTAGATATTATGGTTGAAAGCTAAATTTTTACTTCAGATCTGCTACTTCAACCAGGTGATTTTCTTCTCAGATCTTTTGCCTACATGGATCTTCATATTTTACTGTATTGTTTGCATTGTTCTCAGTCATTGCCTCTCTTTGCTAATGGGCCCTTCTCTGAGTTGTTATGCCCAGCCATGGGAGGGTTCCCAGGCAGATCTCACACAGCATTAACTCCAACCACCCCAGCCTGGCTGTACCCTGCAGGTATTCAGTGCTCATGGCATAGCTATGACAGTGCCTCGGGGAATGGTCAATGGCATCCGTAGGGCCATGAGGAGCGTTATCTTTCTCTCCGCAATCATAAACTGTCCTGGATTGTCCTGCTGCTCTGAAGCACAAGTCTCCGCCACGGCCACAGCATCCTTGCTGTGGTTGCCTTAGATTAATGTTTGCGCTCCATTGTGCTTCATTTCTTCACTTTCTTCCATGTGTGTATATTCTAGAGTTTCCTTAATGGACCTTTTCCCCACAAACACTTGAGAAGACTGGCGGCTGAAGGGCTGTTTGGACTTTTTGAGTAATGTTGTTATGAGCTTGGCTATACTCTCCTGTAGTAAAAACTGCTGTCCACTGTGTTTAAAGGCTTGGGGCTGCTGGGGAACATCTGATTTATTAATGGCCTCTTTTCAGCTTCCTCCTCATCTTAAGAAGATATAAGCAGGTAATTAGCTAGTTGCTGAGAAGACTGTGAAAATAAACTTTAAAATTCCTCCTTGTAAAATGATTTATTTAACAGTTTTATTCTGACGTGTGTTTTATACTTTAATCATCTGTCTGTGGCTGTGAAACAGGCCAGGTCTCTTCATCTTATGCTGTTATATTTTAGAGGACTGATCCTACATGGTTTTGTTTTCTCTTTTGTTGCCACATCTGAGTGTTTACATTGGCTTTCTGGTAGACGCTTAATTGGATTGTAACTGATTTTACACTAAAGACTGATGTCCAGTTTTCTTGCAGTCCTGTCTGGATTGCTCTGGTATCTGGACAGAATCAATATTCAGAAACGTATTGAACTCTTTTGCTGTGGCGTTCCTTCAGGGACATTACTTATATTTGATCATCACTGCCAGTTGTCCAGGGTGATGAAGGTGTTTAGGTACCTTCAGTAATGTCTCTGTTCCTGTTACAGTTCCTTTTTGGAACTGGAGTTCTGGTATCTGCAGATATCTCCACCTGAATGCCGATAAAAAAGAAAAAGACTAGCAGCTGTTGTCAGGACTCTTCCAGACTCCTTTCATTCCCTTTCATCCTTCTCGACTATTTTCTTTGATGGTAATTCTATTTTTCCAGTTCCCAAAGCTCATCATCTCAAAGTCCTCTTTGAGTCTGAGCCTTCTTCAGAAGCTCATGTTAATCAGATTATTTGTGAAACAGCCTTAGTATCACACCAATAATCTTTATAGGTATTGAATGACCTATACCCTTTGTCAGGAACTTGCACGAGGTACGCAACTCTCTTTCATCATCATCTGTTATCTGCAGGCTCCCTTACTTTTGCTTCATTCAAGCTTTTTCCCTCTGTATAGGTCTCATTTGTCTTTCAGATCATCAGACTCCCTAAGCATCTTTCTCCTCTGCTGAAACAGACACAATAATGTCTGAAGAAAAAGATTCATGTCTGTAACTCATCACTTGCCACTTTTACTCACTGTTAGAGCAAGATCATGAATTCACCAAAAAGAAAAACCTCTTCCTTAAAACTGGAGCCTGGAAAGGCCCTAGTTTGAGGTGCTGAAAACTCATATTTTCAGTTGCACCCCCCAGGGAAAGCCAAAGGGATTTACAGTAAATATCAGGGTTTGCATCCAGAACTGCTGACAAACCAGCCTCCTTTTGATAGATGGATTCATTATCACTTTCTAATTACAAGCAGATTTCCAGGTGTGTTCACCACGTTATAAATGAAACCTGTCCATTGTTACACAGTGCTGGCCTCTGGGTCAGCCGTAAGGGATCTATAGCTCCTCTTCTGTCATTGGACCAAATTAATCAGATGTATTTTTAACAGATAACCTTTACAAAAGTGACTGATTAATCACTTGGTAATGCGGACTGCTATCAAGTTCATCATCTCCAAATAAAGGAAGGAACTCAGCAAGACTACAATATGTCAAATGCATCGGTCTCAGTGTGTTAAAATACTTTCAGGGCCAGATGCTACTCTTCTGAAAGGATAGAAATCTGCTACATCAAACATATATGTTTTTCTGCATCTGTGGGTCAGATTCTCCACTCAGATGATGGCTTTCTGGTTACACAGGCTGGCTGTCAAACGGAGCCCCACGTGTATACATTTAAGGACAGAATTTGATCACTACAAAGTAATATGATTTCTACCAGATTGTGTCATTTGATTGTTGGTTTTTTTTTTTAGAACTGTGATTTTTAAGAGGGTATTGAAAGCTATACACATCAGTAAAACACAGCCAGTCTTTGTCTAATCCTGTATCCAAGGATAGATTTAAGTGTGATTTTTCTATGTTCCAGTCGCTTCTTTTGAAGATAAAACAGCCTGTCTTTTAATTTTTGTATTGAAGAATATGCTTGACATCTTTCAAACTGAGATTAGGTTAGTGAAGGCATACCCTCGTTTATGCTGGAAAATGAAACAAGTTCCTAATTGTCAAAAGATTAATCCTTGGCAGTCATCCAGGGCAATATTTGCTGTAGCAACTTGGTATCCATCACAGTTAGGGACCAAAGGTCTTGTCATAGACGTATTCCTCGCAGCAGCGCTGCAGCAGGGCAGCTCAGCCTCACTACCCTGGGCTGTTAGTCTCTGGGAAACTCTATCCATTCCTCAATTAGTGCCCTCGCGGGGGTCACAGTCTTTGATGACTGAGCTATTTCTAAAGATTGAAATATAAAGCTCAGTAATATCCAAAAAAAGGCAAACTCTGTTTTGTTTTTTTTTTTGCGCTTAGCAATGTTTCTTGTTAGAGGTTTTAGCATCTACTAGATATCAGTACTACTAATAATAAGTGAAATGTGAGGGGTTCTTTTCTGTGATAATCACCATTACCTGTAGGTTAATATTGCTTAAATTGTCTAACTTTTTAATTATTTTTTTTTAACTAACTTGCTGTTGAAGTGCAAAGCTGTTATAACAGCCTCTTCAACTGCCAGCATCACCAGTCATGTCCCTGTTTTTGAGTACTCTCTTTTTCCCTCGGAAATTCAAGAGAGGAGCAGAAACAGAGATGACCCTTTGTTGTCCTGCAAACCTAACAGAAGAGTAGGTCAGTATTAGAAATACCTCATAGATTACCAAAGCTAGCAGTCCTAAGCCTTGTTCTCTCAAAACTGCAAAATCTTGTATCCCTCCTTCTGTGTAAGCCACCTCTGCTGTGTTTTGGGTGATTACTTCAGTGTAGCCTTAGAAAATTCTTCAAAGGGAGTTTTATATCCCTTATTCGTCACAGAAATGACGATTCAGAAAACGGTCTTATTGGGTTCAGTACTCATTGTCACTGATACCGTGTACCCTTTGACTTTCCACACTGCTACCTGGCAGGAAACTGCCTACAGTTTTCAGTTTGCATGGCAGGGAAAAAATGGAGAAAAATCTCAGTCTGATGCAGACTGATAAAGGGAGGGGATGACTATTTAAAAAATTGGGTGCAGCTTTGTTTTCTTTGAGTCCTATTCTGCTCTGCTAAGGTTGACAGGATTATGGGGTGTGGGTAGGATCAGGACTTGATCTCTCACTGATGAATCTGTGCCCATTTAGTGCTTTATAGGCCCAAGGGAAAGGGGCAAATTGACAGAGTGTCTTGGCACACTGCAGTCTATATTTGGATCCCTGATTTAAAGCTGACAGATGTGTAAAATCATATGTAGCCAGAAAACTCCCTCGCAAGGACACAGCTGCATATATCGATGAGTCAAAGTTACTCCAGTTAAGGCTGGCATTAATTTATATGTGGCAAATTCCCTCCAGATCTCTGTTCCTGGTAGTGTAATATCACTGAGTGTAGTTTTGGGCTCATTCCACCCACTCTGGATCAAACCATGTGCTTTTTGGATATGAATGGAGAAGACTTGTAAATCTGAAGCGCTGCTCTTCTCAGATGCTGGGCGAATGCCATCATACCCTCATTTAGCTGTGGCAGCTGTTGTCAGTTACTTAATCTCATAAATAAAATAAAGCCAAATTTCCACAAACTGAATCCGCCTCTATCAGACGGCCTCCTGCAATGCCTTAAATGAACTGCATATTTTTGTTTCTCAGGAATCTCCCTTTATAACCCACTCTACTGCTTGATTATTTCCTCTATGTTGTACAGGAAACGGTAAGTGATTAATAACCTGCCTCAGTTTTACTTTCCCCTCTTGCTGCAGCCTTGTCATGAAATAATGTGACCCACAGATGTCTGAGCAAAGCAATCCATTGCGTTAATGACAGATGCTGTTGGGGCTTGCTCAGTGAAAGTGAGCTATCGCAGGGAGAGGAGCTCAGGTATTCCTGCTACTTTGATCATCTGGGGTTTTTTTTCTTTTGCATAAATTTTGAACGTGCTGAAAACTCCAACAAAGCACAACATAACCCACTCTGGAAAACTGCCTGAGGTGACTACCAGTCCCGGAGGCTCAGGAGGAAGCTAGGAAGCAGGTTTGCTGAAGAAAGGCAGAGTTAGCACTAAAAATTAGCATTCGCTGGCTGTAGAAATGGGAGGAGGTATGTGAGGTGTACCGTATATGTCAGCGCTTGCTTTCTTCTCTGCTAAAAAAGAGAGAATGGAAAATAAGGCCTCTGCACTTAAACAAATGAAAACCCTCAGTTATAGTTAATTTTATCACCCATGTAACCCGTCACAATGTTTACCATTGTCTGGAATGAGTGAGTGATGGAAATTAAAATCTTAGAGCTAGTTTTATTAGGATTTAGTTAGGAGGCTGGTGTACGGAGATAGCTGGCAAGAGAAACTTCCCAGTAGTAGTGCTCACAGGGTGGGGAAGATTCAGACTGACAGACGTTTTCATAAAGCACGAGGCCAGACTGAACCAAATTACAAGCTGATTGAATCTTTTAAGGGTTGCTAATCGTTTCTACAGTGAGTCTATGATACACTCTTCAACCATCAGCTAATGCACTGGAGCCAGCCAGGCTCCTAGCTGGAGAGAGCAAGCAGCCCTGGTGTGTGGCACTGAGCGCTGGCATTTGTCACGCTGGCTAATTGAGGGTGTCACCCAAGCACTCTGCCAGATCTTTGTTTTCCTGAGTGGTTTTTACTAAAGGCATGTTTGAGTAGAGGGAAGAGCGAAATTATATTGTATTTGGTAGCAGTAGAACGTACTATGTAAAGGAATATGATTAAGTGGTGATACTGGCCTTTCTTTTTTATAGTAACTCAGTAAAAGAAGCAGAACACACATTACGCAGATTACTCATAGTAGCTGGTTAGACCCAAGATAGGAAATTTATTTAAATTTACTGGGTGGGGAGAGAAGTGGTAGTTGAAAATTTAGATACCAACTAGAGAAACCTAGAAAATGGTCTAAAGGCTCAATAATTTATCTGTTTAGCAAAGAGTTATTAAAAAATAATTTATCTGTTTAGCAAACCAGGGACCCAACTGCTGTAGGATCTGCAGGGATTTCTGCTGTTGGGAGGGGTGAGGTGTACCTTTTCACCATTAGTATTTCTGAAACTTTTTGGTGCCACTCAGAGTATGAGTGCATATCAGCATGTAGTTCCTAAGCATTTTGTTTCACATCAGCTTTTTAAAATAATAATAATAATAAAAAATATTAGTCATGAAGAGGAAAAGAGAAACTGAGATGTAATTCTGCAATGGATAGGAAGAATTACAGTGCTTTGCAACCCTACAGTTGTCTGCTGCAGTTCATACAATCCAAAGTTTAAATTAAGTAGCCAAGGTCTTGCTCTCTTTTTGTTTCCAAAAAGCTGAGGGTCTTTTTCAAAGCCCTTAGCTCAAGGGGATGCAAGTTGTCCCGATTCTGTGTTCCCTCCTCTCACCCTTACCTTAAGGTACACCATTATCTTGCAGTCATGAAACCTGAAAACAATGGTAAAGAGTTAACATCAAGGACTTCAGCAAAACCACGACAAAATACCCCACAATCCTGCTCTAAAGAGGTTTCTATAGAACATCTGAGTTAAGCATGGCAATTACAAAGAAGCTCAAGTGGTCTTTGCTTGAAATTGCAAATGTACCACATTGCATTATCACAAGAATTCGCATGCAAGAACAGTTTGCAGATGGTTTGCATTGGCATACTTTATATGTAAACGCTCTAGGGAACAGATGGCATCATGGGTTCTTGTGGCAAATGTGAATTTATAGCACTCACAACATGCTAAAGTCTTTTGCCTGTAGCTGAATAACAACAAAAATGAAGTGGAAACTCAGCCCTGTAAATCAGTTTGCCAGTGCCTTTGCCGTTGTAGCTATGGATAACATTTAGTTTAGTCTTTATTGTGAAATTTGGGTTCTTTTATTTGCCATCTACTTGCAATTGAGTGCGAGTGCATGTGGCATGTGTGTATGTTTATTTGAGTGCGCATATGCAGCTTTTAAATTAATAGACTGACATTGTGTAAAGGCCAGGAAGTTGAGATCACAACCATCATTTAATCCAAAGCTTTTGAATTTTTGATTCAAAATTGAATGCAGATAATTCCTGTTTTCCATACATACATGTGCTCTGGGTAAATTGATTGATTTTTAAACAAATATTGACAAATATTGTTAGAAGGGGTAAAATAACAACATAGGTTAGAAGTGTGAATTGCTGACCTCTCAGTCATTTTGTACATACATATGCAGTGGGATGAGCATCAGGGCACGTTAGTATGAAAAGTAGCAGTTCCTTCTCATTTAGACACAAGTTGGAATTTGAACATATTCTGTAAAGAGGAGGTGTTATTTAAGAAGCAAGACCTGTGGGGCAAAAAAAAAAAAAGAAAATTGTGTAAACAAGCAAGGAATTAATTGAATTCCTTTGGAACTGTTATATTGAACTTAGAATATAATTATTATTGCAGTATATTCCCTAATTATTTAGATGCTTGTAAAAATTGATTTTATGTAAACACAGCTTGTTCTAAAACAGCCAGGTCTTTGCAGTGAACATAAGTTGTTTAAAATTTATTGACCTGTCGTTCACATGTGTTACTTTACTAGCACTTAATGGTCTGTTTAGATAGTCTTGGTGTGTATGAACTCCCAGTGCGCTACTCCAAGCACCACACGTTGACAGGTAGCTGCCATGTAGATAAAATAAGGGGCCCTACTCCAAAGCATACAGGGACACACAATCATTAGTTATTTTCTAATCTAAAGCAGGGATTTCCTCGGCAGCCAGAGGAAAAGAAACATTCTGGTTTGGCATTATCTTTGCAGCTGAGTTCGACCCTAAGTCCTGAACCAATATGCAGCAAGGCCAAAAGCAAACAAGCAGGAAATCCAGCCTTGCACCGAATGTAATTGATTTAAGGAGTCTGAGCTTTGAGGGTTTCTTTTTGAATGTGTTGCGTAGACAGTCGCAGAGATTAGAAACTTATTTGGTCCTTCAAGCTCTCCCAAAAAGATTAAAGACTGATAATGGAAAGGTAAATTACTTTTGTAGTAGATAGAGATCACCTTAAAAAACCATTTGTGGTGAAACTTGCTGCGATGTTTTTACCTCTTGTGTATAAATAAAGCTGTCCTGAAAGAAAAACTGAAAGCATTACTTCTTACAGTGCTTATTCTCTCCTGCCTCAAATGTCATTGCTGGACTTCTTTTTTTAGGGCTCCCATGTATTTTGTGAGTTGATGTGACTTTTTTTTATTGTTTAGGTCTCATGAAAAAATAATGCCAATTATATGTTATAGATCAATATAGCTCAAGTTACTAACCAAACTTTCCTGTTCTGTTTCTACATTTACGAGGCTGAGTATTTCCAGAGATCACCAGTTTTTCTGGTTGCTTCTTGTAATTGTGGATCAGCAGCACGGTTGTCTTAACCTGACACACGCAAGGGTTACATCCCTAAAATCCACTGCTGGAGTGTTAGCTGTCCTGCCAAACTTAGTGGTTATCAATGTGTCTATGATCTGTGAATACTTGGCACCTAAAAAGGTATTTATCTTAGCTTCAAATGCCTGGTTTGAAAACCCAGACCTAAATTTGTACTAATACTACATTATACCATCTGAAAACCTACTCTCGGAATGCTTGTAGCCCTGGGAATTCAGCAGGAAATTTTTCATAGGAAAACCGTTGTATGTCAGTGTTTCAATATTTCATAGGGTTCTTAAGTAAAGAATATATTATGTTACTATTTTCTTTCATATATGCAGTTGCATAGTTGTTTTTCTGCCTTCATGTCAGGCCAAATTCTGCTATATTTGACCATCATTAATTCAGAATAACTATTATTTCCAGTGGATTTACAACTATGTCATTTGACATGACATCTACAGTATTGATAAGAAAAATCAGTATCAGGTTTTGTTTGCTGTGGCAATAAAGATGTTTATCTGTCCACTTTTCAAACTCCACTGAATTCCCTATAGACTGACAAATTCCAGTATTCCTAGCTCTTAAAATCAACAACAAAAACCCCACAACTCTTAAATCCTTCACTCCTGTGGACTACACTTGGCTTTGAAAGCATATGAATTTCAAACATAAATAGCTGTGGAAAATAGCTCTAAAAAATGAAGAAATTTTGTCCTTATTATTCTATGCTATTTTCTAGTAGCGCAGAATTGTGAATTTTCATACTATCCAGCCATTAAAATTGACAATTAGTACTTTAAACAAGCAGGCCATCTTCTGCCTGATGTATATGAACATAATTTATCAGCAATGTAAATGTCACATAGACCTGACAGATTATATATTTAGCGATCAGAATCAAATTCACAAAAATGGTTAAAAAACATTATTTGAGAAAAGCTCTGCTCAATAACCCCATATTATTGCTCTGCAAAATATGACATTTTTGTGCTTAAGTTTCATATTTCTTTCTTAGTTTTTGCCCTAGGAGCACTGTGATTAGCTCAGGAGGGTGTTGAAGCCTAGATTGTCAACCTCCAGTGCTGTCTTAATTTGAATTGTTGTATTCAGTGATCAAGTATTTGCCATCAGTTCCGTTTGGTAACAAGTGGTCTCATTTTTATGTGCTACAATAGCATGGTGCCTCTGACAGGTTTAGGCCTAGAGATTTTACTGTTAAAGGTCCCCATTACTGCAAGCTACACGGTCATGCCTCATTATCCCAGCTTTTTCCTTTCCGAGTATCGGGTGCGCGCTGAGGTTGACTTTCCAGCGGTTCCAACTTTTGGGTGAGAGCACTGACAGGATTGCTTTCCCTTGGCTGTAGTGCTCAGCTCTACGCCTGTCCCTCATGCTGCCCTGTGTCCCCATTGTCCCTGGGGGATAAAGGGTAAGTGCAAGGAGTGGATGGCCTTGGCTCTCTCTGCCGGTGCTGGGAGTCGGGCCTTTGTGACACCTGTTAGGGAGCCCGTCCCTTCCCTTCTGGCATCTTGGCTAGGTGGCCAGCATCCCCATCCTGGAAGAAGTCCTGTCTCCAACTTGGCAAAGGACATCCAGGGGAGGATAGGCAGTGCATGCTACACACATTAAAAAGGTTGCATTTTTTGTCTAAAGTTCTTCTTGCTAGATAAGGGCAAGGTTAATGATGACTAAGCTGACCAGCTAACCGTTAGGCAGAATTGGGGCTGAGCTAATGAGAGTAGATGGGATAGGACCTTCCCAGAAGGAAATTTGTTATTGGTGTGATCAGCTTGGGCATCTGGGTTGTCTCAACACCAAACTTCACTTTTAGGGGAAATGTAGCAATATTTACTAACCAGGGTGGCAGTTTTTCTTCTCCCTTATGAGAAACCAGCAAAAGCTTTGCTGTACTCATATTTTTGCACCCTTTTTAATAAACTTGGTGAAGTGTAAGTGACCAGTAAGCTCAGCTCCAGTTTAATGTTCCAAAGGGGCATGGACCCAGCTGGTGTCCTGTGAGTTGTCCATACTGACAGTTAGCACATGGGTCTTCTCTCCCAGCAGTGCCAGCCGTGGATCAGGAGCCAGCTGAGCGAGGAACTAATCCCTATAGGTATCCCCAAGCCAATGCTGTAATGTAGGAGGAGATGCTTTGGATGCAAGCTGTGCTTCAGGGCTGGCAATGAGCTCTGGCCCATTGTGTTTATGAGTGTAGGTACAGCCAAGAGAAATTGCTGTACCTCTGTATAGACCCTCCAGAATTCATTCATTCATGATGCTAAGATGTCATTTGGGTCCAGATTCCTAAAATTGTCAGAGGGTCAGTTGGGATTCAGGGTGGTGCCTGCATCTTGGCTAAGACTGACAGGCAAGGCAGGTGTACTTTGCTAAAATGAAGGCATAAATATCCATGTGTTTTCTGGTGGCTGGGATTGTGCGGAATACTGAGCAGAAAAAACTGTTATGTTTTTTTTCCTGTGCTGAACTGGCGATTGCCATATGGTAACTAATAGTTGAGAGCTAGGTCTGGTATCTTCACACGTGCTTTGAACATGCTGTTGTGATCGTGACTACAGATCTTGAGGTGGGGGGCAGGCAGGATGGGCATGCCACCTTTAATAACCTTCATGTTTTCCTATATATTTAGAGATACTTATGTCTGTTGTTAGATTCAGATCCCATATTTATAAGCTTTTTATTAAAATTTTTCTGGAAAATGTTATCTTCCCACACTTGAATGCCTTTTTTTATGAAGACGTACTTCTGGTCCCATTGGCAGGACCCTATTAGCAGCATTCAGAGAGCTTCCCAACAGGAAAGTCATGAGCCCCGAAGCTGTAGCTTTACATATATAGTCATTCCCTGCTCCCTTTCCACCATTTGAAGGCCTATAAGATCTTCCCCTGTGTTGCTTTTAGGATTATGTTTGTTAAGGATAGTAAACTGAGGGATGAATCAAAGGGATTTTGTGATCATCAAGATTTATAATCATCACTGTATTACATACTTGAGTAGGGTTAAAATAACAACTCAATTTTAATTTAAAGGGGAGATGGAGGGGAGTATATAAAGAATACTATTTTTATGTAGCTATCTAGTAAACAATAACGTGCAAGGTTGCACAGCTTGGGCCACAATTAGTAAAGAATGCAAAGCTTGTCTCAGAGTGTTTTCAGTACCTTTCTGTTGTTTCTTTTGCGGGTCCTGAATGCACTTTTGTATTTCTGAATTACTCAGTGTTACCAGCCCCAAGTGTAAAATAAATCGTAATACTGACATACAAGTTAAAAGGCTTAGTAATAGTAATTTAGATTACTTCTTCTTTATCCTTTAGTTTCCTAGACTTTCAACATGCCAGTCTGGTCATGTTTGTAGGCCATTCTTCTGAGTCTGTAAAGCTGAAGACTTCTCCTTACCTGAAAACTGAGTTGCTCACTTGGCTGCTGAAACTTAGATAATGAGAAGAAAAAGGATTTTTTAATCTCACTATGAAGTTGAGAGATTTGGCAGAATTATTTAAGGTTCTTCCCATACTTTAATACCTTTCTTTAAGGGTGAGGGGTAAAATGTGGAGCCTTAATAAAACCCTCTTTTTAAGGGGTGACTCAGCTTTGCAACAGCTACCACAGATCTTTCTCTTTGCTGTACGGTTGCCCATGGCAGGAGCTGCTATGAAGCTGAAGACCTTTCTGTGATGGAGGTGGAGTCCTGCTTCACTGCCCACTGTAGCGCACATTACAAAACTTCTCTTTATACAGTCAACAACGCTAATATGCAGAAGGCATTCAGCCACCAAAAATACCTTCTGTAATGAGGAAAGACCACGTCAGCTTGTGCTTGGCATTTGTCTGCACCTTCACTGTCATCGTGTTGTAAGTGGTCCGTGTAGCCAAGAGTAATTATTAGAAATGTGTGGTTTCCTGAAGCACAGTGCAGACTCTGTACAGGCTCTGCAAATGGTTGAATATAAACCCAAGCGGCAGGCAGGCCTAAGGTCATGTTGGGATGAGGTGGGTGTTTGTGTGTTCAAGGGGAATTAAAAAAAAAAAAAGTCTCCATTGGATTCTACAGCGTGATGTTAACTCAAAAGTATTAATGTTACACCGGTAGCCAGCGAGAGGCTGTTGTTTTGGTCTTGTATAATGGAACTGATACATTTTTGGAAAAAAGTAAAATCAAAGAGCACAGCAATGCAGTTTCATTAACGGACTGTGTCTATGTTGTAAAGGTGCTACAAATATTCCCAGCCTGAGCTTCATCTCTTCCCAATGAATGATGCATCCAAGCCCCAAGACTTCATAAAGTCTGAGCATGGGATATTTGGATCCAGGTTTTAACAGACAAGCAAAAGTCTTAGTGCAGGTGTAGGTCCCGGTTCTGAACTTGTATTTTATGCTTTGTTGAGTCTGGATCTAGAGTTTTGGAGAAAATGAGGTACGCTCTGAGTATCTTGAAATAGTTTAAAATCACAGGCTGGCTCTGCCTTTCTGTGAAGAATGTCACAAAGTATTTTTGTTCTGGACCCTTCTGGTCTTTTACTAAAGCCGCTTGCTTCCAGTGTCTAAATATCCTAAAGAGGCCTATTAATTACATAAAAAGCTCTGCTTCATCAGTTGACTTCTATGGTTCTTGTTGTCACTCTGCTTTCTGTTTTCCTACTTGTCATCTTTTCTTCTTCCTTTAGTTGGGTATGTGTTTGAAGTTAGTTTTAAAGGAATAAAATTACACCCATTTATTTACTCAGCAGCTGTCAAAGCACGATATTCTCTTCTCCAGAAGTAAACACACACAAAAAAGTTCATCCCCTGGTTTGCTGTCTTGAGATTGCAGGGACTTGGGCTTTCTAAACCCTTGTCCTTTGTATGAGTCATGATTAAAAGGCAAAAAATTCTGCCAGGAGCACAAAACCTCTAAGTTATTGTCACACTGGTGTCACTTGCTAAAGCCGTGTAATAGGTTTGTGGGAGAGACCTTCAGAAGAAAGACCCGTCCCTGTATCTTTCGGTGGGAACTCGGAATAGGAAAGCTGCGGCTTAATTTCTTACGGTGTATTCTTGGTATCAGCTCTATCTCTCCAGCTCTTATTCAGGCCAAAAGAAAGGGCTGTTTTGTTTTGCCGTGCTTTTGCGAGAGAGTTAAATAAAATCTTAACTGTATTTTTCTTTTTAATATTGGGAGCATAATAAGGTCGCTTAAGAAAAAGAAAGCCAACCAGTAAGCCTGGGACGTCTCTCATTTCTTTAACAGCTACACAGTGTGTGCAGCTGAGAGCTGCCAGTTGGATCCTAGGAGGGGAGAAACCACTTTAGTTTGTTTGGTTTGTATATGGAATAACATTTTTCTTGCCTTGGAATACTTGTTTGTCATCACTCCCCCTTTGTGTTTATGTTCTGCTTGGAAATAGTCTCGGTGCTGTATATGCATTTGCCAGGATGTGCACATAAACAATGTTCCATTATGGCCCACTCTGCATACTCCTTATTTACACCATATACATTTGGCAGTAAACACGTTGGGGAATGACAGAGAGCAAACTCTTCTAGGCCCCCTTTTTCAGTTAGTCCAGACTTTCTGCCATATGCTTGCTGAGGTCCCACTTCTATTCATGTTTTTATTAGGTAGAAAAAAAGTGTCCAGACTTCCAACAAAGCAGCTTTTGTGTTCTCTGTCAAAAAAAATCTTCTCCTATGAAATGTTGATAGAAGTACCCAGAGCCCTTGTGGGGGTGCAGAGTCTGAATAGGCCCATGGTGAAAGCACAGGAGGGGAGAGCAGGGGAGCTGGGGTACAATTTTTGCTTCTTGCCTGCCATGAAAAAATATCACTTAAGTTTCTTTTCGTCTAGTTTTCCATTTGGAAACCAGGGTTGTATCCCTCATCCTGATGCTCGTTATGAAGGCGACGTGTTTGAAGTCTTAAAGTCTGTCAGAATTTTAGCTGGAAGAGACAAAAAGCAAAATACTGTTTAGTGTAGCATAAAATGGAAGTTTGACTTAGAATATGTGCTGTTTAGTCAAACTATGGAACCATAGTAAAAAAGTTTTACAGTGGCATAAATCATTTTTAGTGACTCTGCGCTTGAAAATGGTCAGATTAGATCTTTTTCTCATTGATTTTGTATTTGGTTAATGATTCCAGTCCTGAGATCATAAAGCTATGTAAGATGTAAAAGATACGGGAAAATATCTTTAACCTCTACATTTAAACTATGTGTTTCTTTTGACATTGAAATACTGCAATGACCTGGTAATGTTTTCCAATGTTTTAATTTTTGCTGATGTACAAAAATATCTCAGAAGAGCTGATTCGTAATTATTACACATGGTATTGCATAAATTTCTTCCTAATTAAAAAGCTTCTAAATTCTGAATAATCAATTTATGAAGGCATATGGTTTTGACAAATTATACATTTAATTTCTAAAGATTTATTAGAAATTTGACCTGCAGCTAGTTAATTATGGTTATAGTACTGATGCAGTAATACTGGAGATTGATATAATGATACAGTTGCAAATTTATTTTGATATCGCCTACCTTAGTAGCAAGATGTGGGAATACACCTATATTTTGTACCATCTTGTTTATTATGCAGGAAGGCATTAGTTTAATGAAGAACACAAATATTTGATAGGTGTGTGTTGACATATATATGAAAAGGTACTTTCGACAGAGCACAGGCATATTGAACCTAGTTCTTCAGATTTTACCCTTTTAGAGGCTACATTTCTAATGGCATCAGTAAAGGTTTTAGATGAATAATGATAGCAAAATATGAAAATTTTCTTTAAAAATCCACAATAAGAAATGAAATTGATTTTGCTAATTAATTTTTAGAGCGCAACATATTTCTGAAGTACCTCTTTTTGGACTAATCTCTCATCCACTATATGGATACTCTTAGTTTTATAAAGTCAGCAGCTAAGTAATTCCAGAAGAGCTTTCAAGATATAATGTAAGAAGCCAAATTAAATAATAAATATAATTTAAAATGGTATCTTTCTATCCCACCTGGATTCACAAGTGGTCTATGAGAACCATACAGAGAAAATACAGAGGAACTTTTAGAGAGTGAAATGTTTTTAGAAAAGTGAGGCATATCTTAGGCATGTAGGTAGCCCTTTTCGTAACATACGAAGGTTACCTGTTTTTTTTAAGCAATTAAGAAAAAAGGAAACTTTAACAAAGATTCTCTGTGTTATTAAAGCAAAGAAGTTTCTGGTTTCTTCTGGCTGCTCCTAACCTAGATGGGGGGTCAGGAGCTGCTACAGAGCAGTGAATATCCTTAATGGAGAGATGTTGGTGGGAGGTGTGCGTTACAGGACCTGCTGTGTCTGTGTGTGAGAACGATGGGTGAGGGAACAGGAGCAGAAGATAACCATTCAAGGCTTTTCACCTCTGAACCTTCAGATGAGAGCGTTCCTAGATCCTGGCAGAGGAAAGGAAAGATACAGTCTTACCCTGCTTGTCTGGAATGGGGTGGTGTCAGTGGTGCCTGCCTTTCCTAGCTTTGGTTAGAGCCCCTGATACCATGAGTCCAGGTTTGGATGTAAAAAAAGGAAAAGAAGAAATGAGATAGATGATTCTCACTTGCTGCAACCAGAAGACGGTCAGAAATGTGTGTACCGCATCAGTCTGATCTCTTATTTTCTCCACTGGAAACCCAGTAGCTGCTTTTTCCTAAGAGTACACAGCTGTGACTCACAGCAATGAAGTGTGACCACACGAGGTATGCCCTGAGTGAGGACGTGTGCCCTTCCTGGTCCCCAGGGTCCATCTCGCACTCTCATGAACTGCATGCATTTATCCCTGAAAATGGGGAAACTAACAGGGCTGAATTATAACATGTTAAAAATAGAGACCTTTAGGAGTCTTTGTCCTAGATTTTGACATTTTTAGATTCAAATTTTTTCAGACCAAATAACGAGGAAAACAGCAAGAGTATTATGCTAATTTATGTAATGTTTGTGCTTATATATAATATATACACACAAATGTAATGCAGTTCTAAAACAAAATTAAAAAAACCCCAAAGCTAAAAAAACCCAGCAAAATAGCTGTAATTAAATAATTTGAGATTCTCATGTGATTACTTGATGCCAGTGATTAGAAAGGTCTATTAGACCCCTAGTATTGTAAGATTTGCAGGAGTTTTTAAAGAGTTTACAATAGCCAGCCTGTACAATTTTGGATGGAAGTAACACATTATCTGATGGTGAAGAATTCTCATCCTCTACCAGCTGAGGACTTTTTAATGCTTCAGAAATTATCCTGGCAGAAGTCAATGGGTAGACAGAATTTGGGTGAGAGAGGCCATTGGTAGTTGATAATCGCAGTCCAAATAGGATCCCTATAGACTAAGCATGGACTGTTTTATGAAAAATGCATTGTATGTTTTGTGTATGTCATAACACTCGATGATATGAAATATAATTTAGACTGCTCTGAACTCCCTGCATTCGCTGTTCATTGTACCATCAGCATCCTGTGGTGAGTCAGATAGCTTTGCTTTTACCCTAGTAACACTTGACTCATTTTTTCCAAACATTTTTTGCAAACCTACAAAATTATTCTGCAGCAGGAGCAAGAATAAGGTCTCTTAAATCGTGCCAGATACATTAACTGGGAAAGGGTTAATCTGCCCTCAGGAGTTGCTATGTAACTGAGTCCTGCTGGGAGAGTCAGGGTTTCCAGCCAATGAGACTCAGTCCGACAATACAATGCATCTATCTTGTGTTTCTTATGTGTTGTCAGTTATTGGAGTTTTTCTGAACTGGAATTACACTCCTGCTCCTTTCATACTCTCCCGCCGAGTCTTAAATAATTGTATTCCACACGAAAGTCAGAAAATAGCAGTACAATGGTGTGCATTTATCCCTGAAAATGTTACTTGTGACAACTTTGACTGGTGTGTAGAAAGACCTCTCTTGCACCAAAACTTCTCCTGCCTTTCTGTTCTCACCTGGGCACGCAGCCTTTAGCCCGTTTGCTTGTGCAGAAAGAGTGGCTAAATGTCTCAACCTTAAGCTGTTCCTTCCTGCCTAAGATATTTCAAGAAGCCAGTATTGATTTTCCCTGCGTCCTGATTAGACTCTCTCTTTAGCTATTCCTCTTCTTAAGGCCACTCAAGGCTTGAGGGCTGAAGCATGAATTCTTTAATTTCTCCTTTAGAAGAGCCAGGTGTGTTTTCTCAAAGTCTGGCAGCTCAAGCAAAGCCTCTGTGGTTGCACCAATATATTTGTATAGAAGAGGTGGCACTTCTGAGGGGTTTTTTTTCCCCTTTTTTTCCTGGAGGAGATCCACCCACAGTCCCTTTGAAGGCTACTGATAAGATGAGTGAGAGACTAAGCTTGCCCTGTAAAAACACTACTTAGGAATCTCTGCTTTGGCTGTTGGGTCCTGATAGGAAGCAAGAGAGTGGAGTGGTATTTGTCAACATGTCGTTCAATTCTCAGTAAGTTTTACGCTTCACTTAGATCTTTGTGCCTCATTTTTTCCAGTGAAGTTCTGCCTGATAATTTGTGTTGGCAAAGCTCTTAGCCTTTCTTATGTGCTTGCGCAGTTCTGCCTCCAAGTGACATAATGTTCTTGCATTGTTCAGCAAGCAGACCAGGCTTGAGTATCAGTGTTGTGTGCTTGTACTCTTAGCAAGTCTGTTCTTAAAAAAAACAAAAAGAAATTAACAAGTTTTAGGTAAATTTAGGAATACACAGGTGGAACTTTAACTTTTTAAAGTCTTGAAATAGCATGTATTCATGAACTTGTTTAGTCATTTAGGATCTGGTTGAAAATAACATGATGGTGTACTTTTTAGGGAGAATTCCAACATGTTTCTCTGAATTGGGAGTGTGCGCACTCCCAATTAAGTGTCCACTTAATTCTTGTTCGTAAACCCTTCTATGGGTTGAGGCTTACTGTCCCCATCCATCAACCTCAATAATTCCTTGAAGAAGTTGACCAACAGCCCTGTCTTCTGGCATATGTTTTGGGACACTTCATGCCAAAGACAGAATGGATGGATGCAGAAGGGGTGGTATCTTGGAGACATTTTTGCAAAGGAAAGATTTTCCTTCAACACATTCTTCTTCGAATGTCTCCATATAAAGACGGGTGAAGTCTGTTCTTCTGATAGCCTGATAAGAATACATACAACATTAATGTCCCATGAATGAGAAGGCTGTTCTTGAAGACATTTGCCCAAAACTGTGGGTGGTGATTAAAAGGAATATTTTTTTCAGTGTGATGGCAAGGTCTATGTAGAATTGTTCAGTCAGAAGAAGGCCTAAGATATCAAAATGAAGACTTTTAGTCTGGTTTATGCAATGCAAATTTGATAGTTTTGTAGACCTGTCAAGCCTGATATGCTGCATTACATGCTTAGAGACCACCTTGCACGTCCTCCACTACATGTGGCAGAAAAGGTCCCGGGGACAAAAAATTCATGCTATTGCACAGTGGCTGGGTCAATATGCTGTTTACCACAGTTTCTAACTACGCCCCAGCTCTGTGAGTCCTGTTGGATTAAAGCACGTGTGTCAGTCATGACTCCCTGAATGTGACATAGTATGTCTGGACTTTCAGTTTTTTCTGGGGCCCAGTATGGGAGTCTGGCAGACCAAGGGGATGGGAATTTGCAGATCTATTTAATCACATGGGACTAGCTTAATGAAGCAGGTTGAGACTATGCAGGTTTTCCTTTGTGGACTTAAATTGCAGAAGTTAAGTAGAATTTGAGGAATGTACCAAAGAGCCATTTGATAGGTGTATTCTTGTAGAATTTGAAAGCCAGGAAACATCTTGCAAGCGTTTTAGACTGGACACCATTCGTGCTGCCACTGCTCGTTCTGAATGCAAGTCCAGGCCAGCCTGATTTTTGCTGGGATCTTGTCTAGGGTTGGATGTTACATTGGCATAACCATGTAGGGCGAGAAAGCAGTCTTTCCTGTTTGAAAGAGTTGTACCTGCAACTGCCCAATCCTGGACAGTTATTGTAGAATAAAAGGGATGTACCGGATCCCTTACCTGCTCAGCAATAGTTACACTATGATTACCTGTATGCTTGTAAAACTGACCCCGTTAGCAAAGTTTACTTCTCAGGCTACATCAATAAAGTTACAGTGATAACAATGTTCCTGAGAAGACGGGTGCCCTCAGTTAATTCACACAGTATTGATGGCACATGATCTGCAAAAGGGACACCAGTTTGCCAGATACATACCTCAGTTTCTGGGGAATCCTACCTCTTTTACAGCAAAAAATCATCCAAGCCGTTCCCCAAACTGTGCCCAAACAGAAAGTACGTCTGCACGATAAAACAAAGGTGCGATTGTACAGTGCTTTGGGGCAACAGGCAGAATAGAGGTGTTGGCATGATGACCATCATTACCAGCAGATTTCAGGTGGTCTCACCACACTGTTGTTCCTGTCATTGCCTCTGTGAGCCAGGCAGCTATGCCAGCACATTTTCCAGTCACTCCGTCATTTTTGGCTTTTAAGATGCCCACTGATAGGATATTGGACTGTTCCCTCAGTGTTTGACGTAGGTTTGGGAACTAGCTAAGCGGGAATTGGATTATCATGAATACATGTGTCAAGCTGCCGAGCTGTGGATCTATCGCAGTTTGCACTAATGGCATAATCCAATCCAATCTGCATCAGGCTTTGTGTGACGAGAGCTCTGCACAGGAGTGTTTTGGCTGTTGCTGGCCTCTGGGATCGCTCTGTATGGGTTGTTCCTGTGGCAGTGCAGGAGCACGAAGCCCTAAGTGCTGCTCAAGTTTGTCTGAAGTTAAACAGGGCTTAAGTGAGGTTTGGTCTTTGCTAGGATATATGTCTGCACCGAGCTGTATTTTCAGTTATTGCTTGGTAACCTTGGTCTTCTGTTGGAAGAAAGTCACTAGGGCTAACTGTGCACTAAGAATTTAAGCTGCCACCGGTGAACCTCTAGAAATACTATTGTCCCAGTTTCTGTTCTGGTTACAATTAGGGTTGTAGGTTGTGTTTGGATCTCCATTTACTCTGGATTTTCTAATGTTATTTACACATTCTGAGACACCTTTCAGGATATCAGAACATTAGGAAATACTATCCTTTGGTTAGGTAACTTTTATTTCTTTTTCCCCTCCCTAAAAAAAAGGCAGAAACAAAACAGTTACTCATACGGCCTTTTGGAATCTCTGTTTTATTTTTTAATGGAGCTCTGTGCTCTTTTGCCTTCAGCCAACCATGAGCATATTCAGCATATAGGAAACTTTATTGTTAGAAGTAGTATTCTCTGCAGTTTAATATCAATATTTCTACTTGCTCTTCTGCTCTTTCCTACATCTTGCTTCTACTTACGTTTTATAGATCTCCCAGCCCTCATTCTCCCTGGATTATATAATGCAATGTGTCAGTGCCATGCATGGCACTCCAGTTACCTCAGCATTTCCATTATAACTCTATGTTTTGAGGGATTTATAGGCTAGCAGTAAAAATCTCTTTCTTGGCTAAACCTTGAAACAGCAGTTTCTGGTCATTTAAAAAGAAAACAAAATGAAACAAACTTTTTTTCCCCTCGCTTCTCTCTCTTTTTCTGGCAACCATTTAGCAGTGGTGTTTGCACTGCAGGATCCTCCTAAACAGCAAGTTCAGTATGTAGCCAATTTTTAATGTAATAATGCTTTTCCTTTTTATATCCTTCAAAAATGCATGTCATCCCCTCTTTAGGCACATGATGTCATTGCCTCTTTGCCAACCTTTCTGGAGCCTGCAGCAGTCAGCCTTTGGGGCCTTAGAGAGGTGTGCTTTGGTCCGTGTATTCCTTTATTTGCAACGTGGATGTGTTTTTTAAAAAAATATTTATTCTTCTTTGTCTCAAAGAGCAATAACTTACTATCTCCTTTTGTGTCACGGAGCTACGACTTTATCATGATCCAAAAAGACATTGGCTATATATGAATATCTAGAATATCAGGGCTATTACCAAAAACAAATTTGGAAAAGATATTAAAAATCATGCTTTAATACTCAAATGATTTGCTGTTAGAGAACATGCTATTAGAGGACCTATGGGTGAGTTATACTTTGCCAATCACTAGGGATTCCTGTGTTTTCCTTAGAAAGATATAGTAGCAGTCAGTTTTAGAAATGGATTGCTGAACCAGATGCACTTCCAGTTTTATCATATGGGGCAGTTCTTTTCCCCTGGCTCCGAGCCAAAGGAGTGTAAAATACAGTATGGATTCTGAGAAACATGGCCGTGTGCTCAAGTTTGTGGAGATGAATTATTTTTATAGCTTCTAAGTTAAGCAATCAGCTTTAGAGGCATCTTTAAGAATACATATCCACTGATTAAAACAGACAAAAAGCCTTTATCGGTAAGTGACTTGCAGACTGGTTGCATGCCTGAGTTCTGGGTCTGGAGCTGACTAACTCTGCTTTTCCCATCTAAAATAAAATGCTGCTCTGCACTGAATAGTCTTTTTCCAGTTGCTGTTATACTTCAGGACTCAAGTAATTCTTCCTGTTTCGTGCAAATTCCTTTTTCAGTCATTGTGAGCTGTGCATAGGAGAATATAGGAGAAGAAACCCCTTTTGGACTTAACTTCACTGTACTTCATGTTTTTTCATATCATTTGTGCCATTTCATGTCAGTAATTTTACTGTTTTATTTTCTTTGGGGCAATTATTTCTCAGGATTGATACCCATTTCCTCAGGACTACCTTGGAGTTTTAAATATTCAGCCATTCTTTTGTGACCCAGTAATTTACTTCTCCATAATCTTTTAACATCATTCATGTACTTGAGACATGAGGAAAACATCCTCCAGTGCTAAAAAATGCATTTAATGAAGGGGGATTCAGGTTTTCAGATTTGAAGCCCTTTATCACCAGTTGAGGGGGAAAGGAAAAGAAAAAAAGAAAAAAAGGCCAAGCAGACAAGTACTGTTTCATATTAACATCTATTCTCAATGAAGAGGTAAAAATCAAAGCCCCTGTGTGTGAGGCAGGGTTAGTGAACTGCCAGTGATTCTCCCAGCAACTGACACAAAGGAATCTGTGAGTATCAAAGCTGAGGCAGCAAGCTTAGTGTCAGCTCTTGCCTAGGGAGTAGAAGAAAACATCACTTTGTCTCTGCTTTCACTGCTTAAACACACACATCATTCACTAGTAACCATTTACTCTGCTGTCAAAACTGTTTCAAGAGAGTGCTACATTTGATTAATAGTAAAATGCATGCATGCAAAAAAAAAAAAAGTCTGCTTCCCCTGAGGTACGTTTTGTAGAATTTTTGCATGTACTTCTTAATTTTTCCATCCTATAAATGTGCCTGTAATATTCCATGAGTACTCTGTTGCTTCTAGTAAAGTCATTTTTATTAAAGCGCCCAGTGCACTCATCCTAATTCTAGTTAATGCTCTCTCTCTCCCGGTGAAGCATATTATGGCATCCTCAGCCTCTTGTACTAACGAAAAAGTGACCAGCACAAACATGTGTGCAGTACATGATTCATAGTGCTGCTTTCTGAATTGTCCAGTGGGTAATTGCAGTACGAAAACCAGAGAAACAGATGTAGCCCCTAAACCTTGGCTGTAAATTTTTGTTTTATGATTATGGGTTTCAAATGTGCTATGTCACACTGACAAATATACAGTAACACCAAAGGAAATAGATTTCTGACTTGAACTTTTGCTTTTTATTTCACTTGTGGCTAAGAATATGTTTATTGTAAAGTTTCTGCCATCACGGTCTGAGAGAAAACAGATCAAAGAGGTGATGTGAAATCACAATTTCTTTGCACGGATAAAGTGGAAGATATTGGAGAGTTGTTGCCTCCTTGCACCTCTATGGGAGCTGGGTAGGCATTTAAAATATGTGGCAATACTTAAAGTTTCATTACATTTGAATTAGAGGGCTATTAGTTATTACAATAATTATGGTTAGTCCTGGTCTGAACTAGAAAATGCCCCCCGTTTTATGAATGTATGAATTTTCCTGATACTCTGTTTAAGAAAAACAAGTATCATACTATTTCAGAGTAAAATATGAGATACATAAATTACTGTATTGTAGAAATAGTATGTGAGCAAACCATTAGGCTATTTGAAGAATTCGTTAATTACATGTGGTTTTAGTAATAAGTATAAGCATTAGCACAACTATTATTCGTAATGAAACATGATGAGCTACCTGGCTCATTTAGATACAGTGAGAAAAAGCAATCTTTTTCAATTTATATGCAGTTAAGCGTGACTTCCTGACATTTACTTTCAGAAGTTGCCAGCCTACATTTTGAGGTACAATGGGCACATTTTATTTTAAATATGGTTTTATAAGACTGCTAATGGAATAAACATAACTGTGTTTCTGTTTGTCTGATTTTGTTTATTTTAACTCACATGGGCAATATGTTTTTCTTGGCATAAGCTTAAACTGCTCTGAGAGCCTTGGTCCATGCAAAATGCTGTTTTCTCCCTAAATTGGAGACTGAAAAAACATACTGTGTTTTGTATCATCCTTTCCAGTTATTTTTGTGGTGACGCATTACATATTCCAAACTTCTCGTGCGTCTCTGGTTAGAAAATACTGTCTTAATTTATCTTTGTTACTGAAAACCAAATTGTAGCAATGTAGCCAGCCGAGATTTTAACAAAAATTTAGCCACTTTTCTACTTGCCTTTTTAATACAGCGAATGCTGCCTGCTATGCTGACAGGGTTTAAACAAGCCTTCCCTGAAGGATGGCTATTTTGGATAAATGTGCGCTGTGCATAATTTTTGGATTACAGAGTGTCGGGGGTCTCTTCAGCTGGAGGAGTCTAGGCTGCGGGAGGACACCCCAATGCACCGAAAAAGTCCTTAAAAAGATGCTGTTAAACTCCAGCATTTGTAACCGTTCTACCTAGAGGGAAGACGGGAGGAGAGGCTGCCTGCTGCAGGGACAGCCAGAGCTGGGAAGGAGGCGAAGAAAAGCTTTTGTTTTTATCTCTTCAAACGGATTTGCTTCCAGATTGCAGCAGGTCTTTTTGCTGGCCGATGGTTTTCATCGTGGGTATATCAGTTTCAGGGAACAAGTGCGTGTGCTGTGTGGGGGGTTTTGTTTCGTTGGGTTGGGTTTTTTTTAAATGTTTGAACCTGTGTGAAAAGTTTAGTTAATACAATCTGCAGGCATTGTCTGTCAGAGAGCTTTCGGTTCATCAAAGGACTTTTTGTGGAGAGGGGACACGGCAGCCATTGAAGTGGCTGAGCAGGTCCCACAGTGAGTCTCTCCCCAGCGTTTCTTTAGGGTGGCCAGTTGTGTGCCATGTCTGCACACAGCGTCCCCCGCTCCGCTCCACTCCCATCTTGGGCTTTTCAAGAAACAGCAAGTAATGGAGGGTTTCGTTTTCCAGTTTCTGAACCCGAGCTAGCTTTGGGGCGGGGAGCGAGGCTCCTCACTCCGGGCCGGTGCTCAGTCCAGTGGGGCTGGGGCCACTTGGCTCGTTCACCTAAAATGAAAGCATGCACATGGTCGTTGAGCTCATGTCCTTTCCAGTGGGGCAGAGGGAGTGTTCCCAGGCTGTTGATTTTAAATTTTTAAAGTGCCTGTAGGAATAAGGATTGGCAGAGGCCTCGATGGCTTGATGCAGATGGTGGGCCAGCACAGTACCATCCTGGCCACAGAGCTGGGAGGGCCTTGACACCTACTCCTGCCATGAGGGAGAGGGCTGCCGGGAGTGTGGTTTCACCCAGACCTCTGTGGCTTTTTTGGTGGGAGCAGCCCCGTGCCTTCAAAATGGCTGTGAGGGGGTGGCTGGGGCTGCCTGCTCAGGGAGGGGGGAGCCATGGTCTCCCCTCCCAGCACCTTGGGATGGGTCCTGTTCCCCATGGACCTGCTCATGGCCTCTTTCCTCTCCCGAGGAGCTGGGGCTCATTAGCCCTCTGAAAGCTGATACAGCCCCTCCGGGGCCATGCCAGCAGCCCCGGCCCCTCTCTGCTAATCAGAGACAGGCAGGACCTGGTGGCCCCTAGGCCCATGGAGAAGAGGGGTTGCATGGCTGCCTTCTTGCCTCAGGCTGGGTGGTGGGGATGGGCCCTCCCGGGTGATGGCGCCTGTGAAATCAGGCCCATCAGGGGGGTCTGGGAGTGCTGGGTGAATTTAGGAGTTGAGGGTAGGGGGTGAGGGGGAGAGATGGGACCTTAACCCGCCTGCCCAGGAGGGATGGACCCGTGAGATCCCGGCCAGGAGCAGGGCTGGTGGCATGGGATGGGGGTCCCGGCTGGCGTGCGTGGGGCTGGGTTAGGGTGAGGCTGCTCCACACCCAGCCCCGTCACCCCAGAAGTTGGGGTAAAGCCTGTGTCTGCAGCTTTGGTGCAGCAGCAGATGCCTGTGGCTCGCTCATGGCCTCTCCGGGGAGGACGGGAGTGTGACGGGGGGAGGGGGGGGAGCGCACAGAAGTTTTAGCAAATTAAGCTGGAATGTAAAAATCCTCCGTTCTCTGCAACCGCTGAAAACATCGCGGTCTCAATTCCCACCCCCTCAACCCCCTCCCTTCCCCTCCTCCTTGTGGCTGGCTTGTGGGTTTGGTGTTTTTTTGTGTGTGTGGTGGGGTTTTTTTGTTGGTTTTTTTTAAACTTTATTATTTTGGGTCTTTTTTGCAAGTTGGCCTCCCCCGTTCCGCACCCGCCGTCGTTGCCGCCGGCGCAGCGGCGGCGGGGCGACTCCGGCAAGGGCTGTGGCTAGCGTTTGCCCGCCCGGCTGCCTGCTTGCCCGCCCGTCCGCCCGGCTGCCTGCCTCCCTGCCTGCCTGCCTGCTTTTTTTGCAGGGCTGCTGGGAGTTGTGAAGGCGTGTGAGAATCCTGGGAGCTGGTGATGTCAGACCGCTTGGGTCATTTGAAGGTTAGCAGCCTGGGAAGGGTTCACGGAAAGTTCACTCGCATATATTAGGCAATTCAATCTTTCATTCCCTGTGACACAAGTAGTAGGAAGTGAGCTGTTCGGAGGCAGAAGGATCTATTCACGTCCGAGGGGGATCCCGAGTCCCTCCCGGAGCCGTTTTCTCCCGGGGAAGCGGGCGAGCGGCGCGGCGCGGGACCCGGCACCCACCCGCCCGGCGCCCCGGCGGCGGCACTGACTCTAGAGAGATTTTTGGGGGGAAATTGATGGGAGCTAAAACTTGGAATGCGGCTCGCTTCCCCCCATCTTGCTGGATTGTCTGGGCAGCCTGGAAAATGGTAAATGATCATTTGGATCAATTACAGGCTTTTAGCTGTGTTGTCTGTCATAATTCATGATTCTGGTCTGGGAAAAAGACCAACAGCCTACGTGCCAAAAAAGGGGCAGAGTTTGATGGAGTTGGGTGTACTTTTATGTGCCATTTTCCTCCACACCTAGAGGAAAGCACTTTTGCAGGCATTCTGTGCAGGGGGAATCATGTTTGACTGTATGGATGTCCTAGCAGTGAGCCCTGCTCAGATGCTGGATTTCTACACTGCGAGTCCGTCTTCCTGCATGCTCCAGGAGAAGGCTCTCAAAGCATGCTTCAGTGGATTGGCACAAACAGAGTGGCAACACCGGCACAGTGCTCAATGTAGGTCCCAACTGTTATTTTTCCACTTTAAAGCAATTATTATTTATTATTATTTATTATTATTATTATTTATTATTTGCATGTGTTTTTAAAAAGCAATACTTGTAATTAAGTGCAGGGGTAATGAGGGGCGGGGGGAGTTTTTGTGCAAAATGTGATTTGCAAGCTTTTTTTTCTCCTTTTGGCAAGAAAGGAAAAAGGAAAGAAGCACCGGGCTGCTTTCTGTTTATCCCTTCTCATGTAGCATACTGATCCTAACAACAGTTGGGGAGCCAAGCAGGAACACATAAAATTATAATACTTGCAAAACTCCAACCAGTGAAGGACAGATTTTACATAACAGCTCTGTAGTAGTTTTTTGGTTTTTTTCTTTGCTTCCTTAATCTAATTTTGTACCACGTTTGATAATCGGGATGCATGTTGTCTCAAAGTGCATTTCAGCAGAGCAGCCAAGCAATTAAAATGCTGCTCCGTACAGTTCTTGCAAAGATGTGGAATTGCAGTGGGTAGGTGCCATTCCAAAAATTAGACAGTAGTTTTAAGTTTCCTCAGAAAAGGCAATATTTCTTTGTACTGACCTTCCTGCCACCTTTCTTCTTCACTTTGTTGCTCTAAGAAGTTGCTGTTTTGCTAGAAAACTACTTGCTGTGAACACCCTTTGAGTTTAACCATCAATTATTTCTGTACCTTGAGATTCAGGCAGCGTTGCACTGGTAACGGAGGAGGGAGAGTTAGTGGTAGGACACTCGTGAAAATGTATTATTACGTTTTAGGGTCTTGATTTGTTGCTGAAATACATAGATGATAAACAACGGCAGCGTTTTAACACCACAGTTTCAAGTTTGAGAAATGACAAGAAGTGCCAGAAAGCATCACCTTATACTCTGCATAAAAGCTTGCAGGATGCTTCACTGCTCTGACGGTGATTTAGATAAATGGCTTGGCTATCTATCAAAATGTTTTTAGCACGCTCTCGGGCACTTCAGTACACCATTAACCGTATAATTCTGTTTGAGATTTTTGTTTTACGCCAAGTTAAAAAGTTACCTAGGAATTAGAATACAGTTTGATACAGTTTATCTCAAATGGGTGGAGGGGGAAAATAAAAATGTTGCTGAAATAGGGTATTTTTCATTCTGCTCAAAAGTTTTCAGTCACCGTAGGACATTTGTGTGGGTTGAGTGATGAAAACAGAATTGTAAAAATCGGTGACTACCAGCCTACGACTTTGCAAATGTTTTGATGTCTTTACAATTAAAATTAGACTGTGAAGTTCAGCATGGGATGTTTATTTTCTCCGCGCTGTTTTCAAAATGCTTCAAACATGATACGGAACAAAGCTTTTACTTCAAAATAATGTTACTAGCTATGGGAGAGCTTCAGTCGAG
>NW_015090803.1:4907306-4934028 GCF_001431845.1 Calidris pugnax | reverse complement strand
GAAGGCTCTGCTTTCTCCTTCTTCCCTCCCTGCGCGGCCGGGAGGGTTGGGGTGGCCGGGCGGAGCGGGGCGCTAAGCGGCGGCCGGGCAGCTTCTCCGCGCTGCCGCAGCTCCCGGCGCCACTCCGCGGACTCTGTTCTATGAGTGCAAAGATGGAGCCTACTTTCTACGAGGATGCCCTGAACGCCAGCGAGAGGAGATGATCCTCGGGGGGGGGGGGGGGGGGATAAAAAAAAAAAACAACAGATGTTGTACTAAAAATGTGTTTTCCTCCTTCCATGGTTTAAACTTTAGTATAACTTCAGCGGTGATATTGCGGAAACTTGGAATTAAAGTTTTCTGGAGTAGGAGGCACATGCTGTCGTAAAAAGCTTACATTTGCAAAATACTCTTTAAATAACTTCTGGTTTAAAAATGTCCTGCTCATTTTCTTGTATGTTGTTAATACCTAGAAGCAGGATTCTTAAAAACAAAATATATGGTGTTTGTTCTTGAGCAAGTTAAACACAGGATTACCCTTATCAGAATGGAATGAGTGGTAAATATGTCATTTGCCTAGGGCCCGTGATAAGAGACAAGTGTTGATAACAGCAAAGTTTAGCTAATCAAAGAAACCCATATTAACAAGAGTAAATAAAAATTACAGGAAAATGCATTCAGGAATCCAGTCTCGTAACTTTGTAAGCAATAGGATTAATCTTCACTGCATGGGAATTTAAAATCAGGCGGAAACCTGAATCATAATATGGTGGCTGTAATTTGAACTGTGAAAGTTAATGGTATAGAAATGTGGAAAAGCAATTTAGTTAGTGTCCAAATGAAGAATTCTGTTTGATTTCCAGAGCAAGTTTTGGTTTTAATTTTGAAGAAAGAGTAAGCGTTTTATGTGTGGGGGTAAATAGATGTAAACGGATTATAAAATACTAAAATTCTCTCAACATGTAAGATTGATCCTTGCATCTCATGAAAATAATGACAAAACCAGAATTTTTGTGGTCCACAAAGCTTTTAATGGTTTAAAGGTTGCTCCAGTGCTTATAAATACAAAGATTGCAATGTTTAACTCAAGTGTTTCCTGATTCTCTTTTTTTTATGAAGACCTCTGTGATTTACTGGAATGTAATCTTAGCCAAATTTTGAAATTATGAGACAAGTTATAGGGTTTTTTTGTCTAGTTTGTTTTATTTTTGGCTCTGCCATAAAAGCAGTACACCTGCAGCCATAGCTTTAGGCCTTAGAAATATTGCTTTGATAGAGACGTGATTGTAGAGTAAAAGGTAAATGGTTGTTGAGGGAATAATACATGGATAGTGCAGACTCTGAACAGGCTAGCAGCAATCCCAGACAGCGTCAGGGTTTTGACCGAAACCTTGGCAAAATTGGCCATTGCAGGGGTTAGGGCAGAATGCTGTAGGTCGGCAACTTCAGCTCATCTTCAGTGTGTTAATCCCGTTACCATTCACTAAGCGAGCGCACTCCTGCAGCATCACGAAGCTCCTGGTCCACGAGGGTCTGCAAAGTTAAAATAGAGGGTAAGGCACAACCCAAACATGACCTTAACTTGTGTGGTATTTTTTTTCCCTCCCCCCTGTGGGAGGAAAAACCTTCTATGGGTTGGAACCCAAACCTTAGCCGCTGTATATTGTGAGATGTGTTACCAGCACACAAAACAAATACCTGCTAATACGTGTTTGTTTTGTGTGATATTAGTTATATCATTATAGGTTTAAAAAGAAAATATTTATTTGCAAAGAAAATCACGGACTCAGAAATGAGAGCGAAACTGACCGCACTTTTACTCACAAGTCGTTCTCACTCCTTTTCTCATAAGATAAAAATCAGGTCAGTATAATCAAATTAAAAGAGATAGTTCTTAAGCGGACAAAAGAGTTAAGGTTGCAAGGATGAGTTAATTTGGACTTTTTTAAGCAAGGTAGAATTTTCTGCTCCCTTGTAGTGCAGCGACAATTACTGAGAGAAAACAAGCAACTTTCGGTGAAAAGTGAGCTAACTAAATACCGCAGAGGTGGGAACCGGACAAGCCCTGAGAGAGAATGATGATTTTTATTTGGCCTTGGAGAAGCCTATTAAAAAAGTCTTCGTTAATTAAACAGGCAAAAACCCAAATGAGCAGGCCCAAAACAAGAGTAAGTTTGTTTGGCAGTATGTAGCGTTTCAGCTAATTATGTCAAGTAGAAGACTACTGCCTACCGCATTTTGTTAGGTTTAGAAGAATTAGAAATTTGATGAAGGCAAAAGTTATGGATATGGCAGCAGAATGTAATAGGATGTTGAGGCTCTTGCAGTGTACAGTTCTTGTTTCAGTTTGGTGGGAAGTGTTTGTCTGGAAAGGACCTAGCAGGTATTAACTTTCAGAAAGTTCGTGAAGATGGGACTCCAGAAAGCATGCGTTTTCCTTCTGAATTCCAGATTATTGCAATCTTCGGGTCAGGTTCTCCTTCCCTGCAAACGCTGGAAATACTGGAAACATCTGTGCCTAACAGAAAAAAAAAGCTCAGTACTTTATTTTCTTTCATCTTTTTGAATTTAAAAACAAACATTTTGAAGTGAAGGACTTGTAATCTGCATTCCCAAGTATCAAATTGCTGCAGGTGTGTTTGCTAGTGCCCAGAAGGCAAGATCTGTTTGAACCAGGTTATTTTCTTTAAAGTTCATCTATAAACTTTGCAGCTACATTGCTAGGACTGATTTGCTTAGGGATATAGTCTTTATTTAAATTCTTATACTGTAGCTTAAAGCCCTGAACTATGCAATGAAAAGTGTTTGTTTCTGATCCCCTTCATTTGGAAAAAAAAAAATTGCATGGAAATTGTTTTATTTCAAATTAATTAAAAAGAGAATAACTATTCTCTACGTAGACTCTGACACAGTGAGCCTGATTCAGCTGCTGGCAGAGGAAAACTCTTAATGGACACGCACCACTGTCAAAAACTCCTGCAGACAAAAATGATGAGAGGCGTTCGCTGGTGAAGTTGGGGTGGGATAAGCTTGGAGGAAAAGCAATGTATCTTTGGGTGACTCCCTGCTCGCCTAATGAGTCTGTGCAGCCGGGGTGCAACTTGTCAGAACAAAGCCGGGCTGGCGCGGCGCTGCCTGGAAGAGGGTTACTGCGAAGTTAAGGAGTTGAAAGAGGGAGATAATGTTTCAGGCAGCCAAGTTAGTCATCCTCACATCCAGTTAAATCCCCACTTACTGCTGAGCCCTCTGCGTTAACCATGTGTGCGTCAGGCCCGCGCAGCAGCCCGGGCCCAGCTGAGGGGCTTTGCAGGGGGAGCGAGGTGCCCCGCTCGGCGGGTTGTGCTCCCACCTCCCTCCCCTCCACACCCCGAGTGACTGTTTTTGCTCAGGTCTAATTTACACACCGCCCTTTAGGCAGCCGATGAAGTGGGGCTGTGTTACACAGCCAGCATTTAGATTGGGGAGCGGGGTTGTGAAAGGGACATTGTGCTCAGGAGGGCCGCTGGCTGCCGCTGTCGGCCGCGCCGTGCCCCGTCCTATTGAGACCTCAAAAAGCAGAGCACAGCTGCGATGAGTTTCCAGAGCTCTTTGGCCGTGGGGACCGGGGCTGGTATGCGTGCGAGTAGCGGGGGGAGCATCCCTCTCCCCCTCGCCGTTTCTGCCTTGGGGGGGCTGGCAGCAGCCTCCGAGCAGCAAATTCACAGGGGCGGGCGGATGGGGCCAAGTTAGTTGTGGTTTCAGAGGGCTTTCCAGAGCCTCGCTAGGCTGTAGCGCGCAACCCCATGAGGAAGGATATCAGTTGATGTATAAAATGGCCAAGGAGCTTCGGTAAATAGACTTTACCCTTCAAATCCAGAGGTCCTGGCAGCGGCTGTGCGGGAGGGTGGGGTTGTACTTTTCCCCTTCCTGTACTTGGACACTTTTGATTATCCAGACTTTCTGGGACTGAGCAGGGCTGCCTTATAACAAAGCCTGCATAATATAATTGCCTAAATAGGCCTATTGTCCTTTTCAAGTCGCTGTGCTGTGAAATCTTTCAACTTTTTGCCGAAAATGTTGCATCTGACGTTTAGATGGCTTAACGGCTATGGCGAGGTGGAGATCCTTTTCCCTCGTTTCTCATTGCTGCGTGGTGGAGAAGCTGATTATATTCCTGCCCCCTATTGATGTTTACTCCTTTTGGGAATCAAATATTTTAGACCCTTCTGGCAGGGTAAACTGCCAAAAGTAATAGGCCTGGAAATACAAAGCTATGATTGATTTTGACCTTTGCTCACGTGCATGAAGTCTGTCCCCATGCAGTGTGACCCATGCCACTTCTTGCTGAAATCCAAGCCCTTTCAAACCAAATGAAACCACAAAAATACAAGCCATGAAATGCTGAAAACTATTCTAAAATAACAGAATAATCATTTTTTCCATACTGCCGAAAAAGACTATAGGCAGGAGGGTGGCAAAGCTGCGTTTTTCTAGTACACAAAACAAGAGTAATATCTTTCATCTGCTGCTGCCTTTTTATGAGAACCATATTCTAGGTACAAAATAAACAAACTGGTGTCATGTGGGAATGATTCTTCTGTGCAGTCTTTCGGTCACCGTAATCTTAGCTGTTCCTCCTAATTGTAATCAGTAAACAACTTTCATCCAAAAATGTGGATTTTAAACTGTCTTCTAAAAAGTAATCTAAAGTCTGGGATTAATCCGTCGTTGCATGAGCAAATGTGTTTCAAAAGTTAAGAATGTCAGAAACAGTAGCCTAAAGTTAGCATCCTAAATCCGCATTTCATGGCTTCATTTCCAAATATGCTGAGCATCTACGAGCTCCCTCAGCACTTTTAAAAGCAGGCCACATATTTAAATGGCCAAATACTATTTAGAACCTTCATTTATTATTAAAAAATTGTGAAGGACTTTCCCACTTCTATGAAACAGTAATTCATTGACAGGGTTCACAACATCAACAGCGGAAATAAGAGACACTTATAAAACAAAGTAGGATTTGTTTATAAGAGCATATTACTCTCTTATCTACAAGTTTACAAGTCAAGTTTGCAGAATTCCACATTTAAACCACAAGCTGAGGTTTTTTTCACTGTATTTTGTCTGACTTGCAGATTTGTCCAATTCTCTGTTTGCTTCCTTGCGTTCAAGTCAGCTCATCAGACAGTTTCAAGCTTGTGGTATAGATTTTAATAGCTATATGGTCTTCTTCATACACTCACTCATCATTAACAGCTGCTCTGGATTTTCTTCCCAGTGGCAGTGAATTAATACGACTGTGGTCACCGTGTATTTTGCTTATTTTTGGGGGGGAGGGAGAGAAAAATCTAGCTTCCTTCAGCTCATTTTAGTAATCTGAATAGGAGCGGAGAACTTGCATCATGTGACGGGGCAGCTCACGGCAGCTCACCAGCATGGGGTCCCTGTGTGAGAACCTCCCTTGTACATGACAATCTGATAAGGATATCATGTGGTTTAGAAACACATTCCCACAATGTTCACTTCTTTGTCCCTTTATTTGGGAGTGGGTAGGAAAGAAACTTTTAACAAACTAATGCCAGCCTTTATATAACTGACCCCACTTTCTTTTAGTGTTCTGTTTCAGCCTTACAGCTTCTTCAAATACTTTTGTTAAGAGAGATGGAAATACAATCCAGCAAGTCTGTGTAAAGAATCCTAGACACAGAGTATATAATATACCTTCTGTTCCCCTTGGACAAGGTGATTTTTCTTTCCCCTGCTTATACCACATATAAACTGCATATTATAAAACTATGCAAGTTAAATATACACATGCAAGCGACACTTGTATAGGTTTAATAGGTTAAAGCTTGAATGAGTATTTATATATTCTCAGAATGGTCTAGATCTTCACCACTAAGGACATGGTGTTAAAGTCCATCCATAGTTTGAAGGGATTTCCGTTTTATGCACTTTCAGTGACTTACTTTTTACCCTCTAAGTGCATTCCCTGAGAAAAAGAGCAGAGAAATGTCTCGCAATAGAGGTTTTTCAGCACTGCTTAGTTTCTTTTAATGGTTTGCAGGATCTCTTTCCATTGAACCATAATATTTTCTCTAGGCTCACATTGTATTTTTAGCAAAGATCTTTGAACAATAAAATGACAAATTACGTATATTTTTGTCTTTTAGAGCCTTATCTAGTGAAGCACTTAAATGCACTCAACCCTCCACCGTTGATTTTAATAAGCGTTTCAGACACAGAGTGGTCGTATGAGTGAGCCTTTAGTGTATTTATGTACCAGTACTTTCATGAAATACCAGTAAAAGCTCATGTCATTGCACTAGATGTTCAGCGCAATGAACATCCAACATTTCTGTTTTTCTTAGAAAGAAAGAAGGATCATTTGCCTTTTGAAGATGTATGGCAGAGGTGTGGAGCAATTAAACGAGTTGCCCGGTGTTGCACCAACCAGAGACAACTGCCACAATTTGATTTAGCTCAGATTTCCTTCAGTGGGTGCTTCAGTCCTAGAAAGCTATTTGTGCCTGTAAGATACAAACAGTGTGAGGAATAGTTCAATAAAAAGAACCCACAAAAGCTCAGTCAAATAACACCAAAAAAGTCTTTCAAATCCTGTGATTTTTGTGATCTGAATGCAGCTTGTGGTGAGCTGCATGGGCATCGCTGCATTGCAGTGGTCTTCTCTGCCAAGCTGGCTGGTGGCACAGCAGCACATCATATAGAGATCTGTATCTCTTTTCCTACGAGACTTCCTTGTCATCTTCCACTCTTGTACCAGACTCACTCCTCTGCCAGCTGGTGACCGATACCAAGAGAATTCTCCGATTCCTGCATGATAAGTGGATGAAACAGCATCTGAGTTGATTTAAATATTTCCCTTGTTCACCGATACCAATAGAGTGCATGGGATAGAGGTGTTCAAGCATCATACAGCTATACCCTGGCTTTTGGGGGTCTCGGAGCCTCCTGTCCCCTGCACTAGTCCTCAGGGAACAGCCGTGGGCAGAGACTGGGGCAGGGAGCAGGCTCCTCTGCTGCTCACCTCTCTCCATCTCCCGAGTGCCTCTTTAATTCCTTATCTTCTACCCAAAACCTCACAATGAAGACCAGCATGTCCTGTCTTTCCAAGACTGAACATTCACTCGCACATGAGGAAAAAGGACTTGGAAAACTGTGTCACAGTGCCACCTGGTGATACCTGCCCAAACCGTACCCTTGGAGGGGCTGTGCCCGCCAAGGCTCCTGATCCAGAGGCAGATGGGTGCTTTCCCCAGGACCCTGGTTCAGGTGCAGGGAAATGCCTCTGTGCCCCAAAAAGCTCGTCTCTCTGGATTTTTTTTGCACAACTCTCTGGGTTGTTCTAATTAAAGATCCTATCTTCTCTGCAAACCTTGCCTGCCTAGCAGATAGCACTAATCCACCAATCTGCATTTTTGGCTTGAGGCACAAGTCAAAGGACTGGCTGAAAAGTCACGTGTGTGTGAGCTTTTTTATTGTTCAGATCAGGTCCTGAGGGGGGGTTGTTTGGTTTTTAGCAGTTGTTCATACTTTTGCCTCTCATCTTTTGGTCTGAGGAAGTTTTTCCTTTTCCCCCCATCTTTCAGAGTATTCTACTGCATTACTTTGTTGTTTGGGTTTGCTCTTTTCATTCATATGAGGAAGAAATTTTATTAGTTACTCAATCATGGTATATGTCAGACCCTCCGTAGTGGCTGGCTGGAAGGTCTCGGAGACCTGTCTTTTTTAGAGATCCATCTGGTTTCACCCCATACTTGGAACACCAAGATGTGAAAATGCAGAATAAATGGCAAATCACCTATGTCTTTCAGATAATTGCTCAAAGTGTCTTTTATGAGGGGGGCCAGCAGAAGAATATGCTTTTCTCAAGTCCTCGTCCCCTGGTGAAGCTCAGCCTTCCTCTCTCTGTTTGGAGAGCACATTCCGGCCGTGTTTTTCTAGTTGTGCATATCATCGCATGCTATGCAGGTTAGGTATGTGAGCTGCTCATCTTTCTACGCTTTGCGTGTATTGCCACATTCACTTCTCTGAGACCACGCCAAGAAGGATCCATTATCTCTCCGAAGTTTTGAAACGAAGCCTTCGGCTGCCTGCAAGAAGTCAGAGCTGACTCACATCCTTCTGTGGTTTGGTGTTGGGTTTTTTTTTTTCCCCCTTATCCGAATCCTTTCCTTTCTCTGTGTTTTGGAGAGGTCCTGCAAGACTTCACGGTTGAAGCACGACCTATGTGTTAGGAAGCGCTGCATGTCTGGAGGCGGTTTGGGAAAATAGCTGTTCCCCTCTCCCTGGAATGGAGTCCAGCATGAAGGCTGCGATTGTTCACAGGGGCTGTATTCACCTTTACCAAAATGTGAAAGCAGAGCTTAGTTACAGCGTGATACACTGACACTGCCCAGTAATACCGTGTTTGTTATGCTTTTGCTAACCTTAATTTCTGTGCAGAACAAGAAAATACTCTTGACGAAAAGAGGTGAGGAAGGAATGACGCAATTAAATGAGATTAAATCAGACTATCGGTTTCCCTGGAACACGTATTTGGCTCTTTACCAACAGTCTTTTCCCCGTTTTTCAAATAAACACATATTTTCACATGATAACTCTATTTGAAATATTAATGCTTCCAGGGCTGCATTACCTTTGTTTCTTCATCAAAGTCCATTACTATGAAAAGGCTGCTGTTCCTTAGGCTGTTTCAGCTTCAAAAGAATTTTAAGGCCTGGTCTATTGGAAAGCTTGGGGGTATAATTAGTGAAAATGGAAATAGATGCAAGAGAAATTTAGTTCCTGATGTTTTAATTTAGTGTAGTACTGCCATGTGTTGTTGAAGAGGATTCTTAAAGGCAAACATAATTATTTCATTATGGTCTTCAGAATGCTTTCATTGGTCTTAATGACAAGAAGCTGCATAAGGAGTCATACATTTTAATTAGACCTTCTTATATTTACATCAGATAAATAACAAATAATTGATGAAAACCAAGTCTTCTGAATGGATGATTTCACACAGAGCTCTGGTTACAGTTTAATGATAAAACATTTCTCTTATTGCTTTGCATTTTAATTATCTAGAATTATTACTCTAGTAGAGATCTCAAAATACCGTTATTTCCATGCATTTCATTAGATTCACAACTAATTTATATGAATCTGAAGCCAAGAGAAAAGGTGTTTTTCAACATATATCCCTTACAATCAGTTTCCAGGTTTATTAATTTCATTTTGCTTTCATTTCTTACATTTAGACACTTTTTTTTTATGTGGTGAAACACTCTCCAGTAAAAGCTAGGAGGAAGAGGAGTCAGACCTTTTCCTGTGTCTTCAGTTCCCTACATAGGAGCAAGTCCTGCCATTGTTAACAGCCCAAAACTCTGGTAGAGGTCAAGGATCGAGTATAAAATTGTAGGGGTTGTAGTGGAATTTTCTAAGGAAGAATTTGGTGCCTATTGCTCTCCAGCTTAGCTGAAAGTTGTATTCCTAAACCTCTTCAATTTACTTTTAAAATCTTACCAGTACCCTTTTATAATGGTGCATATGCTTGCAGGTGGATTTAAAAAAACCTATATTTTTTCTTTTCTTTATTGGATGCCTTATAATACCAGGAGAAATTACTTTATAGTTTTGCTACTTGCAAGAGTTTTTCATGCTTGCAAACTCTCCAGCCTTTCATTTTTGTAACAAAACATATTTCACATGATTCATTCCTGAGAGTATACAGAACGCTAATTGTTGTTATTGATTTTAAATTTCGCAACCATTACAAGTAACCCAGATGAGTGGCAGATAAAGAGTAATAATCCATGGAGTTCTGGAAGTGTTTCATGTTTGTCTGTAGTACTTTATGTGATCAATAGTAACTGCCCCATTGAAACTAACTGCTGTATCAAATAACAGTAAATCAAATGAATGTGCTTACAGATTATTTATTGAAAGCTTTAATTGTTCACTGGGGCCCTGCTTATCTCAGGAAACAATGGAAGGCAGTGATCAAGCAAACTGGTTTGCAAATGCCAGGGGTGCCGTGAAACAGCGAGGTCTCCCCTGTGCCTGGGTGGTGTGAGAGCTTTCCAAAATGTGCCCCTGTCCCACTGGGGTTGCCCGTGCCCTGGGATTGCCCAGAGGGGTTGATCCCAGGCTAAATCGGTCAGAGACGCTTTCTCAGAGAGCATCTCTACGGTTCATAGGTTACTGTTTGGGGTTTTTTTATTATTATTTTTATAGCGGTCTCTTTGGATGGCAAATGTGTCATGTCTGGTGGTTTAAAGTGTGGAGAAAGAACTAATAAGATTTCCCCAAATTTCCAAGAGGTCCACGTAATGAGAGACAAAATAGGATCAGACCTTAGAGCAGGAAGGAAAGGAAAGCATACTAAACTTACTCTGTGGAAAGCTTGCCTAGGTATATTGTTGTATTGGGCAATGATATGCTGCTGTACAGTTGTCAGACTTGCGCAAATACCAAGAAATTAAAAACAGCTATTTCTAACAATCCTTAAAATGGTTGCTCTGGCTTGTCACAGTCACTCCATGAAGGACTAGTGCCACAGATGGAAAGTCTTCTGGGCCTTAAAGTGAAATGGATAGTCTTATAGACAGTTTCACTACTATTCACGATTTTTTTAATAGCCTTGGTGTGTTGTCAATTACACTTCGCTGTGTCTTCAGAAGCCTTTCAGTATCAGCTGAGGCACTAAAGCTGTCCTTCAGCAAATTTGGGAAGATGGCACTGAATGAATTTACATTTAATAATACAACTTTCAAACCGTGACAACTGGGAAAGCATTTGTAAAAATGAGCTTAATTGCTACAGAAAAAGATGGCCCAAATATCTCAAGCATGGCAGGAAAATGTTTTTACTCCTAAAAAATGTATGTTTTGTGAAACACACGCATATGTGTGATACTGGATAATCATAATATAGACATTTTAAAATTACTGAAGCACAGTTGCCAGAGATCTTCTGGAATTGAATCTCACTTCGAAAAAGTAACTTCCCTTTTTCAAGGCATAAGCTTTATAAGCTTTGCCTTACATTTCTTGGGACATCAGGTGTCAGGACTGAATGTTCTCGTCCAGCGTTTTGGAAAGAAAGTATTTCTTTTTTGTCCTATTCCATTTAACATACAGTTGACACTTTCCCTATTAATAAGGCTGGGATATTGCAGTCAATTGTGAGCAGCAAAAAAACCCCAAGTCACTGTTGAAGGTAGGTATTGAATAAGAAAGACCAGGTGAATAGGAAATACTGTTTGCACGTATGTGTTTGCCTACAGTACAACGTGAGTAGTTTTTCTCTTCCAAATGAGAATGGTACTGGCAGACAACATACAGGTAAAATTATGAGCATCCCTCACTCCAAGGGTTTAATAGGAAAACCCACTGCAGGTAGAGAATAGGAGAACAGAATGTTGGAAAAAGCGCTCTCAGTTGCGGTACTCATCTTGTCTCCAGTCTCTTGTGAATGTCTTGTTTTATTGATCTTTAGTCTTCTCGGCAGAGAGCAGAGGTGTGCTCTGAGCCACAGGCGCAGTGTCGCTACTGTGTCGCTCCAGGACACCCAGGTCCTTCCCAGCTTTCCTCTTCTGCTGCACCTCCTGTGAAAAGGGCAGAGGGATGTTTGCCAGGTTAACCACACCAATGGAAATTGCACCCATAAAAATACTTTAAATTAGATGTAAAATATTATGTAAACTCAGTGACAAAGACTCTCGCTACAAGGAGGGGGAATCTGGTAGTGTCTTAGTTTTTCATTGTACCTTCCCCACTGTGTTATCATCTTCTGTCTGGCAGATACTGTGTTCAGAAATATTGAAATTCCACTCAGGCAAGCATTGCGGCTTGATAAACTGTATATTTTGTTTGCCCCCTCAAAAGATAGTGGTGATGCTCAGTTCTTAAATATTCCACAAACTTGAATTTCTTACATTTTCATCAGAAATGTTGAGGTTAGCTGTTCTTAGGAATGCCCTGTCCTGGTCTGGCATGCTGAGGGGGATGAAGGAGGACAGAGTTTGTCCCTGTTTTGGCCTCAGATGTTGCAAAGGTACGTGTGCTGGAGGATGTCAGAAAGGTTAAGCTTTGGTCTGACTGCCCTTCTAGCTGCAGATAAGCCCAAGTGATGAAAGCCATTTTTCCCTGTTATTTTGTCATGTCTAAATGGAAATAACGTATTGTTTTAATTATACCCCCACAGTTGCAGCAGCGAAGCAATGTGGGTGCAATTAAAGCTAGTGTAAAAACTAGTCTTAACAGTTACTAGGGAAGTAAGCTACGTGGATGGAAAACTTTCTAGGTACAAGCAGAGGTACCTCAGAGGTTCACTGCCATGATGTTAGGGGCATGGGAGATGTCTGCTGGGGTATCTGCGTGGCTGAAGAAGGTACCTTTGCCTGTCTTGGTCTGTGCACTGCCCTGTCCCCCTCGGGAGGCTGCTGCTGCACGGCAGGAGGAAACGCACGGCTCCATTTCACGGCCCCGAGCCTTGCCAGCTTCAGCAAATGGCCCTGTTTTGCAACGGCGTGGCTGGGAAGCCGGACACGTGCTGCTTCGCCGGAGGGTTGGTAACCTCTGGGAAAGGGGCTGGGGGTGGTGGGGTGGGAGGGGGTGTTGCTGGTTCAGCAGGTTTCATCCCAGCTCCCTTGTGGGATGAAGCCTTACTCAATAAAAAAATCATACCTCTGGGTGGCATAATGCCAAAAAAAAAAAAAAAGAAAAAAAAGGCCTGCAGTGAGGGCCCCAAGAGTGAGATCCCGAGGAATGAGATACGAGCTTCACAGTTGTCTGTTGCCTTGTAAAAAAGGCAAGCGGCTGTGTGATGGGGGGCTGACAAAGAAAATAAGGAGTTAGACCTCCTTTTCTAAGGAAATCAAAACTTAGAATTAGCAGAGCAATAAAAGCTTTCTCAAGCGAAAGCTGGAAACAATACATTTTTAATAAAATGGGCAGTTACTCTAATTGCTGAACCCCTACTGTTCAATTTCTTTTAGTGCTCTTATTCATTAAAATCAGCATACTTATACTTATTATTTACAGATGTATGTGTTTTAACTTGTTTATAGAAACCATGCTTTGCAGAAAGCTGTGGATGGTATAATACTAATTTGTAAGTGTTTATTGCTCCCTATAATATGCAATTTTAAAAACAATTAAAAATAGCGGTGGAGCTCATCATTGGAATCAACCCCAAACTGCCCATGAAAAGTGAAATATTAGTACCGTGTACTGCCTCAAAGGTTATAGGCCATTTGTAGTGGATTGATAGCATACCCATTAATGAAGAATTTACCTGTTCTTAAAGATTTTAAGCTCAGCAATCTAGTTTCTAGATATTATTCTAATGTAACCCATTTAAACATATGTGATGGAGTTCATAATTGCCCTTGTAAATGGGTATAGAAAGGAGGGTATATAAATCAATTAGTGATATCCAGCAGTGTGGCTGTAATACAAATTAATTGGGATGATAAGCATTTTAACTGCTACTATACTTACTTGAAGTAGTTTTGATCACTGAATCGGCTCTTGTTGAGTCACTGTATTAATTTTAAGACTTAAAATCACCTAAAGATCAAAATGTTTTGAATTAATGGTCCTAAAGTTTGAGAAATAAAATGTTATGTAAAATATTACAGAGCAAGTTGGTTTTACTGCATTTCCAAATAGAGCACAACAGTTTTATTTTATCCATGTGGTACTGAACAACTGTGTAATAGTATTACGTGATTAAAGATATTAAAACACTCATTTTCTTGCTGGATTCAAGCCACAGCAAAAAGTCATGATGAATGGTGTCATAAGAACATATTGAATATATAGAAAATAAAAAATTTATTTCGCAGACACAATAATACCAAAAACTAATACCAACTTGGATAGGAGGCGAGTTTTGAAGAATACAGTAATTCCTTTAGTGTAATACTGTGGATTATTCTGTTTGGATGCTTGAAAGGATTTGAAGATAAAAGAAAAGCCCTCAAAACACTATAAAACATTTAAAAACTGTAAATGGTGACTTTATGACTGAGTAAAATATCTGAATGTGTGTAGATATTACAGTAACTATTTCATTTTCCATGCAATTTTTATTTATTATTGAAGATACTGGATCTGAGTTTTCTCCTGTTTATGTTTACAAGTCAAGAGTCTTTTCTTGGAATCAGTGGGGTGACATCACTCTAAAACAGATCTGAAAAAAGAATCAGGCCCCTTTTATTTTTAACTGTTTTGTCCCTCACAGTGTGCCTTTTTTCTTATTTTTGATCCTGCAGGGAAAACAATAGGCCACAGAAATAGGGTCAATTTTCATAAATAAAGAATCAAGAGGCCAGAGTTCTCATCTCCTCTACCTTTATGTCACTTCTTTGCCTACACCACTTTACTCCAGATGAGGATCTGACCTTGGGCATGCACCAGTAAAGCAAACAGGGCCTGAACTGTAAGAAAAGTTCATTTTCAAAGGAAGATCTAACTTCATGTAGATGATAGCACACTTACATATTTTTTTTTTAAAGAAGATCCTATTTTTCAGTTTTGCAATAATGCAGAAATTTTACTTGAGACTGATGCAATTTTGCATGGCAGTGGCCAGGCAGAAAATCACCGACCTGAAAAAACTACAGAGCTAGCATCTTTCGGATGTTTTTCTTCAGTTTTCTGTACGATTTATTTTTTTCATTTAACATGTTTTCTTTTTCATTTTGAAGGTAGGCTCTTAATACAAAGTGATGAGCTGCTGCCCTGTAAACTCCGCCGAGCCTGCCAAGCCCTCCGGCCATCCTGTCTGTACACTTACTTTCACCCTGGCTCCCTCGTGGTGTCTGCCTGGCCATTTATTTAGCGAAAGACGCTCCTGTTCTCAGTTACTAGCGCGTCATTAAGTCTCACCATCCTGAGAGTAACACAGGTATAACCAGACGCAGTTCTTGTCCCTGATATAATTAATCCTGACAAGCTTTCTGCCTTCCACGTTGGCTCAGGTGTAAATGCATTTCTCTGGCTAGGTGGACACATAAACCCAAACGTAGAACTGCTTTGCTGATATAACTGTAAAAGAAAAACAACAAACAACAGACCCGCAACCAACCAGCCTGAAGAACAGTATCATTTTCTTTGAAAAGGTGATGTGGACACAAATCACCTGTGTTAGTTCCACATACTGGGTTCTGCTTGAGGACCAGTCATTGCAAAACGGGGCAAACCTTACTTACTCCTGTTTGAAAATATCCTCCTGAGCAAACGCACAGAATAGGAATGTGCTCTTACAGAGCGGCTGTGCCCTCCTTGTTGTCCTTTGCTGCTGGCTGTAGTTAATACGAATGTAGAGGATGTAGTTCCCAGAAGTCTTGGCTTTCCTGGGAGAAGCACCAGAGGTGGTTGCAATGACAGTTCCTGAAGGTCCAGAAGACCTGGACCTTCAGGAAAAGGTTTCAGGGTGTTTTCATTCGGAAACACATGGTTGGGGCCTACTGGTGAGTTCCAGATCACATGTGCTTAAGGCCAGCCTGGTAGATTCAGGCTTACGCCTTGGCAGTATATGAGGCTGGTGTTGGCTTGGACAGTATAAACCAGAGTAGAAGTTTCTGTGGTCGTTTCTGGTGGTGTTTATGCCTGTGTGGGACACAGCACCCACGCGTTGCTGAGTTACCTCCAGGAGAGGATTAAGGATTCCTCTCAGGGCAGGTCTGTTGTGTGCCCGGACATTCCTGTGTAATTGTATATATGGTGGAGTAGGCTCATAGGAAGCTGATTCTTAGCTGGCAGAGATCAGAAAATGAAGACAAGCCTTTCATCACCTCTTCTTAGTTCCCTGCCAGCAGCAGTGGTGGCTTTTGGGGGCAGAAGGCACCCAGCCCTGGGCTGCCTTGCAGCCGGCAGGGGAGCAGGGGGCACACGCAGGCTTGGGGGTGCTTCAGAGCCCCCACGTCAGAGAGCCTGAGCACAGACCTCACTGAGTTCCCTGCTCTATTGTGTATCCTGTGTGTAACTGGGGGCAGGGCACAACAGGCTGTGGTTTGGAGATGCTGCTAGAGCTCCAACTGGGTTCTTCGTTGCTGTTCAAAGTCCCGGTTGGGTACTGCTTGCATTTTTCTAGGAATTTAAGAGCCAAGCAAGTCAAGCTCTTAGGCTGTCAGGGCTTCTGTTTCCCACCTGTAAAGTAAGAAAAATAATTCTTCCCTTCTCTCACTTAGGTGTTACAGAGGTAAAAATAAGAATGCTCACGGGTTATTCGCATACTGGCGGGGCAGGGTCCGTGCTTGTAGGTCATGTAGGTAGAAGAGAGGGGTTTTTTTCATGCTGCTCAGTATGGTGGGACCAGAAGCGCTGGTGGCTGTGCTGCGTGGTGGGGACAGCAGGGCGCCAGGGGGAGTCACTCCGGGTGTCTGTGATCTGTGCAGGAATGTCACCTGGGAAGATGCGCTGGCAGGCAGGGCCCCTGGAGTGCCTTAATAAATGGCAGTGTGAAGTCAGGTAACTGAATTTACATGCTTAACAAATGGATTAATTAAGAGGTCAGATTGTGGCATAACAGAAAAGTATGTTACAAAAAAATCCCCCACCCTTCACTGGGCAACCGATGGAGGGTATTTGTGGGAATGATAAACTGTGGGCTACAAATGAAGAAGTTAGCTGCTAAGGAACAGAAATTTTATCAGGGGCTGTATTAGATGCTCTTGTCTTCTTATTTACTGCAAACAAATCTAGATAGCTCTGCTATGCTGGTAGTAGATGCTGAAATTTATTTCCTGGCCCTAATCACCTGATATGAATAAAGGTTTCAAAGGGCTATACTTCTGTTGTGTTGCCAAGATCAGTATCCACTGACTCTGCTGACTTAGGTTACATGACTCTGCTGGTTAACATTACGGATTTGCAATTGAAACTTGGCAATTTTGTTGATGAAAGGCATGAAGGGAGAGAGCAAGCTGCATCATATTCCCAGGTCTAAACTGGGGGAGATGCAATAGACGAATGTAAATGCTTCCAGTTGGCAAATACAACTAGGTATACACACAGCAAAGGCATTTGCTGAATATGAAGATGACTTTTTTTTTTTTGCCTCATCCTTTGAAGTTAGCTAGTGTTTTAACACTGAAATGCTAAAATAGTTAAAATGAAAGTGCTCCGGGGACCTGCTTTGCAAGTAATGGCTCCCCTCAAGGTTATGGAGGCCTTTCAAGGTTTGTTCTTTCAAACACCTTTTGACTTGGCAGGATGATGGTCATTACTATTATTTGCATTGGAATAGTGCTTGAAGGTCCTGCAGCGCCGGTTACTGTACACCATATTTTGAGAACCTGCCCAAAATAGCATACTGTCTAAATCCAGGAGATGCAAAAGGGTGGGGGAGAAAAATACTGTACTGATGGTATGTCTGCCTGCAGTGCAGCAATGGCCAAATTTGTACTTGGAACTTCATTAGGGTAAGGGTATGGGAGCAGAGAGTGTGCTTAACTGCTTCTTGTACTCACGAGGCGGAGGGCAGAGTTCAGCAGGACCCCTCTTCTCCCAGATGTGACGGGACAGAAGCCAGCTGTCCGTATCGCTCGTTCACTGACAAGAGTCGTAACAGCAAAAGCACTTTGGCTTTAGAGGCTTCTGCCAGCTCGGCTGTGCCTATCGGGGCTCGCACCTTGTCTGAGATAGCTATTGGCAGCAGCAGCCTGTGCCCTGGGCATGGCTCTCAAAATGACCTGGCCTGAGGCACCTTTTTGGTGACCTTGGGTGCAGTTTGTCTGTAGTAAGACCTTGCAGATTGAGCTTCTGAGCTTCATAACCTCTGCTTCTTGCTAGTTTTGTTGTTATCATACTGTAGGAATCCTGAGGAGCATGTAGTGAAAACCTATGGGATACTCTTTTGTAGCAGAAACCAGCTCACGACGTTTCATCTTCTAATATCCCTGTTGAAAGTGGAATGCCCCTTTTCAGACTAAAAGCAAACCTGAAGACTTAGAGGGGTTTTTTTGGCTTTCAACCCTAGTAATACCCTTTTTTTTAAAGGCCTAGACAGTCTTGTAGAGGTGAACTCTGACTTGAATAAAGTTAATGCTGGAAAAATTGCAATTAAGAATTAGAATAACTTAGCATTTAACATCATAGCTTTAAGGCAGATGTGTGCAGCAAGCAACGAACAAATAATAAGAAAGAAACCCTCAAATGTGAAAAACATGCTTTCTAAAGGACTTCTGAAAATTCAGATAGTAATATCTCAATCTGGATTTCTTGTGGCAGCCTGTGTTTTAGTCCAGGTCGGTTGGGTTCAGTCCTAATAAAAAGCATTCCCTCCAGACCCTCGATGCATACCCAGCCCTATGAGGAATGGTTTCTGATTATGGTTCTGATGTTACAGTTTGGTAATTCGTTCTGCACTGATTAACATTTGCACATGGCTTCCCCTGAGCCTTTTCCTCCGTCCGTCCCCCTGCCCACTCCACCTCCACGCCACGGACCCCGGGGTAACGCAACGATCCGGCACAGCGAGTGCTGATACGTGAAATAGCAGCCCGCCTTCTTTCCTTTGTGGTGTTTTCTTTGCCAGGGAGAAAATGGGAGTCTTCGCACAAGGGAAGACTTTGTTTTCCTCTTTCTGTTGTCTGTGATCCCCACCTGTTGTATATATGGTAAAAATATCTGGGACTTATAACCCAGCAACAGTACGCAGCCAGAGTCATGTGTGACCGGGTCAAACACACACTCGCTGGAGGGTCATGGCCAGGTTACTAAGTCAAGGCTGGCAAGTCTCCACGATAATGTTTTCTTTCTCTCTCACTCTTTTTTTTTTTTTTTTTTTCCCCTCTCCTCTTGTCTGTCTTCCAAACAACAGTTTAAAAAAAAAACAAACCCTCGTAACAATGCAAACTATTTAAGCATGACAAATTCAAAGAAGTTTTTTATTAAAAAGAAAAATTGGAATGGGGGGGGGGGCTGAGTCAATGATATTTTGGATTTAATTTTATAGTATAGTTTTATGTGGCACATGAAAGAGAGAAATTTGTATTGAAACAATTGAGACCCACTTTCCCAGTTCCTGGCTCTTTCCTGGAAGATGATTAAAAGCAGACTTTGGAAGGGGGGGGGGGGGCTGAGTCAATGATATTTTGGATTTAATTTTATAGTATAGTTTTATGTGGCACATGAAAGAGAGAAATTTGTATTGAAACAATTGAGACCCACTTTCCCAGTTCCTGGCTCTTTCCTGGAAGATGATTAAAAGCAGACTTTTTTTTCCAGACGAGACATAAAAATTAAATGATCTACAGTATATAGTTATTTTTTCAAATGTTTGGAGGCTTATAAATAACTTCTACAATCAAATGCACACATACAAGCAGCAGAGAATCTGGTTCTAATTACTTGTACTTTAGTTGAACTTTGGCGTTTCCTTTGACTTTCTGCCTAATGTATGTGAGCTGTGTGCCTTGCACTCCTGCAGTGAATTCACAAAAAAAAAAAAAAAAAAGAGGCAAAAAATCCAGACTCTTGTTGGTGCCAACAAAAATGAGGGTTAACAGAATGTTTTGACCAAATGCAACACTTTGCTATTCACCCTAATTAGCTGAAATTGCTGCTTCCCACCAGGGACCCTGAGCTCAGTATTCAAAATTCCCTTGAGGCTATCCAGGAAATGCCATTTGCTTTACAACTTCTTATTCTTTTAAGACTCAACTGTCCAAAGTGTGCATTAACATACAAGCTTAATAATCCTGAGTTTCTAGCAAAACGCAAGGCATTTCATCGTGCCTGCCTGCTTCTAGTTGGGCACAAAGTAAAATACCTCCTCCATCTGTCAACATGGTTTAGCTGGCAGTAAATTAGCTCTCACAAAGCACGCTGTGCTTTTAAAAGATCTTATCTGCTGCTTTATCTGACCTTTAGAAATATTTCAGACATCTTAGGAATTGTGAAGTGACCGATTGTTTGAGAGTCCCTGTGTGCTTAAGCAGCATTCAGGTGTTGGGTGACGCGCCGAGGCTCTGTTTTCTCAGGTGAGGAGGGACCCTGAAGTGTCATATCCTACAGGACAGGACAGTGGAGCATGGAAAGAAGTTGCTTTTATTTATTTTTTTTATCTTGAATTCCTCCTAAAATTTTAAGACTGCTTTAAAAACACCTCTTCTGGAAAAGTCAACTGTCCACTCCCCTGTCCTTTCTTTTTTCCACCTTGCATGTGCAGACATGTAGAAGAAAGCAGGTTCTGCTGTCATGCGTCTACTGGCCACTGACATGATTCAGAAATAATGCTTTATACCTGCTGAGCATGAATCGCTACAGATGCCTTGCACCTTTATTCTGCACGTCCATACTGGCAGTATGTACATTTTCAAATAAAGAGTTACGAAGGCTAAATTCAAGGAAGAATAGTAAGTCAGAAGGTGGAGTAAGAGTCAAGCATGTGTAACCTAAGTTCAAGCCTTCTCCAGAAAGCAGTATATCTTGCTGGTGATCAAAAGCGAATGTTCCCAAACTGGGTTTTCTTCCAAAAAATCAAACTCTGGACAGTTGTTCAGCTGATGCAAGTATTATATTGAATAGATTAAGCCATTTTAGTGGCGCATATATATATATATATGGGTGTTTTAGGGAGGATCTTCTGGTTTACACTGGCTTTTTCTTTCTCATACGCCTTTTCAAATTGTCCAGAAAAAATTTCTCTAGTGGCGTCTTCAGGTCTTTGGTTGCTGATTATGTTGAGTATTTATGAACTGAGCTGGTTGCTTAATCTCTTCTGGGTATCACGAGTTCCTGGTCCTTGGACAGTGCCTGACAGACCTCTGCTATACATATAGTTCATGGTTTCAGTGCTACTATTGGGTGCTAGTGCTTGTTTAGGATGAAATAATCAAAAAAGCAGAAGTGTATCAGTATTATTCCTCAAAGACTGCTTTCTCCAAACTGAAATCACAGGACTGCAGGAGTGCGGTTGTTTTATTGAATGACACAACCTTGTTTTCCCATGGGGAGCCTAAAAACCGCCTTTTAGATGGACTGGGAGAGTTGAATGAGCTAATACGAAACACATTGTCTGCTGGTATTAGAGTTTTAAAGCTAAAATTTTATCATTCCACAGACTGATTGGAAGCCACCATAATTCATATATGAGCATGAAATAGGGCGCAGAATGTTGGAGGCCTCTCAAGGGCATTTGATGAATCTAACTTTAATTTAAAAGTACTAATAGATTATTGATTCAAGCAGGATGACTGTGCAGAGATCAATAACAGAGCACTCTCTGTCTCACTTAAATACCAAAAATTACTGTTGAAAAGAAATTATCATTCTCGTCTCTGTTTTCATTAAGAAAAAACTTCATTAAAGTTTGCTTGGTGTAGTAGGAACCTGTAGACTTTCGGTTTGCCAAGGTTCAGTGTATTTAATGCTGATAAAGTTAAGTTCTGGACATTGTCTTAACATCACAATTTATGGAGCCACATGTTATTTTATTTTTCTGGTTTTTTCACAGTCTCGTTATTGTTAGATATATAAATAAATTGTTCCCGTTGGAAAGATACGTCTTTGCTTAGTATCAGAGCCTTTAACACTTCACTCTAGCCTTTATTTTCTTCTCAAAAATGTCTGTCCTTGAAGTTGATGGTAGCTTAACCCAAGTAAAAATGCAGAAAGGCGCCCTTCTCTCACAAGTAATCAGAAGTTGCATCGTGCTCTGATGCCCTCTGTGAATTCTGCAGAACACGAGTTGACAATGAATCATGAGTTTAATACAAATGTATCATCTTTGTAATCTGAAAAATACCATGTACAGTAAATCTTGTCTAAGACTTTCCATTGAGTAATATTCTTTAGGGCCTGCTGTTAGTACTCTTGAGATTTACCTCTGCTGATAGTGCCTAATATTTCTGGATGGATCTGAGTTCACAGATCCTGTCATTTCTGTATATCTGTTGAAAGTTAGAGGGATTTATCGGAGAAGCAGCAGAACGGCTAGGTGAAACATGAAAATGTATTGCACATCTACAATAAACGTGAGGAATGATGACAGCATATCACAGAAAACTAATGCAGATGTTTTGGAAAGATGTAGTTCACATGTCTTATCTCGCATCGTAGAGCTTTCACGTCCTTTCCCTGAAAGGGATAACTGGCTTTTCAGCAGGTTCAAAACAAATGACCATCTAGAAATATTAAGGCAATAAAGGGATGTAGGGTCATAATATGTAAGTAGCTTTTTCTCAGAGAGTTTTCCTGATGTTTCAAATCCTAAGGTAGGTAGGGAAATGTTGCTGGGTTGTACAAGTTTTACAGATTAAAAGAAAAAAAGACTTGTTTGGGTGATTTTGTCTCTGTGTGTGTGTCCTGATGCATACCACTATCTTGCTGTGGCAGAATTGCACACTGGAAGTGTTACCTTTTGTAGAAAAAGGCAAAAGCTCTCAAAATTAGGTACCAACTGGAAGGGTAAATGCCACAGGCAGTTTCTCACTGCAGGTTGATATCCAGCAGACACATATGGATCCTGTGCAATTCAATAGGCTAAAACCAGAACATAAGCCTAAGGTTGTCCATTTTTGGACCCCAATAAGAGATTCAAGCCCTATATCTGAAGTGAGCTGAAGCTTTTGTGGTGTTGAGTAGCTGAATCATAAAAAAATGATTGAGTACTTAAAAATAAGCTCTTGAGGCTATAGCAGGTAGTCCTGTCACTGCTGGGCTTGATTTAGTCCCCTTAAATTTTTTCAGGAAAGAAAAATGAACGTTTATTATACAAAGATAGATATAGGCCAGTTTGATATAATACAGTAAATTATCAGTTATTTAAAATTCATTCATGAATCATTCAATTGTATCTCTTTTTTCTTTTGTAGCAGTTGAAACTCAGAGCACCAGTTCTGAGGAACTTGTTCCGAGCCCTCCTTCACCGCTTCCACCCCCTCGAGTTTACAAGCCCTGTTTTGTCTGTCAAGACAAGTCATCTGGATATCACTATGGTGTCAGTGCTTGTGAGGGATGTAAGGTAAGTGCCACCATCTCCCTTTGTTTTTATAGGACTACATTTCATTTTAGAGAGGGGCACAGCAATGAAGTTTGGTGTGAACTTGATTGTATTCAATGATGCCTGAACCTTTCTTGGGTGAGTTAAGTCTGATCCGTGAGTAAAGCCAAGTAAATTACCAATGTGTCTGGAGTTATTTCCCTTCATAACTTCTGCTGAAGTATGTCTTTCAGGGATTTCTGTAAGTATTGACTAACATGAGAATGTGATCATAGATGCAGAGGTAATCAAAGAATAAAGTGAAAATGCTTTGAGACTCTTCATTGTCCATCTGTAGGTCTGGTATACTCTGAGAACTCACATGGTTGTTGTCAGCTTTCAGCCTGGCTTTTTCTGTGTGCTGCTACCTCTGTATATCCAGGGGGTGGAATCTGAGAAAAGGATCTGATCATCTGGAAGTTTTTGGCATAGTTTCTAACTATCTAACTAATCTCAAATCAAATTGGGAATTTGAGGATAAGCAGGTTGGTATTTGCAAAAATTTAATCTGGCAGACTGGAGTGCTGGCACATCTGCTAGCTGCTTTCCAGTGCTGTGATCATCAGAGCATGAATTGACTGTCCATAGGATGTGGTAATACAATACGCCGTTCTGAGGCAGAGAATGTCCAAAGACACATCAGAAAAGCAATGTCAGCTAAACCATGTGTGTATGGCAATAGTTAGAGGTGCACACGCAGTGAATGGTAGGTGTGCAAGGAAGAAGGTAGTGCGAAATATGGTAAAGAAAAAATATTATAGGACAGTTACTCTCATAGTTAACTTCATTCATTATGGTACCCTAACGCAATATTCTTTTTTAATGACTAAACAAAAGACCTACGGTATTAGTCCATCAAATTAAAATAGTTGTGTAGTGTTTAGAACAGTGAAGATCCTAATGCCTGATGAAAATGTGACAGGCCCTACATTTATATAAATAAAGTTACTAGAATTGCTGGTATATTTGTATGAAACATTGAATGTTTTTCAGATACTGTGTGGCTAGGCATTTTTACTTTATCCTTTGAACCTGCAACTTCTTCCATGATACTGGCCTTTTGCAGTGACATAAAATCATAGTCCTAGGTTTGCATCATTAGGCAAGAAACTATCAGATTAGAGTCTGCTTTCTCCCCTATTTTCTAACTGTAGACACAAAATATTGAAAGTAACTATTTAAGCTCACCTCAGTTTAGAATTTCTTTCTGACATTGAGGTTTTCTTCAGATATCATGTCTGTATTTTTTTCTTTTAGATGCCACAAAACTATTGAAATTTAAGTGTCTGTTAGGAAATCTATGATAAGAATAAGCTGTAGCTGATTTCATTAAATAGGAAATCTCATCATACTCAGATGCTGACACACAAATGGTGTTGTGCTCACCCACATGTTCCTTCTAAGCGCAGATGTAATTGCAGACTGTGGCAGAAAGGTCACGTGTCCCTAAGACTTCATTATTTTTGAAAAATATGCAAAAGTATACTGTAGGGTGTTTATTGGCATACTGCAAAGCATTTTCATAAATAATTAAAGCAAGACCACACTTGTCAAAATACGTGAAGAAATCCATCTTGTACTGTATTAGCTATTATTCAATAACAACAAAAAATCATGTTTGCTTATTTGTTAATTTGCAAGATTGGGTAATTCAGCACTTAGCAATAGCTGCTGTTAAAAGGAAAAAAAAAATAGTTACAAACCTGTCAGTCCATGAGAATTTACCAGATTCCAAAGCAGCAACTTGGCTGCTTGAGACTGGTTATGTTTGGGTTAGCTGACACTAGCTTTTCAACAGGTTGGGCTGTGATTTTATGAATCTCTTTCACTGATTGAATCAATTTCTTAGTGAGTGCCAGAAACTGGCAAAGAACATGATGAGACCACTGAGTCAACCAGTGGTCCCTATGGTGGGCAGTCATGTACTACATTTGCTGTTGAAAGTTGTATGAGATTTCAGGTCAATAGAAGTAGTGTGGATGACAGCAGTAAGTGACGAAAACACCAGACACAGCCTCAGAAACCTTTACATTGCCAGTTTCTACTCCTTCTCTGAAGACTGTTCCCTTTTCTCTTGGGCCCTTTTGGACTGTTTGATTTATTTTTCTTTTCCTTAATCTTTCCTCTACACTTGCTTTCACATATTTGTTTCTTGGTCCTGTACCGTAAGAAAGCTGCCACCTTGGACTTCTTATTTCTAACCATCCAGGCTCCTTCCTGTACTCAAGTTTACCTTCATCCTTAGTTCCCACTATGTCTTCTTCTTTTTCCTTCTGCATTGTGCCTCCCTCTGCTCTGAGGTCCTTTTCTCAAGACTTTTCCTTTTTCCTTTCTGACTCATTTACCTTTCCCTTCAACCTCCTGGCAGTCTTGTTTCTCAAGGGAAGCACAAATGGAAAAATCTGCTCATATCATATTTGTCTAATTAGGACCCCGTTCCTTTTGTTTTTCTGTGCTGGCTTTTTCCTTGGTTTTCTTCTAGTTCTCTCTCCATTTCCTTCTCCTTTGCCTTTCTCCTTTCTGAAGAAGTGAAGCTGCCATCACAGTGATGATTAGTGTCTCTGACTAGTGCAAAGGGACAGCTTTCTGTCCTCCAGGTTTTGGGTTACCAACGTGTGCATGGTTTCCAAAGTTACCCCCATCCCTGACTTCTCTCCTGCCATCTTTCCTTGTTGTGTCCTCGTGGTCACCTCACTACTACCTAAGATGCAGGGTTCACAGAGACAGAACTTTGCATCCACTCTTTCTGTGACATCACCAACTGTAATCATGGCATACAGTTTTTTCATACATCATGCATGATGATTTAATTTCTGATCTGCAGCATTGTAATTTACATGATTTGTTGTCCCTTTTTCTCCAGAATCTGTCTTCAGCTGCCTTCATTATTGCTGTGGCCTTTTTGCGTTGTGATTAGATTGGTCCCTTCTCCTGTCCTTACTTCCCCTTTTCCCACTCACTGTCATCCTTGGACCGTAGTCTTTCAGGTATCTGGGGACAATCTCCTAACCTCCTTTGCCAAACTCTTTCTCTGTGTTCTAAGCGCTCTTTTTTTAAAGTAATCTTTTTGTCTTATACATTACCAGAGTCTTCAGTACTGTGACCCACTAGAAAGACTGTTCCGTGGCTTGTTTTGATAAATGAGTCTTATAAGGTTTTTAGTGGCTGGAGTGTTTCACAATATGCACTTATGAACCTCATTGAAAGTTTAGGAACTGTCTAAATAATTTCAAGCTATCTTGTTTTATAATTTTAGTATGTGTATGCTGACATTTTTATTTGTGATTGTAGATTTAGAGTACTCAACTTCTTGCCTTCCAAATTTGAAATTTGGGAGTTTTCAGAGGGTTGATAATCCTAAGATTTTTCTCAATTTGGTCAGTTGAATTCAGCAGTCAGGATGGAGTTTTGTGTTCTAAATTGGTTTAAAAAAACATCTTGGCTTTTTGTTTATTTCTGGATGTTATGCTGCAAAGGCTTACGTGCAGCATAGCTGGCTTTCCTTATCTCAAAACCAAACTGATCTTCACAGTGCGCTTGTATTTTGCAAGAAAAATTCCAGAGCCAGTCCATCTTTCTATGTGTAAAATACAATACATTGACAATATTCAGCTTATTAACAACTTTTCCATTTTGTAAACTGAGTGGCATTTCAGAGGCGGGTTTGGGAAGCTACTTGTGCGTTTCATGACCTCAGTTAAAGACTTCTGAAATCTTCCCCCCCCCCCCCACCCCCCCCCGGTCTGGGGGGGTTGTTAGA
>NW_015090803.1:4760806-4906929 GCF_001431845.1 Calidris pugnax | reverse complement strand
TCAGTTAAAGACTTCCGAAATCTTCCCCCCCCCCCCAACCCCTCCCTGGTCTGTGGGTGTTGCTAGATCGCACGCAAACAAATTCCAGATGAAATGAGCAGCTTGGATTTATCCAGCTGGTACAAGTGGTTATAGGGCTGGCTGTCACCGAAAGCTCAGCTCTTTGGTCCTGACTCGACTCGTCGTTGTAGCCGGGTTTGCAGAAAGGGAGAGCGAGTGTAGTGGGCTGGATTCCTCACACAATGCCATCATTGTGTGGGCGAGGAGGAGAAGCTGGTGTTCTGGCAGCTTCAGCTGTCTCTGAGAGCCTTGTCCCTTGTTCTGAGCGTTTAAAAGATGGCATTCCTCTGCTGGCAATCCTGCCCGGATTCCTGGCTTGAATTCGGTGGGCAGCAAAGATGCCTAGAGCAGTTTCGGGAGAGAAGGCAGCACAGCATGTGAGAGGGAAGGTTTACGGTCCAGCAGTTTTGTCGGAATGATCAAGGTGCCTCCCTGCCTGTTGTTGATACTAACGGACAAAAAAGTAGATAAATCTACTTCAATGTCGAGTGATCCCAGATCAGCTTTTATCATAAAAGAAGAAGGGCTTTCATCCCATCAGAGTTTGCATACAAAATCACATCTAATGTGGGATCGTTAAATTAAAAGGGTAGTCACATGTAGTATATTTTCAAAGATTACTTGTTTGACACCTTCCTGACTCGAATATACTTTTTTTTTTTTTATTGCAGAGATTTTTGGCTGCATGGAAAATAGGCATTGATATAAATCTCGAAATCTAGGTCTATAATTCTGTAGGACTAACTCCCACAAAAAAGATACAATACACATAGGAGAAGAAAAGAAAAAAAAGAGTGAAAATGAAACAGTTTTTGCTTTATCCGGATTTGCTGATCCACGTAGATATTTAGCTTGGGAGAAAAGCTGTCATTTTGTTACAGCTCTATCTTACTTGCTTACAGATGCAGCGGGAGGCAGTCCTACCACTCAACTTGAGGCCCAAAATGAGTTGCCTGACTTCGAAGACTGGGCTCTCTCTGCAATCAGTGGAGAGAGAGCAGAACCCCTCTGATGGCTGATTCAGAGCATCTAAACTAGATCTCCTCTGGGTCACCCTCCAGAGCAGCCTGTCCCCATGAGCCGTTGGGTTGGGTGCCCAAAGCACAGCTGTGTTATTCTTTGCCGTGATGTCCCCCACACTTATGTCCCTCTGGACACTGAGAGGTTGGTGTTCGTTCCCCTGTTGCGGGACACGAACCTGTGATCAGTATCAGTCAACAGCAGATTTGCAAAATGTTGCTGACAGAGGGTGGAACTGGTTTTGATTTCATTTATTTATTTGAAGTTCGATGGCAAGGATATTATGCTTTGGTCTGCAGGAAATGTTGATGAGTGGCCTAAAATATTTTAGAGATTGTCATTTCAGAGTTCCCTTTATGGAACAGCGTCCTTCGGGACAGATGCCTTTTTCTTTTAGTAATGCCTCTTACATCATGGGAGGACAGATTTGCATTTTCTTAGGCAGTTCTGGGATTGTAGAGGGATCTTGGGCGGCAGCTCTTTTTGATAACACCACTCCTGCACGTTAGCTTCTAGCTATAATGTAATTATATGTAAGCCTATATTTATGCCACTTTATTGGGAATTAGGGATCCAGACATAGAATTTTCTCAGTTACCTAAGACTAAAAAAGAAAAGCAGACTTCATAAAGTTTGCCAACTAATACATTGTAATGTTTATTATGTTTATTTGTTTGTTTGTTTGTTTTCCTGGCATGTTTTAATCCCCTACAACTGAAACAAAAGGCAAGAAATGTAAAGTTGGAAATATGTGCACAATGTGTTTGATACCAAGGAGAGAAGTGATATTGTTTGCAGCAATGCAATTGTAAAAGCTTCTATCAGTTCAAAGAAAAATATAGATCAGCTTGAATGATCAAGCTGTATTCGTCTCCATTTAAGCTGTGTTAGTAAGTGACAGTGCCAGCAGCAGAGATGCATGCTGTCGTTCATGCACAGCTATGAAAAATTCCTCTAAATCGTGGAAAATTGCTCCTAGTTTCAGCTAAATCAACAATCATTCTTTATAGGGTGAAAAATGTATTTTGAGATACATTTCTGCATACTATTAATATCAGCTGATCTTAAACTGTAAACACTTTTCAGTGTAGCAACATTCAGAGCTATTCGTTTGCAGAAAGCCATGCCATATGCAGAAAGACACTAAATGAGTTCCGACTGATTTAAATGCAGTAATGAAAACCTGAAGTTTTTATATATTTCATACTGTCAGAGGAGACCTGATTGTTTCAATGCTGTCTTTGAGATTTTAGTTTTTAAAATAACCAAAAAAAGGAAAGCAAGGTGTACTTTGAAAGTCTGTGTTTCAGTAAGTGGTTAATTAATTTTTTCTCTTTGTTTGGAAGATAAAAGTTTCACCAAATACTGAATTTGTTTCAGATTTTTTAAGAATAAGCAAGCGTATATTTATTAGAAGTCCACTGAGAGCAAGTAAAAATTATTAAATAGATGGGATCAGGTGCAAGAATTTTGTGTTACCATGTATTTTAAAATCTCTTTTCTGGGTTGTGTGCATGGTGTGAAATGAAGAAAAAAAAAATTAATTGCCAACCATGATAGATAAAAATTAAAATCGCTTTGTGCTTTTGAATGCCATATTTGATTTCCAGTGCTTTGGCTCCCAGTAGTGGATTATACCATTGCAGCTCCCCTGCACTGGGCTTCTGGAACAGAGACAGACAAAGAGCAGCAGCGTCTGTAGGGGAGTGCAACTCATCTTCCTCTTACCCTGCCTCTTGCCCTCAGTCACAGACCAGAGGTTCATTGTAAGCTGTGAGAATCGTTGTTTTTGCTATTATTTTAATTTGTTTCTGGCAAAGATGCCAGTGCTATAAAAGTGCAGAGATTATCCCAAATTACTTTCTGACCGTGCTAACCACGGTGCTCCGGTTATTTGTGAGCACAAGGGCTGATGTCCTGTGGAAACAGGAACTGGAAACTACTCTCTTATTTTGCATAAACTGTCAAATAGCAACATGTAATTGTTTGAATTAGATCTTGCACTCCCTTTTCCTGCAAAATTCCCAACACCATCAGTGAAGTCGTTCTCAAAAAAGAGGAGTAGCATCTGACTCTCAATCTATGGTGCATCAGTGCCCAGCTCTGTTTTGGGGCACGGCTTTGCTGTCCTGTGTAGCTGGAAGGTTTTTGGCTGTACCAGCTAGTGCTCCTCCTCCATGCAGCCACCTCCCGTGACCAGCTGAGATGCAGATGTCTCGTTTCAGAGGCTGAAGGAGTTAACTAATGTAGCTGAGGACTTTCCCATTGTATGTCAGTCAGCCATAGTGCCCGTGACTGTCCCCAAGAGCATTTCCTAATATAGATATAGCCTTCATGCCTGCTGACCCTGCATATCTTTTCAGGGTCTTCGGCCAATAACCAGTCCATAACAGCTGCAGTTTTTTCATTATCGTTATTAAGCTAAAATCGTTGAGTCTTATTCTTCTGGCAGTGTCTGTTCCTTTCTGTACCTGAGAATACACACTGTAAAAAGACGGCACTTCAAATTTACATATGTATGTACCTGTTGTTATTGGAGTTGAATCATGGTTTCTTTCACCAAGGTAGGAACTGAAGAGTCCTTGTAGATGTGTTTGTCACATTTCTATCCGCCTTTCACCTGCCTGTAGCTCTTGTGACATATTAGCAGATGGCTGAGAGAGCTGAGGTTCACACCAGATCAGTAACACATGCGTGGTTTACAACAGCTTCAACAGAATTAAGTAAATTGTAGGTATGTGTAAAAGTGCTGTCTATGCAAATCATGTTGTGACATACTGACCAGAGATGCCAGAAGCAGGTGGGCTACGGTTCAGGCTGGTACACTTGTCTGCTGAAAAGTCCTCCTGGTTTGCATGCAATGGATGTGGAGTGTGTTTTTATTTTCCTGTGAGTAGGTTCTAATGGATTTTACTTTTTCAATTTTCTTCACTAGAGAGAAGGGAAAACCTTTTCTTTTGTTCTCATTTTGTCAATCTATTTCATATTTCTCCATTAGTTTAAGGACCAGTGGCCTTTAAGTATAGATGTGCGCACCCAGAAAGTTTTTACAATGTAGGGAAAAATGCAGCTTTCCACCATGTTTAATACAATATTTTATAATATGGTCTTTAAAAGTATTGTTTGCAAAGGTAATTCAGCAGATGAGGAAACAGGGATATCTGAGTAAACATCTCAAAAATTAAATACTCTGAGATTTTCTGTTAACAGTAATAGCTGACCTTTTTTTTCATACTATGCATATTTATTTTTGCTTACAGAGCAGCAACGATAGATGTGTAAAATTACAATGAATTAGCTTTCATTTTCTAACCCTGGAACTTTTTAAAATGAACTGGTTAATGAGACATCAATAGAGAAGGATATACAAGCAATTGATTGTTAAATTTAGATTTAGGGTAGCTGGCTAGACCCCATAAGAAAGTGCACTGTTTTCCCTGAAAAAAAGAGGGAGAGTAGGATGGTTTGCTGACTGTGGTTCTGGCCGAGCCTTGACTTCAGTGCTGGTGAGATGGTTGGGGTCACTGTTCTGCTTGCTTTAGGCATTTTTTTTGAATTGTAGTTTGAATTTTTCTTGACAAGTACTTAAAGATTTTCTGAGTGGCACATCTTAGAGAAGTAAATCCAAAATTAGCTTTCATAAGTGTACAAAATGGAATTACCCATTGTCTAATTCTGTTCACTTAGGTAGATATTCAGATGCTCTTTGATAGCTACTTGTTTGAATTTGTTTTGAAAGATACACCTAGCTATATTTTCTGGTTATTGTATTTCTATAATTGTAAACCATCACCCAGTTTGTAAGCAGCTAGCTTCCCAATTTGCAGAAATACTTTGACTGGCCTTGGAAAGTGACCTTCCATTGCTCTCTGCGCTTACTAACGGACCTGCTAATGGAAACAGAGGTTCTTTCTAATCCCAAATGAAGTGTTCCTTTGAGGAAATTTCCTAAAGGGGTATTTTCTTTAGCTTCTTCTGAAAATGGAGCGCAATTGAATTTGCAGTGTGGATCCCAGAGCTGTTCAGCTTTGCAGAGCTGCTCTTTGGTATTTCCAATACGGTCGGCTTTACAGGTTCTTTCTCCAATTTGTTTATTGTATACATTCTTCTTTTGCTTCCTCCTGTAAAACAAACAAACGCCATACTAAAAAAAGTTTTCCATTTTTGAGTAGCCGTTCCAAAAAATAAGAAACTGCCAAAATTAAGATTATACCCACGTACCCATCTTTCCCACTTAGTATCTGGATTTTGCTCTAGTCTTTGCCTACGGATACGTTGTTTCTTGAGTTCTGTGTAAAGGTCATACATGTTGTGTCCTTCTTCATATATTATTCTGATTATTTCAGAGAAACATCCCATATACAGGCGCCACCTCTAGGTGTGACATCTGTGCAGCTCAGTACTCCACTTACAAAAACTTCTTGTAGTGTTAAGCCATGCATCCAATTCTCTAATTGGTAGTTTTGGTATATTGGTATAATAACTGTTTAATTGGTATACTGCTGCAGCTGGTCTGCCAAATATTCAGGGCTCCTACTCATAAATCTTCCCTCTGACAATATGAATGAGTCCCCACAATTTCCACAGCTCAATTCGGGAGACAGCTGAGAAGTAAAAAGACATTTTTGTGTAAAAAGTCCCTTATGATTTCACGTGGCCACACTTAAAATTTCTCATTTAATTTATTTTAGTGGGAAAAGTTACTATGCAATAACAACTGTATTATAATACCTGTGTTTAAAGGGGAAAAGGTATATTGTTTCTGGATCCCCTGTCTAGAATAACGGATACATAAATTACAAGGTGAGACAGCAGTTGCAGGTAGTGCCAAAAAATGTAGATTTGGTTGGCTGTAAATGCAGTCGCTGATTTCACTTCAGCTTATACCAAACCTCAACGACTGCCGGGGACCCTTCCAGTGCTGGAGGGCAGAGCCAACAGCCCCCAGCCACGCACGTGAGCAGGATCCGCTGTCGCCTGGCAGCAGGGAGACTGATCAAATGCTTACGGAGCAAGTTTGTTCCCGTTTCAGAGTTTCTTTAAAAGTGACAATTTAATGGGACCCATTACTGTCAGCTGTGGCCAGTTCCCTCTCCCTCCTCCCAGGCGTTTACCAGGGAAAGCAGAGATTTATAGCGGTGGAGCAGCCACTCCGATGGGCTACTGTTCACTCCTCCCGCCAGTGTCCCGGCTGGCTGCTCTCCACATGAATCTTCCCAGCAGGGGAGAGGTCTTCCCCGTCTCTGGGGTGCTTAGCTTGCTTTGGAGCTCTGTGCACCTATGATAAATACATGGAAATTATTAGGTCGTTGCTTCAGAGGGCATTGTGATCCTCGTGTGCTTTCTGACAGTCCAAAAGAGTGACACAGCTCCATATTTAGGGAGAGCATATTAAGCAGAGCATTCCAGAGAAAGCTCTGCAGCCCACCATATTCAAAATGAATGAGCACTGCCAGTTTTTTACCTTTTTTGTTTGTGTGTTTTCTTTGGATCGGGGGATCAAGACATTGCTCAGATGCCACTGCAAATGGTCTTAACCAGTCCACATTTGTCCATAACGATGCACAGTGACTACTAAATGTACAGAAACAAAATTATGTATTTTTTTGAAAGGAAAGAAGAAAGGGAGTGTTAGGTGAACAGGAGAGATGCAGGCACAGCACCCAGGAGCCAAATGGATGAGCTAACTAAAAAGACCTTTTATCTTACCCCAAGCCCATGTGATTTTCGTAAACTGAAAGAATGATCGTCTTGTGATTACATGAACTCTGTGCTTGAATCTGGCCATTGATTAAAGCCTGGCAGGGGAGGGAGAAAACAGGAAAACATCTTGCTAAGATTTTCCTGTGTTAGATTAATCAGCTCCAGTTCATTCACTCATCTCTGAAAGGTCATGTTTTCTCCCTGTCAAAGTTGCCCAGTGCCAGGCTCTCCCTTGCTTCCCTATGGTTTGGCTGGATGAACAGTGGTGCCCAGCAGCGGGCAGGGGGGAGGCAGCTCTGCATTTGGCCTGTAACCTGTGATGCTTTTTCAGAGTCTCAGTGTGATTTGTCTCCGTATTTGCAATGAGATACGTATCTCTGATGAGCGTTACCTTAAGAGTCCTTCTGCTTGGAGGAGCTAGTCAGTTGATTCCTCTGGCTCTGTGCACTTACTAATCCCTTGCACTGGCACAAACTGCATTTCATCCACCCTTCTCAGCCTCCTTTTCCATGTTGTTGAGACTGTTTTCACCATGTGTACTTCGACTGTGTACGGGAACTGGGCAGAGGGATATGGCCACCATCTCACTCTTAAAAATGGTGGTTTTGCCAAGCTGGTCCAGCTCCAACTCATCCCTCTGCTGTCGCCTTCAGTAATGAGTTTCAGCTGCGGTATGGAAAGGTAATTTTCCTTGACTACTGCCAGTAGCAGAGAGCCAGACTTGCATATTTCTGGGTGTTTACTTGAACTCTGTTTTCTAGTCTCCAGGCATCCGAGTTTCACTAAACTCTAAATTTTACAAGGTTTTAGTGGGTAGTCCTGTATTAGCAGTTTTTTTGTCGCTGAATGCAGGGGAATGAGAATGTAGCGTAGAGTAGTAAGCAGAAGATATTGCTTGCCAGATTTCAAGAGATCTGATACAACGTATTTGTTTAGAGATCAATTGTCAAAACCAAGAGAAAAAAAGAAATTGTGGGGAGATAATGAACTTGTGTTGATGAGTCATTCAGATGGATGCCTGAAAACCGTACCAGGAAGCATAATGCTCAAGACATCTGGTTTATTTTGGCATATTTTTGTCCGTGTTATTTCTTCTGAATATTTTTGGGTTGCTTTCTGCATTGTTTTCATATGTCACTTCATCCCTCCCTAGAAACTTCTTCTCTGCTGCGGATCGGGCATATTTTAAAACTCCTCCCAGATCGGACCAAGAGAATAGAAACGTGCTGGGTCTTGAAAGGCAAGCGGGAGCCGTGCTGTGGCATAGCCAGAGCCAGCTCTTCACTGGCCATCCTGGCACTGCCCTGGCTGCGGGTGGGCTGGGGAGAGAGCAGGGAACAGCAAGCTGTGCACGCAGGCTGCCTGAATCTCTCTGCTAGAGCCAGGGGAATTGCACTTCAGCCAGCTTGCAGGCATATATAAATATTTGTGGCATAGTCTGCATTATTGTTTCAACTGAGCTGTAAACATTTCGTTGCTGATAGCGGGTTAGAAACCAGCGCCTCAATAAACTTCAGACAGTGCAGAAATGCAGAGATTTATTTTTTTTTTCACATTGGCTGACAATTAACGAAAGTCCCCACGCCTCTTCTGATAAATAACTGTGGTGCCAAATATGTGGGGGAACTCTGTGAGCCTTTGTGGTGAAGGCTGGGAGGGGAGGAGGACAAGGATGCAAAGCCTGCCCGTGCGGGGAATTTCCTCGCAGCATGCACGTACCTTCTTTCTCCCATGTCGGTTTGTGTTTGAGCTTGCCCTTTCCTCTTCACGTGTTTCCATCTCTGCCAGCAGCTAAATGGAGAGGCTAATTTGAGAGACTACTACAAGTAATTGCAGCGTAGTAATTGCATAGCTAACATGAGTCCGTTCCTTGTCCTGCCTGCTGCAGGAATCTGCGTGTCACTGCATGGATATAGCTTGGCGGGGATTTTTTGTTTGTTTTTACTAGGACGTCTACTACTTTGTTAGCAAAACTCCTGCTTAGTGTCTTTCCTTTGCAGCTCTGTGCAGAAAAATCCCATGTATGTCTAGTGAAAATGTGACATTGTCCTTGGAAAATGATCCCCCTGCTCCAACCACCCGAAAACCCAATGTATTAAAACAGAGCCTTACATTAACAATGTAAACCAAAATCAGTCATACATTTGGGGGATAATAATTTGGAAAGTCTTTCCTGATACTGTGCTTCCAAGCAAGAGAGCAGCTACATAAATGGTTTGGAAAAGTGTCATTCTTTACGAAGAAATACTGTGCTTAATTAATTCTTGCTCCTGGGAGGTCAACCTGGGGCACTCATTATTGTCTTAATTGGTGGTATAAATCCTGAGGCACTGGAGGGGAAGAGAGGAAAAAAACGATGAGCAGTTAACAACATATAGCCTTTTGGATAAGTGCTAGCCAGTTGTACGACCATCCTGGTGACATTTTATGGTTTTATTGGGTTATAGGTCTGGTCTTCCACAAATTAGGTTAAAGGGAATTGATCTGCATAAACAAAAATATAAGAAAATAGCAAAATGCAATAATTCATTTCTGAGTTCTCCATTAAACTGTGTGAAATAACTCAGTGCGTGGCAACTCAGAAAAGCGTTTCTTTGATCTCCTGTTATTCGTATTAAATTATATTCATTACTCTTCCCATCTGGAGTTTCCTAGCAGGCCAAAAATCATCCTACAGACATTACAGAAAGGAAGTTAACTGTAACTTTTTAATTGTATACATTTCATCTCCTTTTTTTTCCTTTAATTTGAAGAAAGCAGATGGAAGTGCATACCAGCGCCTTCCTCTCTGTTCAAATTACTGAAGTGGAGAAGCAGAAAATCTCAGCCATTCTTTCCCCTCACATATTGTTTCAAGGTGATGACTGTTCTGTCTGGAGACTTTGACATGTTTGCTAAAAAGGTCAGGAGTTCAGTGAAAATCGAAATTGTGGAGAAATCCATGCGTAGTCTTAGGGATGCTGTGGTACCCTTGCTGGAGAAATCTGGTTGCTGCAGATTTGCAGCCGATTGAATGCATTTCCCTCGTTTCATTGGTAGCTGCTTCTGTGCCAGCTGGCCAGAAGTGTTTTCTAACTCCCCAGAAAAAAAGAAAAAAAAATCAGTGTTTTGATGGTTTGGGGCATGTATTTAACATTAGGCCAATTTTTGTGGAATCAGAAGATGTGTTGGAATGGGGCACCATGAAAAATGAGGTTCATTTTCAGCTTCACCACTACCTAGCAGCTAATTGGCATTAGTAACCCAATGAATAATCTCCTTCAGGCTCTTCCATTGAAATTGTGTTTTTTTTCTTGCCCTCTGAGGCCCACAAGACTTTTTCCACCTTAGCTACTATTAGGGAAAATCAAGTATGGCCTGCTCTGTCTTTGCGGAGAATTTTTTGTAGTTGTGGTTGAACATCCCCATTTTGGTAGCTTAGGAAGGGGTGACACCTTCCTCATCTGCCTGTCCCTGTCCTCTGGGCCTTTTACTCTTTTTAAGAAATGAGAAAACCTCTCAAACTTTTCCATTTATGTAAAAATAATCAAAAGAGAATAGGCCTTTTTTTCCTCTTAGTGGGTTGCTCTTAGGTCCACAGGTCTGTATTCCCATATGCAAGACGTGGGATAACACCTGGTTATTTTTATGAAGTGTTTTGAGTTCTCTCAATTTAAAAAAAAAACAAAACAAAACACAAAACAACACCCTGGTTTCAACAGCAAGTTTGGAAGGGTATGACTGCTCTTCATCTGCAGAATAAATGGCTGGATGAGATGAAATGTGGATGGTGAGCAGAGAGCTTCTGCTGGAAACGAGCAACAGGAGACAAACCCAGAGCAGTTCCCAGGGCGGGCTGGTGCCCAGCCCCTCTGCTGGGCATCTGGGTGGCTGGCATCTCTAGGTGCTCTCCGCAAGCTATTGACATCTAACAGCATTTACTCATTTGTTTTTGCAAAGATCTGCCTGTCCTGCCCTAACATACATCATCAGCACAATTTCCCTGCTTCCTGGCAGCGAGCCTTCCTCTACTTATTGTTGTAGCTGCTTCCATTTTGTGCCGGCGGTGGTTTCCAGCCACAATGTCAGACAATTAATTTGTTTATTCTGCAAGCCGTGACTTCCAAAGCGTGATAGACAGTGCAGACATCCCGGAAAAGTGCTGCACAACTGGGAATACGCTCATTTTAGCTTCCTTTGAGATAGCTGCTTTGGCAGCTTTCATTGCTTCTGGGGTCTCGTGTTCTGGCTGCAGCCATTTTACAGTGTCTTTTGTACTACACGGAATCACTTAACAGCATATGCTGGGGCTTTTAGGTCTTTTATAAGCCTTTCTATGCAACTTCAGTTGTGGGATTGCATGTTACCTAGGCCTTTCAAAGCATATTTTCCTGTTTAACAACTAAAAATTGTGTGTCTATACCCTAACCTGACCGCTGATGCTACCAGGACTTGGTGAGAAAGGGGTTTTTTGTTCCTTGACGGCTGCCACCTGTAATAAAAATACTGCAGACCACATTCAGTTTACGAATGTACCTGGGCAATTCCCTGGACACAGAGCCAAAGTAGTTTTGTGCAGATCTCATCACTGAGAGAGACCTTAAATGTCTCTGTTGATCCTCCAGAGAGAGCAGGAATGGGGTTCTTACCTTGCCTAAGTACACTTTACAGGCTTAGCAAGGACAGAGGGTAACTTGAATGATTAAAATAAATAGATTGAAAAGAGACTGTGTATCACAAACAGATTTGTTTTGTAAAAAAAGGTACGTATTTGTGCAGCCCCTATTTCAGAATGCTGCTAGTGGCAGAGGTTTTAGGTATGTTGTGGGCTGGATTTTCTTTTTGGTTGTTACTGGTTTTTGTTTTTCCCTTCAGAGCTCAGTCAGTCAGAGTTTATAAATGACTGATAAACTGTACCAGAGAAAAGTCCTTTCTACTCCTTTGTTTCTTTTACGATAAAGTAGCAATACACTTCACTCAGAGGCTTATTTTGCAAATTTCCCAAAGAATGGCCTCTAAATCTGCAGGAGTCATAGCTGGCTGCCTGTATTTGGGGGTAATCAAAGCTGAACCAGATGAACCGAGCAGGCTGTTCAAACAGATTGAGCTTGCAATAGCCCTTCTCTGCTGATTACCCTGTCCCTGGCTTGCAGTGCAAGTTTTCAACTTGTAAGCCCACTACATCTGCAAATACGATTTGGCATGCCCTGTGCTGGCAAAATATTTTTAAGACGTTGTTGAGATCAAATGGTCCATCTCTTCATGCAATGTGTATAACTTGAGCTCTAAATCATCTGACTTGCCAAGATCATCTGCACGGTGAAGGAAAGGGAAATATTTTTAAGACGTTGTTGAGATCAAATGGTCCATCTCTTCATGCAATGTGTATAACTTGAGCTCTAAATCATCTGACTTGCCAAGATCATCTGCACGGTGAAGTTGTATGGATTCCCTATTGGGCATGTAACGATAGCAGTTCACTCTAACAATTTGGTAAGACTTCGTAAGCTTAAACACTTAACATTATCTTGAAGACTCATCCTTAAGGAGCTCCTTTGTATTCAGATAGCCAGCAGCATAATGACATTCAAAATACTACTGAAATGGTTAATATTCTCTGTGGGCGCCACTGCCTGTACTGAGCTTTTGACATACTCCTAGGGAAATACTAGGGGAGTAAGTGGTGAGTGGGATGAGGTGGGGTTTTTTGGCATTGTTTTGAAGTTGGATTGACTAAATAGGTTATTTAGTTCTAAGCAATAGACCTAGTAAACTGGGTTTATTTGCTCCTTGATACATATGGTTTTACATATCACTCTCTGCTTTCAATGTGGCAGATAAGATATCAACACAATTAAAAGTGAAAAATAATCTGTCTGCTCTGCCAGTGGTGGATGCTCAAAGAACACACGCTGATACAATACGTTTCTGAATAATTTATACTCAGCATTTTTTCCTTGCACTAGGTAAATGAGGACGCCTAATGTGGCATGGTCAGAGTGATACTCTATCTGTCATCCATTAAGATAACAAGATTGGTGGGCATGGGAGGAGCATGGTGTGGTGCACAGAAAAGATGAGATTAAAAATTGAAGTGTTTGTCCAAAATGCTCTGTAAAGGATGTCGATAAAAGGAGCTCAGAAGGACGGAATTAATTCAAAAGTGTGATTTCTGCAAAGCTTTGTTTGTTTTTGCTAAAATAAAAACAGAAGATCCATGTTCCTTTCAAAGCTGTGGATAAAAGGAATATCGGAGCAAATCACTGTTCTGATAGGTCTTCAGTAGCTTCCTCTACTTTAAATTCAAGTCCTTTGTAGGTGCTATCAAAAACAATTATATATGACACTAATGCTTTATGTCTCACAGCGTTCTTTTTTATATATTCATAAGGCATTTTAAATTACAAAGACAGAAACATTTGTGCTTGTTTTTGGCACAGGAGAGTCTCATCTCCCGTCACAGGGAGATGGACAGGATGCTAAAATATTTGCATAAAAAGTTGCACATGTAAATATTCAGCCAGATTCCTTTCAACGTGAATGTATTACAGTAAGTAGCAGCTTGTTTTCCAAGAGCCAGTAGGTACTAGAAGCTGGTTAATTTATAAGCAGTGGTGGTTTGTCGTCTCTAAAGTTTCTGACAACTTCTTAAGAGTAGGTTGCATTGGGATTTTCTTGGGTTTTGAAGAAACTGTTGGGGTTGTGAGATCAGATGGAAGTCATTTGACAAAAAGCACTCAGAGGAAACCTTAGACCTGCTTCTAACTTTGCTATTTTTAGTGAAGCCAGCATATTGCACCTACACCTGTGCAGTCTGGAACCCAGCCTTGAAGTGGTTTAAACATGCTTTTCTGTTTCACCGGGCAACAAGTGCCCCCTCTGCCCATCCCCGTGTCCTGCAGGGTTATCTCCCAAAGCAGGTGAGGTGCAGACCCCCACCAACAGATGGACAGGATGCTGTCTGGTTTTTTTAGCCCAGTGTCAGATTCGGGAAATGTTTCTGAGCATGACCCTACTTGAAGTGCCACCCAAAACTTGTGGCTGTGGAGGCGGGTGGGGAAACCGAGCCCCAGCACGCAGCAAAGTGCAAAGAAATAAAATAACATTATCTAGGCATATTTCTTAGCATCTGTCCAGAGGAAAATTTAAAGATAAAATCTTTTTAGTGACGTGTTGCTGATGTTTTAAAATGAACTTGCCACAAGCCTTAGCAGAAATAGTATCCCACTGTTGTCTTAGAGAAAAGTACTTGAAGAGTGGGCACGAACATGCTGTTGAGAAACAGGTCATTAGTTTTGAGCAGGACCACGTTATACCTTTTTTCACCTGAATACCTGTACATTAACAAGTTCATTTTTCTTTCTGTTTCATGAGTTACTCCAGGAAGAAAATCAAATACAGGTGTTAGAAAACAATTTGTAAAACAAGAGTCTAAGCTTCAACAATTAATATCCTCATCTGTATCTTTCACTCTGTGTAGGATATTGCCTAAGGGAGGTTAGGCTGTTGAAGAAACTGTTTTCATTTTGACCTGGAGATCTGTCTTTTCTGAGTTTGATCTTCTTAAGACCTTTATATTAGTAATGAGTTCATGAATGCTTTTTGCTTGCTGTCTGCAGAAGTAGGATCACCTCTTCCAGTTGGGCTGTGTGGTCACCTTCATAGAGTAGGGACTGAGACAGCCTCCTCTGCTTTCCTTCCCGATGGGCTGGAATTAAACCCTAGGTTAAAAGGGTGCAGAACCTAAGTCTAAATATCCGAACAACTGATCAGTCACTGGGTGCCGTTAGCTACTGGTTATATTTTGGTGAAGTACAGATGTATTTGGAGGCTGTTTCTTCTTTTCTCTGTATTGGGTGACACTATTGAAGCTCGTATTTTGTTCCAGTAGTTTCTGTGTCAGTAAAGCAGAAGTCTCTTGAGCATGGATGCACAGCAGCCACGTGTGCAGGCAAGGAGGAGGCTTTGGGGTCAGTGGTTTTTTAAAAATTACTCCAGTTTTTCAGTGTGGTGAGACAGTTGCTGCATGAGAGGGTCATTTTTGTCCACTTGGGCCATTTTGTTTCCTGCCCTGTCAGGCTGGTGGTAGGAGAGTTATTCCATCGGTGACCGCGGATGTTGATTTAGGTGCAGCACTGGATGAAGCTGGGGTTGGCTGCAGGGGAAGCTACTAGTCTTGCTTCCCCTGCCTCGTTCTAACTAAAAAGTGGTGACCAAGTAAGCCATATAGAGACCCTTGAACCAGCACAGCTCACACTTTCTGTCCTTTGAATTAAACCTAAATAGATGCCATAGACTTCTCATGGTTCTATTTAGCATCCTCGGCAGTTACCGCAGAGCTGGGCATTGCAATGAGGAGAATATCAAAGCAAGATGAAGTGAATAGTAAGTGAATAGTACCATAAATTTTCTTCTCAGCAGGTAAACGAACGTACACACACTTGCCATACTTCCCATTGCAAAGATTCAAGCAGTGTTAAGAATCAAAAGTGTGGAATATAAAATAGCAGTGTTATTGATAGGTTAAAAGGTTTTCATTGTCTAAACAAATAGCTTTAAATTCATCTTCTGTGTCCAGTAGCTTAAGGAAAAGAAAGAAGTGAGGAGTTTTTATTTACCTCTTTGATGGTAGTATTAAGTATCTTCTAAATCAGAGGAGCTAACCTCAGGATGAGGCTTGCCTCTGCAAGAGAACTGTGCAGAAAACTATTGCCAGGGGTTACGTGATTAAGGAGGCATTTTTCAGTTCTGAGTGAATTTGAGATATTTTCATAACATTAGCATCTATAGCATGTTGGGTGTGCAAGGAATTTATGACCAGCCCTTACTGACTGTGCCTGCCCTACCACTCCCTGATCGTATGGCCAGAAACTCTCCCAGTTAACTCTGAACGACAGGGTTTTTGGCTTTTGAACTGCTCCCGTATCTCGATGAGCGCTTCTAGGAGAGCCAATTTTATAGCTTACCATGATTGCATCTTTAGACAAATGCATTGTGGGCACAGAGCTATCGTCTGCGGCATCAAGTTTACTGCATCCCTGTAGGGTGTAAACATGTGGCTGGTTGAAGCGTTTTAACCTCTCAAGCCCTCCAATAAATACTAAATTGCTAACTATTCTTCCATAATGCTACGGTGTTGACTGAAATTTGACCCTGGTGCTTGCTGAAACGATTTTCAAAATCTGAGTGAGAAGGTTAAATAGTGCTGTCAAATTTCCAAATGTCTGTTGCAGAAATACTTTCACTGACTATCTGTGGGTTGAGCTCTAACATGCTTAAAGTATTGTTCTTTTTTTTCTTCATTATTATATGATATTATCTGAAGCTTGGTTTTTAGTGTAGGTAAAGAAATTACCTTGTTTTTTGCTTTTTTCTGTGCCAGCTAACCTTGCCATTTATGGCTGTTTTTCTCTCCTTTACTTGTCGAAGGAGGAATCAAGTCAAATGGTGTTCCCTAAGTATAAATTGGACCTCTAGTTCTCTTTTAATTTCTGTTTAAGATCATTGTAATTACTTGATTATTTTCACAGCTGTATCTGAATAAGAAAAAAAATGCTGTAATTGGCAACTTTTACAAGTTCACAACTCAATAACCTGATGCTGGAACTCTTCCACCTGCAGAAGCCTCATTAATTGCTGTAGGAGTTCCAGCAGCTAAGTGACCTGGGTTTCAAATTATTTCTCTTTTTACGTGCAGCCTTCGAACTAGAGAATCTCTGCAGTAACAGAAATAGGTGGGACCTTCAGGCTGAGAGAGGCTGTTGACTGTTGAATGCGTGGTTGACTTCCAAGCTGGATCTGATAGGAAGGCTGTTGTTTACCCAACTCATTACTACATCCATGAGCCCAAACCGCTTTTATTTGAGCTTTTTTGCAAAATCTAGGACTTCATTTCCTGAATGCTGTTACTAGTTCTGGTTTTGTTTATTTTGGCCTGAGGTTGTGTTATTTAATTAGTTTTTATTTAAGAGATGAGTCTTATGTTGCAAGAAACAGTACTAAATTATAATAAGACTGAGTCTTTAAAGATGCCATACTCCAGCCATAACTTTGAATTTATTTTGTTATTTTAAAGCAATGTTAGTGTCTGTTTCTAAGGGTTATGGGAAACTCAAAAGTTTATTTGATTCCTTTTTTTCTTGATTTCAGGGCTTTTTCCGCAGGAGTATCCAGAAGAACATGGTTTACACATGTCACAGAGATAAAAACTGTGTTATCAATAAAGTTACCAGAAATCGCTGCCAGTACTGCAGACTACAGAAGTGCTTTGAAGTGGGGATGTCCAAAGAATGTAAGTTGCCTTCAGAAACCATTTATTGTTTGTCATATCCTATGGATATGTGGCAGTCCCAAGGAAGAAAAATATTATGGCATTATGTGATTGAAGCCAGTATCTGCATTCATGGGCAGAGAAAGGAGTGTGAATTTTGTACACAACTTCAGACCTGTACTTTACAAGCTTCTGAGTCCCTAACTTTGCAGTTAAGACTTTTTAGTGCAACATGCTGCCTGTGTGGCGTGGTCACCCTATGTGGGTGTGAGAACGCCCAGGTAGGTATTTTTACCAGGTTTTCTAAAAGAATGATCCCACAACTACTTGCTTTAAGGTTGGATTATCTCCCATCTGCTCTAGAGATGGCCTCTTGGGGCAAGGGTGTAAGGGGAACAGCACTGGCTTCTTAACCTCAGTTTCAGTCCTCCCTCTGCCCTGCAGACTGGCTGGTGGCTTTGCTGGGCTTGGTGTCAGCCTGGGCTGTCATTTCAGGAGGGCTTTCTGACAGGGCAGCAGGCAGCAGCCTTCTTCAGCCTTGCACCTTTTCCCTCATGCCAGTGCAGGTACTTATACCAGAGGTTCTTCTTTCAGCCATAGGGCCAGTTTGTGCCATTTCACAAAACTGACGGTACTATGGCCTTGAGTCCTCTGTTCTTCCTGTTTGGAGCCTTTCCAAAAGGTGAAACAAACTGGCAAATCCTCTTCTCAACCTGCAAAGCCAGTAAACCTGACTATGTAAAAGTGCTGCCAAGTGCACAAAAACCCCAGAGGATTTTTGTCTCCCTTCTTTTGTAGAAACCTCTGGTTTAAAATTAGCATTTTAAAATATTTAGGTAGAAATCTGTGATTTTTCTCTTTTTCCAGTTTATTGATATCCATGTCACACATGAAAATTTAGCTAAAAGAGTCATTCTCAAATCCCTATGGGGTAACGCTTCTGAACCTTTCTCGTTTTTGATTGGAGTGATTGCTGTAGCAAAAAAAAGTCTTTGGTGTAGTGATTTGTTTGATTGTTGAGGGTTTTTACCTCTATCAGTGATGTTCCTGATTTAGTAGGTCAATTCCAATAATAAACACTAAAGAAACTTGCAGTGTGTGCTTATGAGAGGGGAAAATTGCCCAACACCACTTCTTTACTTTAATTCACCCACAGGACTTCCTTGGAGAGGCACTAGGATCAGAAAGAAAAAAAAAAAATTGACACTGGTGAGACGTTTATGACTGAACAGTGACTTAAATCAGTTCTCATCCTTCCTGAAGTCCATGGGACTTTCCAGTAGTTCCCTTCTCCACACTTGGGCAGGAGCTGAAGAGGTCCTGGTCCCACCGTCCCCTCCTGGTTGCATCCTATTTCTCTCTCCCACCTTCTCTTTCCTCTCCTCTTAGAGGAAGAATGTTGGGGAGCAGAGAAAGAATTGGATACATCTTTAGAACCACTTTGCAGTGTTTCCAACTCCTTTTCCTGGAAATCTGAAATTGTGGTTATTGAAAAGGGCCAACATCAAGTTTCAAGCAACTGAGGGAGCTAGGAGGTCTTAGGATTTCCATCATTTCATTGTCCTTGTTGGGTTTTCTAGTTTTCTCATGTGCCTGAAGTGCAGTTACCTATACTTACATCTAGATTTACTGTAGAGACCATGATGGGAGTAAAGGAGAAGGTAGGCTAAATATAAAGGTGCACAGAGATATAAGAATGAATGAGGAGGATTTTATTGATAGATATTTCACCACATATATATCTGTGCACATGAAGCTTTTTTCCATGATAGAAACAGTACAATGCAGTCTGGAAAAGAAGAAAAAACACTTTTCTCACCTGAGGGCTTCTTGGTCTTGAATTCTTAAGGGTTTTATTGTTGACGTGAAGCAGTAATCTTATTAATGTAACGTCACGTCAGAGTAGGTTTTGGAAATATCAGCAGTATTTCTAACGTGTTAACCAGAGTTACTTAGGGTAAAGTATAAAGACTTACTGCCTTTCAGGTGATGGATTGTTTTCTCCCGTAGGATCGCTGGAGTTTTGCCAGCAAGAATGAAGGTTTTGCTCTGCCTGTTTCCTTGGTGAACGGAGGGAAATTGCCCTTTGGCAGTTGCCTTTATCTCAAACCACTACAGGCACTGAAAGGGGAATAGCAGGTTGGAGGGGGAGCAGAGGGTACTGGGGAGAAGTGAGGGATGTCCTCTGGCTGCATTTTTGTAGAAAGTGTTTGCAAAGGAATAGAGAAATTATTTTAAATGTCATCAGTTTGAATGCAGTGTGTTGTGTCTTCTGGGTTTAAGAACTAAGTCTGAAGCGACACCGTGTTATCCCTTCATAAACAGGAGCTTTTCATCTCTTAAGAGATTTGAAAAACTATTTTCTTATCTGACCTTCTTTCATACGTGTCCCCAGGTTTCAACTCCGTTTCTTTAGAAGTTTATGTAAACAAAGGCACCTTTGTCAGTGGGCTTTTTCTTACCAGATAGAGGTTTTTATTTTCCCCTGGCACCTTAGTCACATTTTGGTTTTCTCTCTTCTTAACGGTTCTGTTACCTTGTAACGTGAAAGCCTTGAACAAAAGATGGAAAAATGTATCAGAGAAATCTCATAGGGAAACAAGCCTACAATGCTCAAACCAGTCCCAATCGGGGAAAGTAATCATGGTGGGCAGCTGCAAACAGGAACCCCAAGGTCTGTTCCCAGGAGCTAAGGAGGAGTAAATGCAGAATTTCAGTACACAGAATAATCTTTGCTTAAAAGCTACAGTCCTGTGTTTATTTGTTCTGCCTCTAAAGGGCATGCAAAAGTACTTGCATATGCGACTCCTTTTGAGTTTAATGAGAGTTACACACAAACGTGAGAGACGACAACTGGCTGCCCAGCCAGTGAGGTAAGTAAGATTTTAAGAACGGAGGTAGTGTTTTGGAAAAGAAGAGGTACTGAGCATTTCTTCTATGCTTTTATCTTGGTCTAGAGAATGAAGTGAGATGATGAAGGAATGCACAAAATTTGCATTTCTTTATAGGTTGTTTTGTTTGGTGGGGAAAAAAAGTTATCTTCGACCCCATGTTAGTCCCCAGATCTGATCAAGAGAGGTCAATAACAAGACTGCCTCCAGGGCAGGAGTTGGAGCTGTTTGCCTTGTGATAATATCTGCAGGACCCACTGAAACTGGATCCCACTGGTGTAGGGACCGTCTTCCATTGTGCAAAAAGTTTGAGCTCCAAATAGACAAGACAAAAGGTGTGAGGGCAACGACTTAGTGATGACTGCCTTATCGTCCTACAACAGGGCAAAACACAGCTTGAAATAAAGCCCTGCTGCCTTTCATCTGCCTTCCCTTCCTTCAGAAACTGCTGAGCTTGTGTCCCTGCAGTCCCAGCTGCAGCTCTCAGTGGTACCAGCGTGGAGCCAGCCCCTCCACCAGTTCATGCGGGGGTGCTCAGGAGCATGTAGGTGCAGCTAAGGCTCTGATCCCCACTCCGAATCATTTCTATCCTTCTTACCCTTCCAGCCTGTTAATTTTTTCAATTGACATGTAGAGACAAATGGTGATCACACAGGATCTTATGTTTTTTTCACTGCCGCTGAAGTGAGAAGGCTACTAAGGCTGACAGTGGCTCATTATGTGATGGAGAGCCTTAGGAAACTAACCTTTGCTCTTCTATTACGTGATCTCTAAGCTGCTGTTGAGGCACCATCCTTGGCCTGACCCCAGGTGTCAGCAAGCAGCACACTGTTGCCTGGATGCAGGGACCCCGGTCCTGGGGAGCTGGCGAGGGGTCAGGCGTTCGGCGCTGCCTCCCGCAATTAAGGGAGCATGCGGGAAGCTGGGCAGAACTCTCAAACAATAATGGGCTCTTTCAAGCAGGATGCTGGGACGTACGCTTTGTAAAGGTGAAGCCTGCCCTTAACAAAAAGCTAAGATGGATTTATTGCAGGGTACCAGGAGGAAGAAAATGGAGCTTCCTTCTGCCACAACCGCCCAGTAGCTCTTCCACTTCCATCCTCTTTTACAAAATTTTCAGGCTGGAAGGACTGTCCCTGTGCTTGGTATCCTGCGGGGTCCCCCTCAGACACACACCCAGGCCATGCACTGGCGTGTGGTACAGAGAAACCCTCTGTACTGGCATAAACCTTGTCTGCAGTGAGCTCTAATAGCATAAAATTATGTTTATAAAGGCACAGAATTATTGTTCCAGATTGCTCCAGTGCACTGAAGCAATGTTCAGATTTGTAAATCTGCTTACAATTAACCTCCCTGGAGGGAGGGAAGGAGGAAGGGAGGGAATGCAGGGGAATTACCATGAAGTGGAGAGAATCCAGTTTTTGTGCTCTGTATTCGGGTTTTTTTTAAAACTTGCACAGAAATGTCTGTTACTCTTTGTCACAGACTTCAAAGTCTTATAATATTTAAATGTTCATGCTTCTTGGAACATATGATTACATTCTGCTGCCGAACAACAGAATGAATTGATTTGCTTATTTTAATTCTGGTTTAAATTGGCAACCAGGAAACATCAACTTGAAGAACTGTTATGTTTGTATTTTTTATTTTGTATTTCTGTTTCATTTTCTTTCAGACTCCTTAGTGAAGTGCAATTCCATCTCCAGTGAGTGGCTAAGCAGAGAGCTAGTCTGCATATTTGCGTTTGAGAAGTTCATGCAGATTCCACTGATGTAATTTTAAGTGAATTAATTAGAATGCATGAAATCTTTGTTTAGACGCTTTTACTCAGAACTAAAGGGGTTTTTTATTCTGTTTAGCCAGCAGTAAGCACTGGATTTAAGAACTGCTTCTGCTTTGCTACAGGCTAGATTTTTAACTAGATGCCTAAATACCACATAGTGGCTGGGGGCTTGTTCAAAAATTCCAGCGTGGTTGCCTCGCCTGCTGACTCCTGACTCGCCTTGGCTTCTCGAGAGGCATGAACTAAATATCAGAGTGGAAATCACAAAACCCTGAATTCTGTTCTGGGACTAATTCCTCTCTCTAAACACTACAAGCTGATTAGACTAGTTTTCCTATCTTGAGAGGTGAAAATTATTAGTCTTTTTACAGGGGCTGGGAGACCTTGTATTGTAAATGCTTTGAAGGTGAAAGATGTAGTGAAGGTGAAAATGCCAATGAAGTTAAGAATTTGAGCGTATCGATAGTGGGGAAACAATGAGCAAGACTTACAGATTACAGATTTTTTCATTTTGTTCATTAATTTGGGTTGGGTTTTTTCCTGTTGCCGATCAGATAAGAATGCTTGTATTTATTTTTTCAGGCTGAGAAATTGGGAACTTTTAACCAAACACTCAATATCACTGATGGGGAGGTTTTTTTATGACGAGGGCCAAGCCAACATGAAGGGTCTCCCTGCTACAAAAACCACAGTGCTCTAGTGTCGGTCTGTCCTCTGCCAGAGATAATGCACACTTTGTTATGCTGGGTGGCTGAAAATGATTTATATACAATTAAAATTCTCTTGTAGGGAGCTGAGTTCTACTTGTTGCACATTGTTTCCCATGGTTAAACAAACATCTCTTGCTTTTCACATCGGTCTGATGTCTTCAAAGAAGCAGATCTGCTTTTCTTTTCTCCTTTTGGGGTCTGTCTCTTTTGTGTTTTAGCCTTTCCCCCTGATTTTGCATGGCTTTCACTTGCCAGCTTTAATGTTTAAAGGAGCAACTTAGATTGAATGTTATTATTCATAATTTACTCTATGTTCTGTGAAGATGGTTATGTAATAGCAGTAATTGCATCAACTCACCTAATGAGCTTTCCCTCCAGTGCCATGTACAGCAGATTAATAGCCCATGAATTCATTTGCAGCTCGTTGTGTTTCAGAAAAGTATTTCAGGCAGCAATTAATAAACTGCTAAAGAAAATAACATAAAAAATGATTTTTTTTATTATGTTAACTCTCCAGCTGAACAATTTATTGGCACCTTTCATGATGCGGCTAAGTAAATTCTCTCCTAATTCCTCAAGCAGAGCGTGATTAGTGAACCCTGCTCAACTCAAGACTCTTTGGTAATTAGTCTGATCTTTATATCCTAAAATATTAGGGAAAAGTATGAATAGCATCCTAAGGTTTGCTTTTTCTTCTGTTCATTGCCTTTCAGGCATTACACAAATAGCTGTAGCTTCAAACCATAACATGCTGGTGCTGCATTTTTTTTTCCCCTTTCTTGCATAGAAGACCCATAATTGTGTAAACTAAGAATTGAAGACCCCAGCCAATAAACAACCCCTGGCACTGTTTCTGTGCTGCTTGTTGTCGGCTCCAGTGTCCTTTACCTCCCAAGTGGTGGGACTGAGCCCAGAGCAAGAACCCAGGGAGGGTCAGGGGGTGCTGCTGCCCTGCAGGAAGATAAACCAGGAGTCAAATGCCACTGGGGTGGAAGATGCTGGGAGAAAGGCGCAGAGAAGGAAGTGAGAGCAAGGGGAAAGTCTTGTCTTTTGCAGCATCTGAGGGAATGAGGTGATTGAACCCGATGGGAGAAGAGCAGCAGTGAGATGCCAGGGCTGTGGCCACTTCCGTGGGGCAATCTTGGGAAGGGGGAGACATGGTTGAACATGGCCCATCTTGCCAGGCTGTCCTAGAATCCTAGAATTACTTTCCTGGAGGCATTTTTCAGAGACTGTCCTTGCTCTCTGCCCATCATTCTCCCTTCTCCCCAGAGGGGATCTTTGCCTTCCTTCCATGTTTACATAAGGGATGATATCTGAAGTTACAATAAAGAAGGTGGGCACGTGACTACAAATAAAGTTGTTGCTGTTTTTGCCTTTTTTTTTTTTTTTTTTTTAATGTCTTCATTGAGTTTTTCATATTTTACATCATTTCTTGTTCAAAAAAACCCAGTTATCTCTCCCCCCCGACTTTAATCCAAAAGAAGCACTAGGCCTTGGCTTGTCTTTAAAAGTAGTAAAATTTATGTATTTAAAACCTTTTCCCTCATTTTGGGCTCTTGAGAACTGAGTAAGCATAAAGGGAATTCCTTCAATAAGCTCATACAGAGATTGATTACATGTCCTCAGCTGGAAGTTACATTAAGACTTATTCACTAAGGTATAGCTACCGTGGTGAACTTTTCATCGCTCTCTGCTGTCTCTATGACAACACGGATCCTGGCAGAAGTTACCAGGGCTCGTGTGCTCTCTGCAGCCTTTGTCTGCATCCATCAATCCCAGTCCTCAGCAACTGTAAGTGTGTGCCTTTCTTACGTTTTTGCTTAACAAGGTGTTTTATTAAAGTTGTGACACTTCCGAAGTTATTATGCTAATCATTTGTACTGCAGTACCTGCCCATGCTCTGCAAGAGATGTGCTTCAAGAAAGGAAGAAGTGTCAATGAGATATTAGTGGACTTTCTGAACACCTCTTGATCTTGTCCTGTGGAAGATATTCAGCTAAACGGCACAGAGTCCTTCTACAAGTAACTTCTCTTTTGTTATGGGTGAAACTCGGGTATAACTAGAGCCAGTGACAAGTGTAACGCACATACAGTCTAATTTCTACTTAGCACACCCCAGAGAAGTACGTGTTACTGTTCAGTGGCTCTACCGAAGTCCTCAGACTCGATGAAACCCTTTCATATCTCAAGGGAGCACGTTTCATCAGAGCCCATGGAGTGGCTGATGCCCGTCTGTTGATGCTAGCAGCTCAGCTTTCCGTGGCCATCCTGCCCTACGCCACCACCCCCGGAGCTCCTGCTCTTCCCTGAGGAGAGATAGCGACTCTGACACAGGCAAAACTTCCCATTTTTTCATTTCACACCTTTGGGGATTTTTAGTGACCGTCATGTGCTTTCTTCGGTCAGTTTCCCAGTAAAAGGCGTTTCGGGTGGATGCCTCTTACAAAGCCACTTCTTAACATGGGTCTGGTTGTTTCTGTGGACTTTTATCTGGAATTTCTTGTCCCCCACTTTGGTTTTGGAGAGTCTGTGGGGGACTTGCAGCGTTATCCCGGATCATACATATAAAGACACTGGTTCCGTGTTGCCATTGCAGGGAGCCTTTGCCTCTTCTTGAGTTTAGTATCCCAGCTGTTTTCATGGCAGGCAGAATCCTGGGTTATCCTTTCAGCCTCGCGCTGTGCCGGGCAACGCTGCTGTAAGAGCAGATGGGAAATCTGAAGGTAGCCTGTCCCTGCCCCAGCCCATGCACTCCGAAGCACAGGGTTGAGGCCACGCTTGCTTGGTCATGCAGACATAACTGCTGAGACCCCAATCCCATGACCTCAAAAGCTTTGTTTCAGAGCTTCCATTCTTCCTTTATTCACTCAGTTCACTGCTTCGTATTCCGCATTTGGATCATTTTCTTGTTCGGGGGCATGGGGCATCTTTGATGCCTCTCTTTCTCCTAATTGCAGTTGCGCCGTGTGGGTTGTGCTTTCTACACTGGCACCTTGTGGTTTCTCTGCTTTTTTTCTCCCTTTGAATGCGTTTTTTTTTTTTTTATTTATTTTGGGATGTTGAATCTGAAGGATGGAGAAATGTCGATGAGATAAATATCAGTCTGGGAACGAGCAAATTGCCAATGTCCTGGGCCTTGAAGCTAAACATGGCTTATTTGGTTGTCAGGCCAACCTGAAAATGTTATCCACAGTAGCCAAGGTTCATGAGAAATGCAGTAAATTGTTCCCAAGAGTTCTGGGAAGTCTGAACTGCAGCAACCCGAATGTGCCTGAAGAACTCAGTATCAGAGGAGACACGTATTTGGTCCTTCCCCTTAGAAGAAACATATGTGAGAATGTGTACATCTTCCTGATGGTTTATGTCTGCAAACTTTTTCCTTTGTTCTCCTAGCGATCGCTTTGCTGGAGGTGGTCTTGGGTAGGGTAGGTGCTTCTGCAGAAGTCAAAGAAGCAAAGCCCACGCTGGGCTCTCTGTGGAGAGCAACTTCCTTCTGTGGAAGATAAAAAGCAGGCGCTCGGAATCCAGTAAGCTCTCAAAGACGGTTTAGGAAGATCTCTACATAAGTAGATGAGGCCATGGATTTCCCTCTGCTGCTGTCAGGCTCTTACGGCTTGCTTTCATCCGCCGTATGAATTGTTAGAGCAGAGGGAGTTTTCCATTGCCGTGCCTGCGATAAGCCGGCTGACACGTTGCAGCTCCTCCTGCTGGGACGCTGGCCCTAGGACTCTGCTCTAAAAATAGCCTCGATTTGTTTTCGGTTTGACTTGGTATCACATGCTCAATTTAAAATACATCGGAACAGTTAATCTCCAGTTCTTCAGCTCTTGCATGGAAAGCATACAGGATTTTTTAAAGTTAGATGGCATACAAGCGGTAGAAGCAACACCCTTTCTATCCTAACTTAAATAACACTCTGCGGTTAGTGCTAACAAAAGGAAAAATAAAGGTCGTAGGGCGTTGGGATTTTTAACTTCCTTTGACCCAAAGTGAACAGAAATGGTTGTGCCCCCACTCACCTTATTTCAGTACTTGTTCGCATGCTTGCATGTTTCTGAAAGCTCTTAAATTTTTAAAACTAAGTCTTAGGAAGATTCTGTCAATCAGACGGCAGCTCTGAAACTGACTTTAACAAGTTGTAGCTTAAAGCCCTACAGGCGGTGCCCGTGGCTGATAAGCATTTAATCAGCTGCAGGATCGTTTCTCAGTGCCGTGCATCCGTAACCAGTTGCTTATTGTCGATACAAACAGATTTGGTGAGTAAATGTGAGGAAATTGGCTGACTTTTGGAGACATTTACCTGAATTTCGGAGTTAAAGCTAAGTGGAATTCTTCCTTTCCCCTGGCAAAAAGTGCAACAGAAAGCAAACATGCTTTTAGTTGGATTACAGGCATGGTTAGTCATCTGACAGACAGTTTTAATGGAGTCAGAAAGACATGCTGGGGAAACATGCTGACCTACTTTTCTTTCTTTCTTTCTTTTTTTAAACTTTTAAGCAAGTGAAATGTTAATTTAAAAACTCCCCATAAAGTTAGATTCTGCTGACAGAGCTCATTTTGTAACTAATTTATTTACACTTCTGCTTGGGGTATGATAGATGGTTTTGGTAACAGAATTTCATCAGGTTGTTTTTGTTTCTGTTAGGAAATTGGGTTACATCTGAGAAATCCATGTTCTTCCCCCTTTCCAGGACAAAGCAATCAGCTTCAAGTTAATGAATGATTTAAGTCCAATCCTCTGAGGGAGGACTTTACAAACCATTTAAAATGACAGGCTAACAAAGCGTATTACATTTGTATCGTTTTCAATGCATTATATTTTTAAACATTTTTTTGTCTTTAAATGGGTGGGAAGAGGAATTACCCGCAGATAGCGTCATGCCTTTTGCATTTGGGATTGTTTTTTCCCATGTTAAGTAGGTCGATGCTCCACCATCAGTGTTTTCTTGGAGGCAGAACAGTGTATTTAAACCTGGGGAACTCTTAACCGTAAAAACTTGAGAGCCTGCAAAGATGCATTAAATTAAATAGGAAAACTTAGCAGTGAGGTTGGATTAAAACATCACAAACAGAAATACTAAATTGAATGACGGTGGGAGCTAAGGGAAAGCTTTTTAAAAATGCTGCAGGCATCACTGCACTCTCTCCTTCAGCAGCGGGCACGCGTGCAATTTATCAGAAGGCTCAGGGGTGCCAGGCTGCTGCCTCTCTGGCAGGGAGATGTGCTTTACTCCCTTGGCAGCAACAGATAGTTTTGGTGAAGACATCACCTCGCGCTTGAAGGAGCGGGAGAGGTCATCATTCCTTGACTCACCGGTCGATCCGCAGACACTGTTTTCACCTGCTCTGTCTCCTCCAATTTCCATCATTAGCAGGTTTCGCGCCGTCAGTCAGCCCTGCTGGAATGGGTGCTGCTGCAAATCCTTTGCTTCTTCCCATCTCTCCTGAAAAAAAGTTCTCCTTTCTTTGGTTTTATTTTAACTCCCAACTAGCTGCCTACAGTTTGCGTTTAGGAAATAGTAACACAATATAAGAGAGGTGAAAAAATGGAAATTGCCCGGAATTGCAGGAGTTTATGGGGAGTAGTAGTATTTTTCAAAGAATCTACAAGTCATGTGTGCTTTTGTGAAGCGTAGTCCTTTTACTTGCTTTTGTGTGTTGTGTACTTTTAGAGGATGTCCCAGTGGCAGAGTAAAGATTGAAATTTATTTTTTACTATTTTAAAAATTAGGTGTAAGATGTTTATTGTGGTTAATGCATGGGAGTTTTTCCTACATCTCCAGGAGACTGAAGCTGGCATTGCAGATTTTAGCCATTTTCTAACCTAGAGACATCAGTAGAGGAGGCATCAGCCAAGGAAGACAAAACTAGAGTAAATGAAGGCCCTTATGTGATGAGCTGCTGCACCCTGTGTGTTCAGCATCCCTTACTGCACTGTAGCTGTGTGAGCTGCTCCTTACATACAAGGACTGTCTTCCTCTTTTACTTTCCATAGCACTTCTGGGTGGCCCATGGCATGATTTATTTTCATTCTAGTGGAGGGACAGTGGAGAAGAACCCCTCAATAACCTGTCACTTCTGAAATTTTACTAGTGTTTTTTTTCTCGTACATAGGAATTATTGATACTGGAAGATGGAGCATTAGAGTTAGTGAAGCTGGAGTTGCTCTCTGGCAATACTGGTCTGCCTCTGTTGGGCAGGGAGCAAGCTGGGGCTCTTGTGCTTCAAATTAGATGTCTTATAAAGATGGATGTGGAAGTCCAGAGCTCAGTATGTATTTGATCTTGTAGTCTACGTGTTGTACAGTGCCACACTGTCTGGTTATCCCATTGAGGAGCTCAGGGATCAGACCCATATAGTCCAGATCCCTGTAATAAGTGCCACGGAGCACATGTTAGTTCATAAGAGCCTTTTGACAGCTGCCTTCTACAAGAAGGGTGCTGGATTTGCCCCTTCATGTAATTTGGAAGAGAAGCTCAACGCATACATTTTTTTTCTCTCTTTGGATGCCTCTTCAGGTGAACACTGCTACTAAATCAGAGCACCCAGAAAATAATTTTAAGCTGAAAAGAGTGAGGATAATAAAAAAGAATGAACAAAGACAAGAAGATAGTTAATACTAAGTTAAAGAAACCCTGTTATGTTCAACCCGCTCCTCTAAAAGAGTGAGAAAGTACAAATAAGAAGAAGTATTTTATTCCTTTAATTCTGCAGCAGGCTTAAATCCTGCTTGTCCTAAATAGAACGTCAAAGCCTTTTCTTGGCAACTTTTCTGGTTGTTTTCTAAGTCAGTTACAGCTATTCGCATGTTTATTGTGAATATTTTTCCTACTAGAATTTTAAGCGTGGCAAGGCATGAACATATGTAAAACCATACTGATACATCAGCTGCCTCCCACAGGGCACGCAGTATTAAGCCCCATGTGTTTTGGGGTGTTCTTTTGTTGCTGGGGGGCGGGGGGACTAAGTGGGGGGATAACCTTCTGGTTAATGGGCCTTGCAGTAATGGAGGAGGAACATTTTAAAATATTCTCTGGAAATCAGGATGTGGGAAGAATAAGGCAATTAAGAGGAATCACTAGATATCCTGTCTTAACAGTTTATTGTATTTTTTTTTAATGAGAATTTAATCTCTAATGCTGTGTGATGGATTAGAGAAGAGGGGGAGTCAGGCCTCTTTCTGTGCATACTTTTATGTTTCCCCTTCACTGAACATTTTCTCTGGGCAGATTGTTTAACTTGAGCTGGTCAGAGGTGTTGCAGCACCAACAGAGCTTCGCTGAAAAATAACGCTGTGTTGAATCCCAAAATGCAGAGTTTTCAGCGTTGTGTTGTGGTCAAATTTGCACACAAGTCTCAGGATGAGTTATGAGGGGGCCCGGGAGCGATCCTTGTCAGCTCCTGCCCTCCTCCCTGTGTGTCCCAGGCCCTGGCAGACTTGCCTGCGCCGTGTCTGCTGCCTGGCCTGGGGCTGTGGGGCAATCTTGCAGCTGGTCGGGGAGGTGGGTGTTCATCCGCTCTTTTAGGAACTGAATAAAGCTCTGCTTTTAGAAATCTGAGTTTTCAGCCAGTGCTTCCCATGGAGGTTGTAGCTCAGGGGACCTCATAAAAAGCCTTCTGTAAACGCGTCTTGCATCAGGCACTTGCCACACTCTTGGAGAGGACCATCCTAGCTGGAAGGAGGTACCAAACCTGTGTATGATGAGTTCAGGGTTCAATCCCACGCTGTTGAAGGATGTGAAAGATTTGTCATCAGCATCAATGAGACAAGATGGGGGTAGAAACCACTAGCAATGCCAATTATTCCTATGCTGGGTAGTAGTTTGTAATGTCAAGTGGGGACCACCACCCTCATTTAGGTAAGGGCCAGCTCTGTGTGTTGTATTCAGATGCCTTGCCCCAGCCCTTGGCTTCCCTTTCAGACGTCATCTCACGTCCAAGTTGCATCCTTTGTTTTCATAGAGAAGTCTGGCAAAACTAGGTCAGTTTATCCAAGTAGAAATTATTATTTTATTGAGTTAACTCTGTGGTGACCTGCTGCCTGTTTGCCTTCTCAAAATGAACTCCCTTGTGTGCAGTAAGGCTTGCACTGGAAGTTGCAGAGGCCTCAGTAATCACTTTGATTTCAAATCAACAATAAAAAGGCTGCTTTTTTTAGTATCTTGCTGTTTCCCGGAAACAAGTGTCTGTCTGCTTTGCTCCTTGTATGATCACTAGATCAGGCTGGTCTGGTGTGCTGTGAAAGCACTTCATGTAAAAAGGTTATGTGCTGGCTTTACTGGGGATATTTAAAAGATCTTATGGAGAAATCAGGATTTGATGCTGCTTGACCCTGTCTGGCAGAATTAAGCTCTTTAAGCCAGTCCTGTAGTTACTAGCACGCCTTATTTTTAAATAATCTGGTCCATTTAGTCCTGCTTACTCAGAACTTAAGTCCCAGACAAGAAAGCAATTTTTTTTTTTTTTTTTTTTAAATGAAAGAGTGGTTGGAACATATTTTAAAGAACTTCTTTGGCATTGTACATAAAAGATAAAATATATCAAAATAGACAGTCTGGTAATTAGGTGCAGGCTTGTGGAGTGATTCATGTCACAACGTGAGTGCTGAAGCAGCTGAGGTTGCTGCAGGTGTGTTAAGGGAATTCCACCCCCAAGTGCCACGACGCTCCTGCCGCTACATAAAGCAGAGGAGTACAGATGTCGGGAGAGCCTGCCTTAATAGATGAAAAGCAGTATTTTTGTGTGTGAATTATGGATGGAGCGGTGTTTATTAAACACACAAGCAACAGCCTTTGTCTCCCAGATGCATTTTTTTTGCTTTAAAGAGTGGCATTAAAGCCTGCTGCCGTCCCAGGCACGAGCTCTGGCTTTGGCTGCTGCAGGTTAAGCCCTGCTGGGGCTCGACACCTAGTTATGCCATGCACGGGCAGAAGGGACGTCCTGCCTGAAGGAAAACCCTGGGATGCCAGAGGCATTTCAGGTGCCTCATCTCACAGGTGTAGCATTTCGAGGTGGGCAGTGAGATAACAAAGTGAAGAAACTTGTTTACCTGTGTCACCTGCCAGTTTCAGCGGGGATTTTATGGGAATCCAGTGATGATGCCAGCCTGGCACTCCCAGAGCCTGCTGGATGGGTTGGCTTGGCCTTCCCAAAATCCTGCGGATGGAAAGAAAAAGATGTCCCCTGACCTCACTCCTTTCTTTTTCCTTAGGTTACAGTTTGTGAAAAAAGGACCATCTAATCTTAAAAAAAAAAAAAAGTACCCCAACAACAACTGTTTATTCCAAATGCTCAGCTTTTAGGAAGGGAGAGGAAACAAACAAGACGGTAAAATGCAGTCGGATGCAATAGTATTGTTTCAGCATGTTATTTTACCTTTTGATAAAACCATCTTTTTAGTATTGCGGCAAAATAATTTTAATGACAGACAGTATTAATTAAAAAATCAGACCCAGACCCAGCTGCAGACCAAGCCCACCAGCAGGTGCCGATGCATGCCCACCAGCTGTGTTGGACCGCACATAGATGTGAGGCTTAAACAGTACATTTTATGGCTGATCTTCTGATGCTTTTAGATCCACCTGGATAAGTAACACAGTTCTTCCCTTCTCTTGCTCCCGGGCTGCCTCTCCTGGTGGAGCAGGTCATTCAGCTCCAGCCAGCCAGGAGGTTGAGCACAGCTAGGGAGCCATGTCCCCCCTGCCCACCACTTCAGGAGCCAGCCCTGGCACCTCAAGAGCTGGAAATAACCTCCTGATCTTAATTTTTTAAAAAAATTTTTTAGTAGTAGGAGTATCAACAAGCCTTTGTCCTTAGGAAGGAATTTGCGCAAGCTCATAATGGCGTGTTTTCCACCTTAGCTCCAGAGGAATAGGTAAGTAGTAGCTGAGCTATTTCTTTGCTTTTATTATCCCTGGCCTAGTGGGAGGCCAGGGCTGCAAGCTGCCGAGGCTGTAACGCGGCCTAACGCTGCGATTCAAGACTGCAGCTCCCTTTCTTAAAGCACGCCGGGAACAACTGTTCCTCCGCCTTCATGAGCTCAATTTACGGTTACGGGAGGCAATGAGTTCTTTGTGCTTGACGAAGTACACGGCGCACGCGAAGCCTCTTCAGATGTGTTGTCAGTTGGCAGCTCGCTCGCTAGATGCACCTTTACACAATTGCACAAGGCACCAAGGAGGTACAAATGTGAAATTTAGCCTTGGGGGCAAAACAAAGAAATGAAACTTAGATATGAATGCGGTGTTATCCATCTGCAGATACAGATATTAGACCTGATCTCCTACTACGTTACTGTAGTTTTACACTAATAGGGCTCTGCTGTGATCGGTGGAGTAGCACCACTGCAAGACAAAAACAGCAGTGGTGAGAAGTTGGGCCTGTTGTTTTGAATTCTGTTAAATAACGTAGGATTGAAGCCTGTTTGGGGAAAGCCAAACTGCATTCACTGCATGAAACCAGCCGTAATAGAAGGCAGAAATGCAGGTAGTGTGCCGTCTTGGTGTTGCTTCTGGACTTCTGCTCTTCCTTCTGGGGAGCCATTGCTCTGGGAGTCGAGTGGCCATGTGCGAGCAAAAGGAAGGGGTCTTCCAGCTCACCCCCTGTTTTATTCCCCGGACAGAATTGTAGCCCTTCCATTTTCTGTCCCCTAAAGTCTGTTTTTGTTGTACACACACAATCAGAAAGCCTGGATTTGTCCCATAGCTGAGACTCATTCATTACATTGAATGGATGTCCTTATTATGGAAAGTTGTTTTGTTGAAGGAGTCTATTAATGGCGCCGTCGGGAAAGGGGCTGCAATTTGTCATGGTAGGTAGCTTTCCAGTTAAGTGAAAAGCAAATCATGTTCTTCTCCTCTGTGTGCGTTAGGGTGAGAAATAAAATACCTGCAGCAGACTGAAGTGAACCAAGTGCCATGGTCAGGCCAGGCAGTGTCTGGTCTTGGTGCACAGCTGTGCGCTTCCCTGGCCATCAGCGGGCCTGGGTAATGCCCAACAAATTGAATTGATGACTTTGGATAACCCCGGCTTCTCCCGGCTGTGAGGCACAGTACTACCACGACTGCCTCCTAACAGAAATTAATGTAATATCTGTAGATGGGGAGACTGATTTACCTTTTGGTGACCCTGGAGAGAAAGGTCAGATTTGGGGTATTTTTACCTGTAATCGGTTATCCATAAAGAGTTAGTGTATCAGGCTTTAAGACTGTAGCTCAAAAGGGCAGTTGCTTTGATAAGGTGGCTCGAAAGGGCACTTGGACAGCTAAAATCAGATGAGACAGGTTTAATGGCCTCTTAGTGACTTCTGACTGAAAGTTCAGAGTTTGAAATTTAGGATTTTTTTCTTTACCCAGCCTGTGGGAAAATAAATGCACTACAGCTTAATAGAAATTTAATTTCAGGCTTAGTATTTAGAACTGTTTTTCAACGGCTGTATATGGACTTGGCCACTTTCAGCTGTAAGGAAGAGAAAGAATAATCACATTGTGTTTGTGGTCTTGTGTATTTTTAGCTAATGTGTTAAGACACTGCAATTCCAGAAAAGCCGTCCTTCTGTTCCCCAGAGTATTTCAGTTTAACCAGCTGTATGCAGAATTTCATCCAGGCTGCCACAGAAGCTACGAGTAAATCCACTGGGATTTTGGAGCTGAAATGGTAGGCAGTGAGCACAAGACTTCTTTTCCCTGAGGGTTTTAGTTTCTTGGGGATTCTGCCATAGGCTGGCACTGGGCAGTGGGTTACCCACAGAAGCCCTGTGAGTTTGGGAAACCTCTCAGGATGGAGTGGTTGATCCCCAAAGCTCCTTTGCTTTCCCGCACTGAGCAGGGAGAGGGGACGACTGGCAGTATCCACTGGGTGATGCTATTACTCTGCAAAACCTGTTGCAGGTGGCATGGTAGATCTTAATAAAAATTGCAGTTTCTGCATTTAGAGTAAGGAAGTGACCGATTTAATGCAGAATACTAAGAGAGATAGGGCAGGGCACGAGCGAGGAGGGAATGACAGATGTGTAGATTAATTCAACAGCAGCACAGGATGCTCGGGGACATTGTGGCACCTGCCTATGGAGATGCTCAGTCCCACAGATGGGAATTTTTGGCTATATTAAGTAGCTTGAGGTGGTGCCTATGTGAAATAAGATGGAAACATACCAGTGAGTAAATTTTGTCTTAGTCCATGGGCATGGCTAGGCTGCTTCCTTTGTGGGTATGTTGGTGGGCCTTCATGGGAAATATTAGTGATTTATTCTGCCTGCAATTGTTAACGCTAACAACCTTCAGTAGCTCTTTAAGTGTCAGCTGCTAAGAGTATGTGGATCATCCTATTTCAGACTGGCAATTAGTTGATGATATTAAAGCACTTTGAAAATCGAAATTGCAGGGCAACTGCTATTTAAACAGTTTATCATTAAATGTGTAATCGCGTCTCTCTGCCTACTTTGATTGCAATGTGTAGGGAGATGGTAAAGGAGAGCGAGGAGTCTGCCTTCAGTTCAGCCCCTGGTGCAGATTTTGGCCTCTGTACACCCTGGCTCCAACACGGCTGCTCCCCTCACTGTCCCTTCTGCCTGCCCACACCCCCATTGCTGCAAAACACATTTTCTTCTAGTTTAGTTCCACTTGTTTGCTGTCTTTCTCTTTTTGCAACTTCTTAATTACTGATTTCTTCTTAGGACCTGTTTGTTGGGGTTTTTTTTGTGGGGGTGGGCTGTTTCCATTTGTATTTCTGGAGTCCCTATTTTTATTCTTTGGGTAGTTGTTATTGTGTTTGCCGTGTTCTGCAGAACTTGAACCAGTCCTGAAATACTATAGTCAATACAAAGGTAGGCGTTAGTGGTATATTCATAGACCTGGGAACAGGTTATGGGCTTTTGTTTTTTCTTTTCCTGCGGGAGCACTTTATGGAGCCTTCTGCAACATTCAAGCCAAATCCATCTTTAAAACCGTTTTTTTTTTTTTTTCCTTCGGCTGTGGTTTCAGGTCTTGGATTGGCAGTTCTAGATCTCCAAAGTATGATAGCTGTTGGTTTTGCTTCTGGATGTCTTAAAATCCAAAAGAGAAAAGAAAATTCTCTTAAATGACAGTAAAGTAAAATAACAAAAATAATAATTTAAAGTAAATACATTTTTTTAAAAAGAATACCAAAGCTATACCTTTCAGCTGTCTTCAAGGGGTATTTTTCTCAGCCTGTTATTCTGCATTGGCTTGCCAATTTGGTCATACATCTGAGTTCAGTTAGTATTGTTTTTCTTCAAGGGACTAGAAAGTCCTTTTTTGCTCATTCCATCTACTAATATTTCAGGGATGTGACAATATCAGATGCCAAATTTCATGTCAAAAATAAAATTTTCAGGCTGATGGAATCCTTGAAACCACAGATCAAGTTTCAGGCCAGTTAAATAAAGCTGTAGAGCATCCATTTGTATCTTTCATTCATATAATGAAACCTGTTCTTATAACTCAGTTCTTGATATATTAACCCCGCAGTTATCCTCATACATAAATGGGAGATGTGTTGCTTTCGTCGGTTATAATAGGATATAACCATATAAATCCCCTGTGCATGAATGGAAAATAGAGGCCCTTAGGCTATAGGTATCAAAGGTCTCCCCTATACTTACAATAGCCTAATAAGGTTATTTTGGAGGCATAGGTAATTACTCACGGACTCCCTATAGCTAGTGATTCATTGTTCACTGCTGAAACATTTCTAAATGAATTATGCTTTAAACAAGCAAATCCTTGGCCTTGTCTTTTATTGGGGGGTGGGGGGGAGAGAACTGGAGGGACACAAAATTCCACCATTTTCAGTGTTAAAATACACTGCTTGCTAGTTAAAGGGCCCCTGATATTTCAGCCAATTTAAATGTACTATCATGCTTCTTGCTGTTTTGATTCCATGAATGTGTATTTCTGGATTTCATGTTTTGATGAAAATATTATTGTTGTCATTAATTTGATATTTAGAAAAGGCAGTGGATCCAAGAGCTCAGTGCAATGAATAAAACAGTTGGAGTTAACTGTCCCTGGGGATAGAATCAATCACTGTTGTAGAAGAGGGTGACATTTAAAAAAGAAACTCAGAAGAAAATGTCATGCTTAAAAAATTAGATTTAAACGCACTAGCTCCTGATTGATTTTTATTGCACTCAGATGGATACACTGATTGATTATCAGCCTTACAAATGTTTAGTACCTTTCTCACTTCTCTAATAATCAGAATAATCTGATTTTCAATGTCATTTAAGTTACCATATTCAAGGTTATAATAGATCATATTTCTAATAAAACATAGCAATTATGTAATGAATAATACAAAGCTGTAAGGCAGAGTTCAGATTCACCTTCGTTTAAAAAAATAAATAAATAAAATATTGCCAGTGACTGGCAGAGCCAGCGTGCGTGAAGGCAGCCGGCAGGACCATGTCCTCTGGATTTGAGGTGTTTTTCCCCCGCAGTTGAACTGAGGCTCCTGGAGCGTTGGTCGGGGCACGTTTGCCATAGCTGAACATGATTTCTCAATAGGAAACCAGGGGCGGGCTCCAATTCTGTAATACATGTGCTTTTCTCTGTGCCTGGGGAAAAATGATAGCCTGCCAGGTGCTTATGAAATGTCTTCCATGATTGTTTCTCTGTGCTCCCTGTTAATTTTGATATGAGTCTGTAGAGAGATACTATCTCACTTAATTCGAGATGTTTTCTTGTGGCAATTGTACCCGACAGCTGACATGGTTGATTTCTCTGAATCAGCTACAAAATATGCAGTTTCCAATGTGTTTCTCTTTTGTACTCGAAGCCCCTTACGTGACTGTGTACTTGTTATTGGCTTTGTCCATTAGAAACGAGAGGTTTGTATTTGAAACGTGCTTTGCCTCCAATCGTTCTCCATATGTTGAAGCTCAGTTTTGGCATGGGAATTTGTTTTAAGATAGTTTCCTGTTCTTTTTTAAAGACTGAGCAGTTTTGCCTAAAAGAAAGCATTATTTCATCTGGAAATCACGACCTAGGAAAGCCAATCTATTTATAACTACCTGATGTTCTGCATATTTTAATGCTGTGTTTGGCTTGCGATTGCGCTGTATTTAAAACCTGAACAGGAGCCTTACCGTTTGGAATTGGTGGCGCGTCGGTTTGTCAAGCGTGGTTGTCTTGCTTTCAAGATGGTTATTTTATTCCTTTTCTTGCGTTGGAGCCGGGAAGGTCAACCTCCTTGAGGTCCCTCATCTCTGTGCCCGCTTCCACCAGCTCCCGGGCATGGGAGCCACGTGTGATGTGCAGCTGGGTGCTGGCTTTGGCCATGGGGTGGGGGAGCCTGGAGCAGCAGCTAAGTCAGGGGGTGCTAAGTCTCCCTTGGTTCGAGGTTTTCCAAGGTGACTGTTGTGAAGGACATCCCTACAGACTGCCATTCGTTACCATGAGTGCAGTCTATTGAGGGGTGATGGGGAGAAGGGTGATGCATGGTACGCGTGGGGCATTTACATGGATCAAATTTGACAGTGGCGATAGGTAAGCGTTCCGCGTGTTTGACCAAAATTGCCTACAGCTGCTAACTTCTGCCAGAATCGGATATTTTTAGCAGCTGCTGCTGGAATTGGAGAAGTCAGAGCATAAAGGAGACTTTCGTCGGTGTAAAGACTCAGGGGTTTCCACCCTAGCAAGCAGCTTGGTGCTCCTGGAAGCCCTGGGTGCAGTGCTGGGCATCGGCCCCACTGCCCATGTGGGGCACCGTTTGCCTGCCTTGTTGGGCAGCCCAGGCTGCCTGGCCTTCCCCAGGTGCAGGAGAGAAGGCAGGAGGGTGAGCCCGTGCCCGGAGGGGAGAGTTGGCAGGTCCCTGGCTCAGCTCACCTCCAACTCCCCTTCTCATCACCATTTGCAGACAAAAGGAGTCTTTTTTGAAAACCAACCCTGCGCCCAGCGCCGTGCAATTACTGACTTGCTCTATGTGCTTTATGGTGCTTTTGAGATTTGTTAGCTTAACGAGTAACTTCCAAAATATTTAATGACAAGAGAAGTGTGGTTTTACAGGAATGCAAACTAACTGGAAACACTAGTAGTTGTTGCTACAGGAACAAAACCAGTTAACTAGTACACAGAGCTCTTCAAAGGTCACGGGGATCTCCGAGAGGCAAAACTGCTATGATAGCATTCAAGTCATGAATTTATAGCTGATTAATCATTATAATATATGAAAGGTGCTGTCTAACTATCTTCTGGGCATCTGGGGAAGCAAAGGTTATGCAAGTAGTTGGAAATACTGTGTTGGCAAGCTTCTCTGCTGGACAGGTTTGTGCCACGTTTGACAAAGGGGAGCACGAACACTTGCTATTCCATAATTTTACCTGGTGATCTAGAAACTGCCTCAATCTCTTAGGCTGGATCCCAGCCTCTTCTTAGGCCAGGCAGTGACTAAGTTTGGTGGACCTGAGGGGTTTGCGTTTAAGACTGGACGGTTCCCAGCATTACGACATGCTTGAAATGATCCCGTTCAAGCAGGAGAATCGCTGCGTGGTTGCTAAATGAGAGCACTGGGGTCCTCCGAGAGTAGCTGTTTGTGTCTTTCCTATACTTAGTTCCATCTACAGCAGGCCCTGCTTTTCTTGAGAAACACATCCTTCCCTCCTGCAGCTTTCATGCCCTACCCGTCACTTCAAGCAAAAGAGGGAAAATGTGTCTGAGGCTGGGGAAGGCAGTGGCAAACTTGGGGTTTGAGGAGAACAGACTGGATGGGAGAGAAGATGATGTTCAGCCCCTGTACCGTCAGGTTAGGGGGATGGATGTTTGAGGGTAGGGGCTGGTCCTGAAAGCTAAGGCAACAGAAGGTGCCTTCGCCAGCTTACGAGCCCTGCCTGGAGGTTTCTGGGTGTGGAAAGGCAAGCCCTGGCGTGTGTGTGGAGGGGACAGGCAAGCTGTCACAGAAGATGGATGGGAGCAGACGTGCTCAGGCGTGGGCGTGCGTCGCTCGGCCGTCCGAGCAGCGCCGGGACGTGGCTTCCTCACGTACCCAGATATACCTTTTTCCATTCTCTTTCCCCACCACCTTGTTTGTTTTGTTAGTTTTTTAGCTTCCCGTGTTTCTCACAGGGCAAGAGAGCTTCCATACTGTCCCCTGTCGGAGGCTTTTAAATAATGCAGCCATTGAGTCAGAATTTAGTGCACAAGTAATGAAATTCAGAACCTGAGTTTTCTACGGCAGCATTAGCAGTGACACAGATTCATCACCAGCGTATCATCATTAAAAGGCAGTGGAATTGCATCGGGGATTGATGTGATCATATGCATGTAAAGATCAAGATACAAAAAGGTGTGATTTATGTAATATAAGCATAAGCTGTAATCCAAAACCCTTCCCACATGCAGTATGACAGTTCGTGTTCCCAGAGCAGTGATGGCTTTTAAATTTACTGGGTAAATGTGTGTGTTTATATGTTTTTATTTAACTCTTTTAAACATAGTGTTGTCTTAATCTTGTCTTAATCTTTTTCTCTCTCTCTTTTTGCTTTGAATTATAGTTGTAGTTGCATCTGTGTAATAGTTCAATGTTATTGAAATTCTTTATATTTTTAGAGCCTAAGTGTTCATGTCAGCACTTTATTGTGTTATCTTACAGGGAATATAGAAACACTGGTGTTTCTGATGCGGCCTTAGCAAAGACAAATGTAGGAAACATAAAAAGTATGCATAAAGCAAGAAGATAAATGTTATTCAGGTTTTATCATTGTAGAAAGGCTATCATAATTCTAGAAAAAGGTAACTGTGAAGAGAAACAGTTTTTAGTTTTCATGACATGTTAATACTCCCCTTCCTACCCTTTAGTGATTTGTGCCCAAAAAGGAAGAGGACAGAGCTGGGCCGGTTTGGTGATGTGGATTGACCAGCATCTGTTTCTCTGGTGGCCTTTGGAGGGCAAGGGACTTCAGATAGAGCTGCAGAGGGAGCTGTGCCGGGGTAGCACGGGAGTTATCTCCTGGTCTCTGGGAGCTCTTGGCAGCTGCTCCAAAGCCTGGCCTAAATAACGTGTTTGTCTTCCACGAGGAGTTCAAAGCCATTGAGATAAGTAGTTGCTTAGGCCGCCTGTTTGGCAAATTTGTCAATCAGCTCGTAGAGCTATAAGTAATTGGGGCTTTATTACAACGGCTTATTGCTCTTTGCGGTTGTATAGGAGTTTACATAATTTTGTAAGGAGCTCTTTTATCTCCCAAGTACGGTGGCGATTAGGATTTACTTCTGAAGTGCAGTGGCAGTTTGGAGCACTCGAGACCTATGTGTCAGTCTTGGATGTTTTTTCAGTGTGAGAGACCATACTTGTGCTCTGCCCTGGGGTCCAGTGACCAAACTGGGGCATTGGCTTTAGGGCAATATTTGTAAAAGAAGGGCAGGATCTGGCTTCCCACCCCCTAAACCTGACTACACTGATAGCATTGAACCTTCACAAGAAGCTATCTTTTCAGTCCACTGTTCTTGGCCTCCTTTGAGTCCATGTAACTCCAACACCAGAATTGATGGTGTTCAAGGTTAGGCCCTAATTCAGCGGGATGCTCAACATCCCATCCCTGATCCAACAAAGCACATAGTTGACTTCAGTGTGGGTCTGTTCACACAGTTAAAGTCAAGCTCATCCTTAAAATATCTGCTGGATAGAGGTCAGAGTTCTCTCAGTTGCAAAGTTGCCAACCGTATCCTGGGCTGCATCAAAAGCAGTGTGGCCAGCAGGTTGAGGGAGGTAATTCTGCCCCTCTGCCCTGGTGAGACCCCGCCTGGAGTACTGCATCGAGCTCTGAAGCCCCCAGCGTGAGAGGAACATGGACCTGTTGGAGTAAGTCCAGAGGAGGGCCATGAAGATGCTCAGAGGGCTAGAGCAACTCTCCTATGAAGACAGGCTGAGAGATATGAGATTGTTCAGCCTGGAGAAGAGAAGGTTCTGGGGAGATCTTATAACAGCTTCTGAGTACTTTAAGGGGGCCTACAGGAAACATGGGGAGGGACTGATTATCAGGAAGTGCAGTGATAGAACAAAGGGTAACGGTTCTAAACTGAAAGAGGGTAGATTTAGACTAGATATTAGGAAGAAATTTTTCACTATGAGGTTGGTGAGACACTGGAACAGGTTGCCCAGAGAAGTTGTGGATGCCCCACACCTGGAAGTACTCAAGGCCAGGCTGGATGGAGCTTTGAGTAATGTGGTCTAGTGGTAGATGTCCCTGCTCCTGGCAGGGGGATTGGAACCAGATGATCCTTAAGGTCCCTTCCAACCCAAACCATTCTATGAAAGTCAAACCTTTCATGAGAAAACCAGAGCTGTTTGTTGCATGGAGTATGTGCCTGATGGCCCCGTAAAGGAGCAACAATATTCACTGCCCCTATCCCTTATTTCTGTTACCTGTATTACATTATTTCTGTAGATGCCTCTGACTCTGCTGCTTTCCCACTCCACCATTTTCCCGTGTTGGTCTTAATGTTCTCTCAGAAGTGAAACATCTTAAACCTATGCTGTAGATGAGCCTGTATTAAAACCTCCTCTTTCTCCTGAAACATTTAGCGTTTGTCTGCTATTTGCTATCATTTGTGGTTGACGAGCATGGAGGATGCAACCACAGAAGGCTTGGTGCCATGCAGAATGGGCCTGGGGAACCCATGAAGGAAGAGAGGTGGCTCTGGGCATCATCCCATTTTGCTGTGCTTCCCTCCCTGCAGCAGAGAGAGATGTGCTTTCTGAGGTGGAAGAGTACAAATGAGAATGGGCAGATCTTTGGCATCCAAAATCTCTGTCCATCCTCACATGTGCCCAGCCCACCAGCTGCACCCTGAGAGTTCAGGGCCCCAGCTTAAATATCTTGAGGTTTTGAACACCACTGAATTTTAGGATTGTTTTTCATTTGTCCAGCAGTGTTTAGTCTTTGGGGTGTTTAATATTGACACAGAGTCTTTGGGGAGAGGGATTGATTTTATTTGGCTTTGTTGTAGAGCCTTATGCATCTGGTTATGCTTAAGACGTTAGCTTTAGCTAACAACAAGCCTCTTGACAAAATTCACAAGTACTGGCAATACTGCAGACATAGACTTATCTCCTGGGCACGTTTTGTAAAATTAACCTATTTTCATTAAAAGAACAAAGAGTAGCATGGTGATGGAGCAGCTGTCATATTTTATTACAAAACACAAATATGTGGGAAATCAATTACAGCAGGAGTGCTGCACAATGCATATTTCCAGTAATCCCCCATGGCCGGGGGAAGGTAGAAGGCTGATCTGAGTGCAGGAGCAGATGGCAAGCAACTTTAGATAGCTTCAGTGCCATTTTTACTCTTTCAAGTGTTTGTGCTTCTCCTTTGATCTTCAGATCTCGAGTTCAATGTGTTTCATCTTCTTTCCTTTACTGTTTTCAAATTTAACTTTCCCTTTAAATAACTTTTGCATGGTGGAGTTTGTATTATTATGGGGTTTGTTATCTTCCATACTGAGAAATTTAAAAAGAGAGACAGTTGCTGTGTTTCCTTAGTGTTGTTCACACCCAATAAAAGACCTACTGCATCACTGCAGAGGACCTCACCATTCACCATGCACAGCTGTAATGATGCAATGAAAAATTCCGACCTCACAAATTAGACTTGTCTAGTGTCTTATTGAGACACTTAGAGTGCATGTGAAGTTGCAGTAGACTTTCATGGAAGGTAAATACTATGGGAGTGTGGTGGCAAATCCACAACAAGCACCTATAGATGTTTGGTTTCATCATTATCCCATTAAATTTAATTCTTATTTGTTGAGTAATTGAGCTTGCATTAGTATTCTCTGTGCTTATAACATTTTTATCTCCAGTTAAAATGATGTTTAAATTCAGTATTGTGAAGTAGAGCAGCAAGAGCAACAAGAGGTGATCTGAATAACCACATGGTCTGTGTCTCTGCTTTTTCTATAGCTGTCAGAAATGATAGGAACAAAAAGAAGAAGGAACCTTCAAAGCAGGAGTCCACAGAAAACTATGAAATGACAGCAGAGTTGGATGATCTCACCGAGAAGATCCGAAAAGCTCACCAGGAAACCTTCCCTTCACTCTGCCAGCTGGGAAAATACACTACAGTAAGTATGGTTGGTGACATACAGGTTCTGGATATACCTGGATGATGTGAATTTTGCATTGGAGGCCTCAGACTTTATAGATAGATGCAGAAGTAGACACACTCTTTGCACCTCCTTAGCCTTAAAAAAACACAGGTATGCATGCAAATACATGCTGAAGAAGAGAAAGTCACTTAACTGTAAGCATTACTTAGTAGTATTGCGAGAGACTGTCTGAAGGATTAATCCAGCCCAGAGACAGGCTTGGAGTCCATGAGTCAATTACATGCCATCATTCATTAGAAATTTGTTGGCTTCCAAAGATGTGATCTCTGCTTTTGCGTCAGCAGATTACAACTTTGCAGGTGTAGAGAGTTCTTAAATGCTGCTGGATTACTGATGACAGTCCCAAAGCTACCCATGTCAAGGAAAACATGAAATGTCTGTATAAACCATTTTCCAAAATGCTCATTTGCAGTTTATTCCTCTTCTAGTCTACCAAAATACTACAAGGCAGCAAACACTTTTGCTTTTTTTAGAAGTGAAAAATTGTCTCCCCATCAAGAAGTCCAGTACTGTAGGAATTTCTCCAGAGGATAACTTGGGGAAATAATTTTTTTCTATACTTATATAAGTTGCTAAATATAGGGAAAGTCTGTTATATTTATTTATTTATTTATTTTGGAGAAAGAAGCCTATGTCAAGTTTGCAAATGCAGTAATAGATGCTTAAAAATAATTGTTAGGTAGTGTTTAAAGACATGTTGGTAGAGAAATGACTTGGCTTTTGCTGCTGTTGGTTGTAGCAGCACTGGCTGTTTCAGAGGGATGCGCAGAACATCCTGAAGTAGTTGAGCATGTGCTCTTGCTGCCGAGGCTGGAAGTTCAGGACCATCATGGCTGAGGCAAGGAGACACCTGCCTCCATGGTCCTTGTCCTCCATAGTTCCCCGGCTGGAGACCTGCAACCAAGCCCTAGAGGCCAGGTGAAATATCTCTGTCACTGGATTGCTCTCTGTTTTGAGTAAATGCCCTGCTACTGAAACAAATCACAGAATCACAGAACGATATGGAGTTGGAAGGGATATCTGGAGAAAATCTAGTCCAACCCCCCTGCAGGTCCACCTAAAGCAGGTTGCACAGGAACTTGTCCAGGCAGGTTTTGAACATCTCCAGAGATGGAGACTCCACCATCTCTCTGGTCAGCTTGTTCCAGTGCTCTGCCACCCTCAAAGTGAAGAAGTTTCTCCTCATGTTTAAATGGAACTTCTTATGTTCAAGTTTGTGCCCATTTCCTCTTGTCCTGTCACTGGGCACCACTGAAAAAAGATTGGACCCTTCCTCTTGACACCCACCTTTCAAGTATTTATAGGTGTTGATCAGATCCCCCCTCAGTCTTCTCTTCTCCAGAGTAAAAAGACCCAAGTCCCTCAGCCTTTGGGTTGAGTTAAATTTGTTAGAGAGTGATCTGGGCAAATCCCTGTGTGGCATGAATAGTCACTGTTTTAGCAGGGTGGGTTTTTATCCTATATTAATCCATTTTACAAAGTGCAAGGTTCAAAACTTTCAGGTCTAGGTGTAAGACTTCATGTTTAAGCGCAAGAGAAGCAAGGATACACCACCAAGGTGGAGTGATGTTAGGAAAAAACATGTTCTTCATGTTGCTGAAAGTATTTTCACAAATGTTTTTCACATTTAATCTTGAGACCCGCATGGAATGGCTGGCACTGGGGAAGGTCCCTGTCCTTGTGTTCTTCTGTGGTGCTATCCCTGCTCGGGTGAAATGTCCTCAAAAGAGGCAGTGTAGGTGTTGCTGGTGAATATTGCCCAGGCAGGCCCCCGGGGGCTAGCACAGCGTGCGAGGCTGGAAGCTCGGAAGCAGCCAGCTGGTGAGACAACCGAGGGCAGAGCTGGAGACGGTGGGATCCACACTGTGTCCTTCCAAGGAAATTCCTGGGTTAATGCCCTCCGCTCCTCTCCTCAGCACGTGTGGTTACATCTTTGTCTTGGAGTGAATAGAATCTCCCAAATAGGCTTTCACACTTCTGCAAACGTGATAGTGCTTCTGAACGAGTGTGAAAAATATCTTCCCAGTTCAAAGACGGCGAGTATATGCCTTGTAGAAGAGGTGATGGTATGTCCACAGCTGGGACACGTAGCCAGGCTGGTCTGCGTGCCAGTGTGTTGCTCACAGGCTGCCTTACAAATGGCCTGGCTACCCCAGAGTAATCTGTCGTGTGCCTCCCAACGTGAACGTGTCGGTACCTGCTTTTGTGTTGCCTCTGAATTAGAAGAGTGCACTGCTGCTGGTGTGGTGGCACTTCATACTGGTATTTGCCAAGGATCCTGGAGGGTTGAAAGATAAGCCTGGGCACCTATACGCTTGCATTATGTATTGGATGCTTAAGTATCATCAATATTTTAGCTCTTGAAATGATACAAGGGGATGAAATTGGAGAGGGTCTTGTTGCATATCACACCCACCACTGATGCCTTCATCCTTGGATTCCTCCTGACCCCCATGGTGAGTTTATATCCCTATTGGAATTTCAGAGCCCTTACTGAGAGCACCTGGATCTAAGTAATGAGCAGATGAATCTGGTCTGTCTATGGGCCCCGAGTAGCGATGACCTGACCACACTCTGAGGCTGGATATTGGTCATTCGTATCTCAGGCCAGATGGGACAGCTTGGGGAAAGAGATTTCTTGGTTTTATCGTTGGTCTGTTGGAAGTCCACAGCAGTTTACTGCACATGGCTGAAGTCCCTGCTGCTTTGTCATGGTTTGGTATTATACAAGTTGCAATAGCAAAATTATATGCAAAGAGTTGTTTTTGGCTTACCTTGAATCTTTGAGAGCAATGTGTCTTCTGTCAACAGCTGTGTCAAAACTAATAGCTGCAGTGCTAAATACTGACTGTCTTCTTGCTGCATTCTCCTAGTCTCCGTGTGAAATGCAGAGAATTTAAATCTCATCTAGCTAAGGTCTGGCGACCACTCCAGCTCTTTAGGTAGGAATTCAGTGTTAAGAGCTCATTTTTATGAGCTGTCTCTGCCCAGCTGTGGAAGGGACAGAGTGTCACTGGGGCTGGAGTAAGGGTGATCTTCATCTCCAGCTGCCCGCCAGCCCAGGAGCCAGCAGAAGCCTTTCTGCGGTGGTGAAGGATCCGGAAGGATTTGGGGGTGGAAGGTGTGTGTGCTGGTCAGAGGAGCACAGCTTCGGTGCTTGGACAACACCACCATCAAACGGCAGGGCTGAGGCAATAAACTTTCCTTTTGAAACACTAGAAATAGAGGCCCAAAGTCCAAAAAAAAGAAGAACGCAGCCCTTTTTCTAAACACTGAGCCCAAAGGCAGCTGGAACTCTATACCACACTTACTTTCTTGATAGTAACAAGCTGGTACGGGTAGAAGATTGCCACCAGTCCTGCTTTTATGCCACATTCTGCTGGCTAGCAGTCATGAAGCACGGTGTGCTCGCACTGCAGAGCATACAGATGGCTTTTGTAACCTGAGAGTTTTTTATTTAATTCTTTAAGCGAGAGGTGAGAAGTGAGTGTATTGAATCGATGTGGATTCGCTTGAATTTCACGAGCTTTGCGCTTGCGTGCTGGTGGAGAGGGGGGACGGAAGAAACTCTTCTTGCAAGCACAGCCCCTGCATGCCTTTGGTTACGTGATCGTTCAGACTGATTTAAAACACGATTTTCGTTGTTGCTAAAAAGAGCAAAGAATTTTAAGTATAAGAGAGTGGAGTAGCAAAGACCTTGCAGAGATAGAGTCATAAAAAAAAATCTGTTCAGACATTTGGCTTGCATTATCTGGCTCCTCTCGCTCTTGAGCAATGCAGCCTGCAGTTCCCAGAGGGAAAGGTTACATGGTGATTTTTTTTCCCCCGTTGTGTATTTTTACCTGTTAAAAAATGGTTTTGGAGAAGCATTTTCCATTAGGTTTTTTTATATCCATCTGCTCTTTGAAAAGAAAAAGTGTCCTGATCTGTAATAATTACCATACTTTGCATAGTTAATAAAAGTCTACTTAAAATAATGGGAGAATAGCACTCATATTAAATTCCCTGGGTCATTTGACTTAACAGTTGCATTTGGTGGGCAGTGGCAAGTGTAGTTCTGCCGGTGATGAGACTCAGCAAGCTGTTTAAACGTAATGGATTTCAAAAGTCCATCATAAATAGATCTGTTTTATTACTGTCATCCAGGTAAGAGAGAGTGCTGTAGTAATTTCTCTGGAGATGTCATACTTTATAGTATAATTGAGTGTAACTATACTGCTTGTCCCTTGGGACTGGTATTATTTGTAAGTCTACAGCTGTGTTACATCCAGCCTCGTGATAAAGGGAGGATAAAACAGAAAATAATTTTGGCTCTGCGGACCTTTGCTGTGGGTTCTCACGGGTTGCTTTTGGCTGGCTGGAAGTGAAGGGGTTTTGCATCTCGGTGGCATTTTGTCCTTTCTAAGTTCTGGGCTTAGAAGTTACATGGCTATTGTTCTGTGCCATTGCAGAAGAATATACATACATATATATGTATATGTGTACACATCTCCTGATGCTGGGACTGAGCAGAGGCATGTGCTGTGGTCCTTGGTGGGCTCGCCAGAGCTGGAGTGTATTGCTGCTTTTACTAAAGAGGCATAGCAAGTGTTCCTGATTAGGGCAGAGTGCCCCTGTGAGCCTTGTTTCATTTGTAAAGTGGATTTTAAAGACAGTAGGGATTCTGCTACTGTGTACGTTTCTGCGAGTACCTCATCCCGTATCGTTAATGTGGAGATAGAGCAGCCTGCAATGAAAAAACAAAAATGATGGAAAAAATGGGATCAATTTATGTGGCAAAAATGGCTGTTTAATTGGATTTCATAGCAAGGTTGGGCCTTTCCACTGATAAAGATGCCACTAGGGTGTATTACAGTATTGTTCCACCATATGTGCGCTGGTGCAGAGGCCTGAAAAACATGCAAGGCTGCTCCTGGAAAAGACACCTAAAAACTGCTTCAGTAAAATATTCAGGAAAAGTCATAGCGTCTGCATCTTTTTCACAGCATGGTTAGAGGAGATCCCCAGGCAAATTTAATCAGAGTTTCTGCTTCTAACATGCATTTTATTAACCCCGTGTTTTATTGTTCAACCTATACATTGAGTCCGTTTTGGTTTTCCATATTCAGAAATGCTGCTAAAAATCCAGCTATTTTCTGTGACGCTTGCAACTACATTCGTTACCAAATAAAATGTTAAAAGTCTTCCCATTTGTAGCATCTCAAAGATAATGTGTAAACCACATTAGCTCCAACACTGAGGAATCTGGCACGCGGCGTAATAAAACACCGGGTTATTTTGTATTTTATTAACTGCCCCTTCTCTTCAGTTTGCATAATAGTGAGTTAGATTTACATTTGTTAAGACGGCCGTGCATTACTCTTAATAGAAGACATGTCAAACTTCCCGTTGCCGGTACTGCAGCATGATAAAGTAACCTCATATGATACTGATGAAGATTTCGTTCACACTTGCTGGTTTCATGCAACGTCTTTTTTTCCAGATGGATACCCTATTGTAAAATGATTTCCTGCTTTAGGCTCTGCTTTGTGTAGCTCTCTGCTATGCCATCTTTCTATGAACTGGATAAACTGCCTATTAAATTTAATTACAGCCTGAATGACTGCACATCTTGATCTTATTTTTCCTCCAATGTACTGTATTTCACCAAGGTCCTTGAGGATGAAATAAAATAAATCTGAAGGATGCATACTCCAGTAGCCGAAAGAAATGTTTCAAAGGGCATTACAATGACTGTTAACCCATTAGTTTTGGACCATTTTGAAGGCAATTCTTTAGGTTTAGAATTATAAAGACATTTTCTCCTATCCTTTCTGCTGCCATTTAAAAAAAGCCCAAAACAAACCAGAGGAAGTTCCCAGAATAAAAATTCAAATTGAAATGATGAAGTTAATTTCTTATCCCTTAAAAAGAGGTGGAGTGGGGAAGAGCACGTGTGCGCCTTCAAACTGTTCAACATAGTTAGCATTTATTTTTTGCAATCAGGGCCTGATGTAAATATTACTCTCTCGAGTCTCCACCCTGTTGCAAGTGAGGGTGAATGTCGGGCTAGCAGGGTCCTTGGAGACCCATCAGGACTTTCTCCGTCATGACTGATGGTGGTCATGGCGTCTGCGAAGGCAGCCCCAGGAGCGGGTGACAGAGCATCGCAGCCAAGCTGAGCTCACCCCACGTCCCCTTGTCGACCTCTTCAGGCCCTGTGTCCTTCTTGTGAACCCAAGAAAGCTGGTGGCTTCAGAGGTTTGCAAGGAGGTGGACGTCCTCACCATCAGCAGCGATGGTGGCAGAGTCACTGGAGATGTTTCCTCCAAGGAAGTGCAACCTGTATAAACCAAATACTTTTTGATGGCTATTTATCTGCCATGTCTGTTAAGCTTTTAGGTTGAGGCTCCTCTCATTTAACTTTAATTTTAAAGTTAATTTAGCACTTCAACTAGCTAAGACTAAGGCACCTAACCACACCGGCTTCCTCTGCAGCTGGGGGGAAAGCTGCCATCCGAGGGGATTTTCCCTTACCTGTCTTTGTTACCTAACAGGGGTGTGTGGGCCTTTTTTTTGGAGATGCCTCTCTCTTTCTTGGTTAGTCAACAAGCTAGATGAGGCATGGAAGAGAGAAACTCTGCCTTTGGTTTTCCGTGGTTGCAGCTCAGCACCTTGGGCAAGTTCATTACCAGTGTATTTCTACAGGTAAAATTCCTCTTGAATGAAGAGATCACCCAGATGCCAAAGACAGCTGCAACGCTCACCAAACCTGGTGGTTCAGGAGATAGTCAGGGGGACCATCATGCTGGCTGCATCCCACACAGCATGGGATGCAGTGCTGGCGGAATGGGAATATGCTGTGTGCTGGGGATGGAGAAGAGGGGCCTCTGGTGTTTTAGAGCTCTGTTGTTATCTGTTATATCTGTTATTTCTCGTCACCCCAGGGAGATCATGGGTGGGTTGGAAACAGCTCACCAGGTTCCCCATGCCCCTGTCTTTAGTTGGGCTAGCGTCAAAGAGATCACAGTAACTTTTGAGTCAGCTGGTTCTTGACTGACATGTTTAACTTTTTTAAGGGTTAAGTGATTATTCTGAATGTATGAAAACATGAGTTTAATGACAAACTTGACACAAATTTGCTACTCATCCTAGGAAATTACAGCCTTTTCCATTAAGATACGTGAATATATGGAAACAGCCTTTGAAAGATGCAGTTGGAATGTCCTTGTAACACCTCTAACAGTAGGGTATATGTTGGGTGCACCATCAAATGAGCATATAGCATTCATCAGTGCACAGGGTGTTTTTCTTAACGTTGTGTAAAGAAATGCTCTTTAATTCATGGGAGACTGTAGCTTGAGAAAGCTGTAAAACTCTTGCAGAGCCACAGAGCAGATAAATTAACTAGAACTAATTTGCTAAGACCTTAAGTATGTGAAACGATGTTCCAAATATGGTGCTGCTTTTTCCAGATGAGGACCCGGTATTCTCATTCCACTGTTCATTTATATTTTCTGGGGTACAACTGTAAATTGTCTCTCTCAATGCACTTATTATATAATGGCAAGGAAGAATAATGATAGTGGCATTTGGAAATGTTTAAGTTCATTTGTATTCCTTGTACAGATGGCCTCTGCAATCGTAAGTAGCAGAGAAATATCCAAGGAATTTTCAGGCGATTAATCCAAGTTATAAACCAGCATCATCCCAACAGCAAGCTGCAGAAAATGCCTGGAATGTTAATAGAAAGTACTTCTGGAAGGAATACTCGGTTGTTGTTTCTTTCCCTTGAAAAACCATTTACTGAAAGGGACGTTGTTGATTTATGGTGCCTTCTGTCTGTCTTTCCAGAACTCCAGCGCAGATCATCGGGTCCGACTGGACCTCGGGCTTTGGGACAAATTCAGTGAACTTGCAACAAAGTGCATTATTAAAATAGTGGAATTTGCAAAGCGATTGCCAGGCTTTACAAGTTTGACCATTGCAGACCAGATAACTCTACTTAAAGCAGCCTGCCTGGATATACTGGTATGTATTTTTAACATCATTGCTTTGCTACTGATGTATTTTCTATTGCTCTTTTTACTGTAATTGAGAGGGAGAGGGGGTCAAATACTGTCCTGGCCTTACGGTTGCGAAATTGAACTCACCGGGTAGGCTGGTGTGGTCACAAGCAGACCCTGGCACGTCTGCAGACGTGTTACATGGGATAAGCATGATTTTCAAAACAAGTCCTTACAGTTTGTGGATTTCAGTATAGTTGCAAGAAGGGCACATTTTGGTATTGTGGCACTAGCTTGAAATATGTGCAACTTTGGAAAAATTTCCTTATTCTTTTCTCCTTCCTTCTCCCTCCAAAACATAATGCTTTGTATGAAGGGTACTTAGACTGCCCACTGTGTGATGTTTTAGGAAGGTGGTGTTCCTGTGGTCGTGAGGTGATTTGAGGAGCAAGATACAAATCTTTAGAGTGAGGTTTTTGCAGGTTGTGGAGGTTTTGTAGGTTGTTCTGTGCCCGGAGCCCGGCAGGCGTGAGCCTTTGGCCACGCAGATCCCCTGCTTTCACCAGTGCTGCAGGCACCTGGGGAGGTGGGCTCTGTAAGGGACTCTGTGCAGATTTTAGCTAAATGTCATTTAAATTTTAAATAGGCAAAGATACAACCTGCAGCAAGGAACTGTGCAGATGGGCTTGGAGTTTTTCTCCAGACCTTGCTGCTATGTCAAGGCGAGCTGTCTTCCCTCCCTTTGTCTCCGGTTGTTTCTGTCACGCTGACCTTCAGAGGAACCCTCTGGGATCTCAGCATTTCTTTATCAAGACCTTAGAGGTCTCCAGGCTTTTAGTTGCAAATATGTTTCTTATTCTTGGCCGTAGCAATGACTTCCAGTAAAACAGTATTTCAACGTGTTTTAAACATATTTAAAATGTTTTCTTCTGAGTACAAAACTTGAGGTCGTCACTGAGCCAAGCATGGCTGAGAAGCCCGTTGTGGGATGGATGGATATATGTAGATATATTTTTGGCACGACACAGGGGCTGAAACTAGGGAATTTGAAGTAATTAATCTTGGAATTTCTAAAAGTGCATTGCTTCAAACAGGATCATACTGAGGAGGACGTTAACTGCTGTGACCTTTTCCTCCTGTTTTGTCAAAAGCTGTTTTGAAGAGTGGCATCTAGAGGACATTGATGAAGGAGGAAGAGGGGTGGGAGAAGGGAAGGGGTATTGTTCTGCGGTGTATAAGAAAAGGGAAGGTTGAGGTTGCCCTGTCGTGCTCGAGATTCACTTCTCTTTGTCCCTTTTGTCCGGTCTCTCAGTCAGACCTGACCATCCCACCGTTTCTGCGTGTAGTCCCTCGGTGGGGCAGGGCCATTTGTTCCCAATTGCACGCCTGTCCTCACCAGCCCTGTCCTGGTGAGACACAGTTACCTTCCCCTTGCCCCGAAAGGCGTTCGGTCATCGATAAACTGTGGCAGTGCCTCAAGTGTGTTCTGTCAGGTGTGTGGGATGGGAACCGCTTCGTGCTTTGCTGCTGTAACCAGTAACAAATGGTTAATACAGAAACTACCCAAAAACGGTGGGGAGGAGTCAGGAGTTAGCAAGAATCTGTGCGTCCAAACTCTTTACCCCTAAAACTTTGGTCCTTAAGCTGCCACCCCCTATTTGTTGCTGCCATGCCCTGGCTCCTCAGCTGCTGGAAAAAGACATACCCTAATTCTGTAATGGCTCAGGATTCTGCAAGCTCCTGGTGCTTTTTGCTGGGGTGGGTAGTGGGAGTTCACCCCAGGAGCCTGCAGACCCCTGTGGGTCCCCCCAGAGCCCCGCTCACTGCTTGTGTCACCAGCACCGGCTGGGTAACGTCAAGTGTTTAGGGGTAGCCTTTCTGCTAGTGGTTTTTATCTGAAGTGCCCAGATAAAGGCACTCCGCAGCCTTTGATCAAAGTGACTAAATAAAAGCCTGGTTGCCAGATTAGAAAAAAGAATTAATGAAGCAGGTGGTAAACGGTGACTTTATTTCAACTAATTAATGGATAGAAAGGGTTGATTCTTTAATGCAGTTCACCGCTGTTACTTTGTGGCCATGTGGCAACCTTCAAGCTCAAGTTATAAACTTTCCTGAGGCCTGATCACCTGCTCCTTCTCCGTTTGGTTTCTCACGAGAAGGGGCCAGTCGCAGCGGGTGCAGGGGGTGCCACCCATCTGCAGCAGGGAGGAGCTGAGGCTTCTTCAGGAAGGGGAGCAGATAAAACGTGGTTGCCATGAAGAGTCCTGACTCTCCCCTGCGACATTTACACAAGCTCTATGCGGCTGTTTTACTTACTGCTTAGAAAGGAAAAGGGATAATTACCGCGAGCACGGTAATGCGGAGTGAAATGCCCATACCCATTAAACCCCCATCACCCACACGCCACCAGAACTGCAGAGCAGCTCTGTCTCTCTATTTAAAGCTAAATTTCAGCACTTGGAGCAGTGTCTTAATAGCGCATGGTCCCTGCCCCCAACGAGCTAGTTCTCCTCATTATGAGTTTTTTGAACGATTTATTTCGTACCTTGAGACACGGGGTGAGCACCATTTCCCTTCCTTCTGCTGGTGCCTGCCCATGGTCGGCCGTGTGAGTGCTGCCGAGCGTGGGGACAACCCTGCCGTCCCCTGGACGTGTCCCCAGAGCCATGGCATGTGGGAGGGACAGCGTGGGGCTCCCAGCCCTGGCCAGGTGGGGTGGCTGGCCTCCCCCCACCAGCAGAACCCCAGTTCACTGCCCACCCACCCAGCAGCACGATCTCTGGGCTGTGGGGAGGTCTTATGGAGCCTGCTGAGGGCTCTGCTCAGTTGGTTCCTGCGACCGTGGATGCTCAAACCCCCCGACAGGCTGACCAAGGAGATGGTGCCAGGAGCTCAGTGAGCTCCGCTGGGTATGGGCCAAAGGATTGTTTTATATACAAACAAGCAAAATCTCTGGAAGGGAAATAACATCAAGCCTCACAAGGCAGCTGAAGGCGCCGATTGGGGATGGTGGAATTTGTATCTGCTCTGGTGCCAAAAGTTTTCAGGGATAAATATTACTAAACTTCAGTCAGTAACCCTCGTAAAAGCCAGTGCTGCTGCCGGGGAGGCTGCCCCGGCACCGCCAGCCATCCCCAGCCTCGCCGAGCTCCAGCAAAACCAACATGGAAAGAGCCTGGAGCCCAGCCTGCCTGAAATCCAATGGACCCAACCCTGGGAAGTCCTTGAGCCCTAATCCTTAATAATGTCATTTTTGCTTTCTGTTGTAACCCCCGTGTGTTGATGGTAGGAAGGTGTTTGTGTGTGGAACCCGTGCTGGTGGGACATGGCAGCGCCGTGAGGTTTGCTCCTTGTTTCAGAGTCACCTGCTTGGGTTTCTGCTGGCAGGAACCATCCCAGCCGACTGAGGCAGGTAGTGTCTAACGACAGGATTTCTTACAGTTTGCCTGAACTAATCTTATTTAAAATGAGTAACAATTTTACGGTAGCAACAATTTTGTAAATGCAACTTTCTGGTGGGTTCTGGATTTGCGTGACCTGTGGGGTTTTTGCTTTGCGCTTTGTAGCTGGCTCATAGGAACCCCAGATGCTTTAAGACATAAATACTTGAAACAAAGGGTCCTTTAATCATGGGCAAGAACCTTATTTATGGCTGCAAGTGACATTTAAGAGCAGAGTGACAACTAAAATACTTGGCTTGGTTACAAAATCTAAACAACGTTGAGGACATTAGGAGGATGTCTTCTAGACAGCGGTTCAGTTTAAACCAGAGAAAGATACCGTGATTTCTTATTTTGAAGTGCTGACATCTCCCATATGTTCTGCAGTGAATATGAGCTTGAAATCAGCTTCACTTTGACACTGGAAGTTTGCCCGAGAAAGGGTTAGCAGCGAATCAGCAATATCCACGGTGTCTTGCAGATCTTGATGAAGGATACGAATAATTTTTTTCAAAAAAAAACCCCAAAACCAAAAAACCAACATTTCAAATGATCTGCCTCGGAGTTTAATAACGGCGTGTTGTGGGATAATGTCGAAGGAATGCAGGAGAAACCCGAGACCCCATTGCTGCAGTGAAGCTCGGTGCAGTCGTGGCAGAAACCCGTGGTTGAGGTTCAGCTGTGCCCGTGCCCGGCAGAGGCCCCGCAGGCTCCTCCAGGTGGTGGTGGCCGGGGCAGGGCTGAGGTGGGAAAGCCTGAAGTCTGCCTTTTGCAAAAAAAGCTACTCTACTTGCAGTCTAAGCCCGGGAGCAGCTAAACTCCACAGGAAATTTATGTTTTAATTAGAAATTCTGCAGGTCTCTCTCTGTGCGTGCCCACGGGGGCTCTAGGCTGAGTAACCCAACCCCAAATTCATTCCCGGTGAGGATCTGACCTGGAATTCTTCCTCTGCGTTGGCCCTGGGGGGCAGTGATTTGGTAGGTCTTTGCTGAGCACCCCCAGCCCACATCCCCAAAGGGGAGGGGGCTTGTGGTACCCATGGGTGAGCGTGGAGAGCTTCACCGCGAGGGAACCAGCAGCCTGTTGTATGGAAGGAGGTGCACGTTCAGCCCCCGTGTTTTTTTTGGGATGAGTACTCCAGGGCACCCCAGTCCCTCTGGGCTGGGAGCCTCTGGGCAGCTGGTCTCCAGACTTGCTCTCGGAGGGAGGGTATTGAGGAACTGTGTCTGCCACCCCTGCGTGGGCAGCCTCTGGGAAACACCACAGCATTTCCCCCTTTAGCTCCAAGTCCCAATCCAGTAATTTGCTGGGCTGGGAGTCCTGAGGGTACGGAGGAAGGAACTCCTGTTGCTAAGAGTTATCAATTAAAATAGCACCAGAGTAAAAGGGAGTGCCTTTTTCCCCAGCTGAGCTAAGGGAAAATCAGTGCCACTTCAGAAACACAGAGCCGTGTTCCTCCAGAGGTGGGACACCTGATCATCACAGGCCACACGCTCTTGCTGGAAGGCAGCTACTGTGGGAAGAGCTGCACTCCAGTTTCTCTTGCGTGCCATTGGAGAAGTAAACCAAGTAGCTCTTGGGTTTCTCAATAAATATGCCAAGTTTTCAAACCTCGCTTTTCTTGAAAACAACAAACTCTGCATGTTTCTTCTCCTTTCTATACAGTGCTTTTAAAGATTTAGAAGGATAACCAACAGCGAACTTGAGGGGAGAGAACTGCCAGTGGTTGCTGGCAGCACAGAATATGGTAAACATGCTGTCTCTTATTGACAGGGTGCCATGCTTTGTGATGTTAATTTCTGCTAATAATCCTGAGATACACTTTGGCTGCTACATAAAACCTTTGGAGTTACCAGCAGCCTTTTAAGATCACTTCTGTTAGTGGGGAATTTGTGGCCAGTGAAGAATTTGAGTGCCATGCGTTTGTATTTGTGCCTCTCTTGGTCATTGATTCAAGTAATTTCAAGAGTTTATTCTAATTCAGGGGTAGGGGAACGACGTGGAACGTGCCTGTCCAACCACAGAGAGTCTCTGTGCTTCAGTGTGTACCCACAGTGTGAGATAAGAGCATTGCTGAGATAGAAAATAGTTGAAGAGCCTTCTGCAGAAATACGCCCTATTAAGTCTCTTACCAAGGAATTTAAGAAGAGAAATAAAAGCTCCCCTGTAGGTCTCTCGCATGCCGTGTCCTCCTCGTTCTCCTCCCTGCTTATTTGGAGCAGTGTTGCCAGGCAAAGATGAAAGTGGGAGAACCAAGCCCGGGCTGGTCAGCAGCCAAGTGCTGGGGCCTCTGACTCAGAGCTTCGGCAGCCATAGGAATAATTAACATTCTCCCTGTGCTCGCTTACGTTCCTGTAAATCTTTTGTGTTGAATATTTAAAACCAAGTAGGATGGCTGGATGGGAAGTAAGTACAGTCAAGCCCTGAAAAAACACAGCTGTGGTCTTTGCTCAGCTCATCAGCTAGACTTGGGTAAAGGTTTGGTTTGGTTTGGTTTGGTGATAAGCCCTCGCCCACCTCTGATTATTTTAAACATTAAGCATTGACAGATATATATATATATATAAAATAGAAATATCTCAATGTGATGGACATCTCTTCCATTTGATCCTGAAGGTGGGGGTCACCAATAGCAGCTGTACAAATGAGCCTGTGCTGTACGGAGTCCTTCATGGGACACGTCCCGGGCTGCTCTCGGGGGAGCCTTCGGGCAGGGGCTGTGGTCTGTTCCCCTGCCTGCCCTGGTGTTCCCCTGCCAGCTTCCACAGGAGCAGCGAGGGCTCCCCGAAGCACAAGCTCCGTTCTGGCTCTTTCTCCAACTCATCCGTGTCCGCGCTCGCTCACAGGAGGTGCCGCAGAGACACCTTGTCCTTACCAGAGACACAACCCAGAGAGGGGCTGTCACGCGAAATCAATCCCTGAAATCAATGAAATATGTGAGTGTGTGTTCAAAGAGGTGAGAGGGTTTTATGATCTTGGTGGATCAGAGCAGCAGTGCCATAGTGTTTTATGGTCAGGTGTGCAAGGCGTACTAATTAAAGAGCAGTTTATGGGAATATAATGGTGATGGTGACCTCAGTGGTGAGAATTGCATAGAAGTTTTGATTATTTCATAACTAGGGGGGAAGTTTCTTTTCTTAAATTTCTGTCATAAAATACACCTATAGTCAATTGAGTATATTTACCTTGTACCAGAGGATTTTTGTGCTTCTAGAACCCAACAAAGTGGAGTTTGATTTTGGATTGTTTTGATGTGACGGTGCACTGCAGCTCCGTGGGGCATTCCCCACACCGGGGAAATGCAACAAACCTCTCATGGAGTCAATTCTTCAGGTTTCTTTTTCTTTTGCATGTGTGTGTGTGTCCTCCCACAGATCCTTAGAATTTGCACAAGATACACACCAGAACAGGACACCATGACCTTTTCCGATGGCCTTACCCTAAACCGAACTCAGATGCACAACGCCGGGTTTGGCCCGCTGACCGACCTCGTGTTCACCTTTGCCAACCAGCTCCTGCCTTTGGAAATGGATGATACCGAAACAGGTCTCCTGAGTGCCATCTGCTTAATCTGTGGAGGTACCGTACCCCGTGGGCCCCGACGCGTTTGAGGAGGACACACATGATAAGATCTTCATTTATGTTTCACTTGTTTTGCTTTCCTGTACTAAAACTCCCATCTAAAATAGGCATATGCATAATATTGTTGTGTACGTTACATAAAGCACTTAGTACTAAAGGTTTGTTTTCCACTGGTGATAGTTATTGGTTTTATTATTGATATGTTTGTAAGTGAATTGAATCATTCTGTCAAGTAACCAACCCGTTATTTGCCTGACAAAGGACTACGGGATATGAATCTGTGATTCTGTGATTTTTTTATAAGCAGCCTATGGGTATCTCTATGAATGACCTTCGTTATGGCAAGATGCCCGTTGTGTTGCACTCATAAATATAATTAATGCATATGCAGCTAGTTACCTTCACAACGAATCCATTGGTGATATAACTTTCTTTTGAAAAAAAAATAGATTATACTTCAAAATTAGCACAGTGGCACTGATGATGTGATTTGGAGGGGGCTGATTACAACTTGAAAGGGACATTGGCAAGTGAAATCAGGTAAAATCATGGTTTTAAAATACAAAAAGCAAAGTCTCAAATAATTTCCAACTTCCTCTGTAAATTTCTGTTATTTTGATCACCTCCTCTGCATAATCTGGACTAGCCATAGGAACACACTGTGGTTAGTTGGGCCATTTTGTCGAAAGACAAACCAGGCGTTACTAGAGAATGTTTAGAGCCAGTCTTTGTGGGCAATGGCCCTTTAGTACAAAATCATTCTGCTTTTATGTGTCTGTAACCGTAACCCATCAGCAGCATCGATGGGTTCCCAGAGGTTGAGAGGTGCCGGGTGCCTCCTGGTTTGTGGGTGACGTTATTGTCACTCAGGCCAGCACTGCCATCTGCTGATACCTGCCGGCAACTGGCCTCAGTGTCGTGTTGCCACAGGAAGCACATGAGCTTCATCTTCTTCACCTGGGTAGGTTATCAGTGAGGCACACAAAATTAACTGTGAGATACCCTTTGCAGAGAGGTGCTTTCCCCTTGGAGAGGCAGGTGCAAGAGCAAACAGACATGGTTTATGCTCTTCCTGTGGAACACTCTTAAGTACAGTGTGTGGGTCATTAAGTGGAGTGAAAGATGAAATTCATGGCGTTCCAATCAAGGACATGGAGGAGCTTCTATAACTTGGAATTTGTAAAAAAAAAAAAAAGAAAAAAAAAATAAATTTAAACTCATAGGAGTGATATGATACTTTCCTACAGATCGCCAGGACCTCGAAGAACCAATGAAAGTGGATAAGCTTCAGGAACCATTGCTTGAAGCACTGAAGATTTATATCCGAAAGAGACGACCCAACAAGCCTCATATGTTCCCAAAGATCTTAATGAAAATCACAGATCTTCGCAGCATCAGTGCGAAAGGTACAGTGTCTCCCAGTAATTCAGCCACAGGGCTGAATTTGTTAGTCTTTGCACTGGGCTCTGGGTCAACGTGTACTTTGTATCACTAATGGCTTTGGTAAAACCAAAGCGTTTACAGAAAGCAGAAAACCTGTGCATCCAAAACTCCCCTGAACTGGGGTCGGATGCACCAGGTTCAGAACTGATGTGATGCAGGATTTTGGAGATTCAGCACCTCCAATCCACACCAGCCCTGCTCACACCTGTGTCAATTTTGGCTTAATGTTTTGTGTAGTCTTGTATGTGACTGAGGATGTGAAACACACACAGCCTGAGTGCCATCACCTACATTCTCTAGAGCAGGGGGTGAAGCTGAAGCTTTCACTTCATCAGGGGGTTCCCTGATCCAAGCTTTGTCCCTCGGCAGCGCAGCCCCAGAGGGGAGGCTTCAGTCCAGTCAGATGTAACCAATACTAGTGGTTCTGTGTACTTGTGTGGTTAATTAGTGCCAGAGAAAGATACCTGAAAACTACAGGAGACAGCGTCACAAGAAAATATCCTTTTGCCTGAATTTGTTCTTGTGTAAAACAACAGTTTGTTAAATTCTGATTCTTCTTTCACAGTCTCCCCCCTGGGAAGGAGTGGTTCGAGTGACACGGCTGCAGTTCTCTTACAGGATTTGCCTCATCAATTCAACACGAGTCAGCAGAGTCTCTGTCACTGCAGTCTTTGCAGAGCCAGTACAGATTAAAAACTGTCAAGAATATTCCAATTTGTAGAGACATCTACATTATCATGGTTTAATTTATTTTTTCAGTATCATTTAATGCCGTTTTGGTTCCTTCCATGAAAAGCAGCGGGTCATCCAATTTACCTCTATTGTAATATCAGTTGCTATGTCATAATTTTAAATTAATTTGGTAAGAAGTCCTCATCTAACTCCTTTTCCCTAAGTCGTTCACTTACATGATTTTGTATGCAGGCAGTACAGGAGGAGACACCGAATCCATTGAAATAACACGGGGTGAAATTACTACTGGTGGTGGTACCAGAACCGAGCCGTGCTAATGGCAGGGACTTTCTGTTCTCTTTTTCAAGGTGCGGAACGTGTCATTACATTGAAAATGGAAATTCCTGGATCCATGCCACCTCTTATTCAGGAAATGTTGGAGAACTCTGAAGGACACGAACCACTGACACCAACCTCAAACGGAAATACTGCAGAACACAGCCCCAGTATCTCGCCGAGTTCAGTGGATAACGGCAGCGTCAGCCAATCCCCCATGGTGCAATAAGACATTTTCCAGCTACTTCAGACATTCCTAATACCTTATGTACAGGGATGAAAAGCAAGACAAACATTTTTACTGCTGCTTAGTTTCTGGACTTAATATATATCTATATATGTATATATATATAGATAAAAACTCAACAAGGACCAAGAAATTTTCATATGTATCGATATATACTCCTTGCTGTTTAAACTCTTAAAACTAGAAAAATGCAAACTTTTGAAACTCTAAATCAGCCATTTCATGCAAAAAAATAGTTAAGCTTCTGTTTTCTCCTCTGAACATTGAAGATTGCATGGTGACAAGACAGATCTCAAACTTTAAATTCTGGCTGCATTTCTGATGACTTTGTACATACAAATGTATGGCTGTACTTTCTATACTGGATGTTTGGTGCTTTCCTTTTGTCTCTCATACCTAAAGCGATCAAGACACCACCCCTATGACACGGACTGCTGTGCACATCCAGAAAAGAAAGGTTAAAGGAGCGTTTGGTTTAGTTTAAGATGAAAACTTGTCTTTGATGCCCTCAATTTGCATCTCCTTCCTTGTAAAAAGTATACAAAAAAAATTCACTGCACTAGCAGCAAAGACATCCGTATCAGCATTAACTGCCAGACCGGTTACTCAGATGTCATTTGTTCCACTGTTAATGTCACTTTAAAATTTAAAGAAGTGGTTTCTTACCTGGCAGGTGACCTAGCGACAGGCCTAACTCCGACACTTCTGCAGCGATGATTGATAGCCTCCAAGGCAGAAACACTTGTCAGTGTTACCATGTTTTTGTTTACTCGTTCTCAAGCCATTAGGGAAACTTCATGGGGTGATAACCAGCAGAACCATTTCCAGCTTCTGAATGGGCCAGGCTGGGGTATTTCCTTAAGGACGGACTGCCGGGAAGCGGCTGGGTCACCCAGCCTTCCGGGTGCTAGGGAAGGAAGTACAGCCAGGACTTCCAGAAACACAAGGAGAGAATCTGCCTTCTTGGCCTTGTTAAATCACCATGAAGCAGAGTGAAAACTGTGGTAGAATGGTTAACGGATTTAAAGTGTCAGTTTCTTAGGTTTCATTTAAAGCACTAGTGGATTTTTTTTTATATATTCTAGCAAGTCTGTGATGTACTTTCACTGGCTCTGTTTGTACATTGAGATTGTTTAACAATGCTTTCTATGTTCATATACTGTTTACCTTTTTCCATGGAGTCTCCTGGCAAAGAATAAAATATATTTATTTTAAAAAAAAAAACAAACCATCTGTGTAGAAGTAGTCTCTCTAGTCCAAATTTCACACGCATACACACACACACACACGTTAGTTTTCCATTTTTTAATGTTTAAACTTCATTTCAAAAAGCAGGTTTGCTGTTTGCAACCATGACAATTAAAATGTGCTTTAGCACAGCTGTCTAGAACATCTCTACAAGCCAGTCAGACAAATACATGACATTTCAATGAGTAAAAAAGAGCATAAAACTGTAGGTGTAAGAACAAAATGTTAAAATGCCTACACACAATAATAAAAACCATCAATTACATTATCACATAAAATAAGTCAAATGTACAAAAGTTTGCGACAGAAGGGACAAAAGGACAACACAAGATAGTTGTTGGAAAACATTTGTGTGCTCTTTGGGCACTTAATTAAACATATCAAAATCGTCATCTTCATCAGACTCTGCAAAATATTTAACTTCTTTTCTAGCCCGGCCCGTCCGTGGCTTGGGGGCAGTTTCGGAGGCAAAGCCTGACTGAAAGATTTCCACGTCAGAATCCTGGTCAAAAGCGGCTTTCTTGGATTTCTTTAGAAAAGAAAAGACAAATCAGTTGTGACACTGTGTGCCTTTTCCCTCTTAGTATTCAGAATTGAAGGAAACCTTCCCTAACGTCTAATTTCTAAACACACATGAGCCCCCATTATGATATTGGCAACCTATGATAAGAACATATAGCTTTTAGGTAAAGTAATCCATTAGTTTCTTTTTACAAGGAGAAAAGAGCACAGATGGGACTGACCTTGCTTGGTGTTGATTTAGGTGTTTTCTTCCCAGGGTTGTATTCACCTTCATTTTCTGAACTGGATGCTTTCCTTTTCTTTGCCCCTCTGCCTTTTCCTAGGTGAGAGAATATGATTTAACTTTGTTTTCTTTTTCTTTTTTTTTTTAATAAAACTAAAAAAAAAAAAACCTAGTGAAATTATTGTAGTATGTCTACATGGTATAAAGTTCAAATTTAATTTACAACTCAAGCTTCTTCATAACAGCAGCAAAATACAATATATTTTATTTTCTCAGTTTTTAATGTTCTATACTTCTTCCAAAGTTACTATTCACTCTAGGAATTCAAGCTGTTGGTTCAGGACAGGGACAAACATCAGTAGATCAGTGACTTCTAGACTTCTGAAGTACCACAAGTCCTCAGTCACCTTCTGTGCTGATTACACAGCATTAATTCACCTTTACAATTTTGTAACTTTCCTGTTAACCTCAACTAGCAACTGGGATACCATAGAATTGGTTTAAAAAGCCAGAAAATGCTACTTACTAGAACTATTAACAAATTTTATTGCCTCCTAAAAAGCTAAAACAAAGTAAGCAGTAGCCAGTACAAGTGATGAACAAAAAAAGGGGGGAGGTTATTCCCCACAGTGAAGGTCAGATAGAAAGTCCAAGCATTGTTTGCCAAGGCAAGTCAGCACATTGGCCTTGTCCCAGAAGGGGCTCATGGCCGAGTAATCTACTGGTGATTAATTTACTAAGAAATCCACGTGGTTCTAGTTTTCGAGACCCCCCAGTTCTGCTTCCTCATAAAAATGCTTGTGACCCCGTGTTACCGAGAGCAAAGTTGTGAGCGTTGAGCCCCAGAACTCACCTTTGGGTGCTGCAGTCTTCTTTGGAATGCCGAATTCGGAATCGGAGTCAGAGTTTACAGTTTCCACCTTCTTGGCCTTGGGAGCTCTTTTAGGTTTGGGGGGCGCATCTAGTTTTGCTGTTAGAAGTTAGAGATACTAAACATGTTAACTTTGCGTATTGGTTAGAAGTATTAGATTTTATTACATGCACCAATTTAGCATAAATGACAGATACTAAAACAAGATGAGCTGTTTCTGCATTTGGGGTAAACATACTTCAGCTTTTATGCTAAAAACACATGGAATAAACAGGAGGTTTCCTTTGTCATACATTGAGATGTACCAGTGCATTCTGTCAGTTCCAATGCTGCTGATTAAATATTTTTTCATCTTTTTGAGCATAAAACAGGTTACCAGTAACTAAAGCAGCAACACGAGTTTTCCAGGTTGGACACTTTAAACACATTTGGATGCATTACAGTGTTTACAAGTGCTGCTTGTGGCACTTTTGCCTTCACAGTGGTACAGCTGCAGGACAACCTTCCCCATGATTACTGCAGGAGTTTGAGAGACAGGGCATCTGACTCTGTGACATCATTATTTTCTGTCAATCATCTCAGCAAAAAGGAACTTCAGAAAAATCAGAAAGGGAACATATCTGTGGGTTTCTTACAGAATTTCAATCACTGCTACACAACTAGTCTTACATCTTGAAAAGACAGTCATTGGTATGTTCACACAATGGGTGACAAGGGATGGAATCACAGAATTGGTTAGGTTGGAAAAGACCCTTAAGATCATCGGATAATGTGTTCTATGTGCTTCCAGCTGAGTCAGTTTTTGCAGAAACCTCAGCTACACTACTGACCTACACTCTGTCACCTCCACAAATACCTGAAGGATGATGAGACACGTGTAAAACCACTCCAGATACCAGGAACGTGGACATTTGTGAGAGCTCAAGCTTTCATTTATGGTATCACTAGGGAAATGTGTTCAGACAACAAGAGAGCGTCTCCACAAACTTTTTGGCTATGGTGCTTTAAACTGTTACCTACTACTGGGTAGGTAGTATTGGGACCCAAGTATTGGGTCCAGACAATATGAAAAAAAATAAAGCCGGCTTTGGCATCATGGATGGGAAAAACAACAACGGGTGTTGGCTGTGGCAACCTTTCAGACAAGGCTTGGGGCAGGAAGCAACAATGCTCAGGGTGGAAGAAGTCAGGAATCAATTTGAAAGCAACTTGAAACAGGTGTCTCTAGGTATCTCAACTGGAGAAAACAGCTGTAAAGTGAAACTAAGGAAGCCACAAAGACCTACCAATAAGCCTGGAAAAACTATACAGCAACTGAAAGCTGAAGGAGTACTTTCTAGAAACATCCCCAAAAGAAAGTAGGTAGTTATCAGTAAAGAAGGGGGCAGTGTAACCTGAAGGTATGTGATTTTAGGCCCCATAAGGCAATGAAGTCCTTTATACAGGAAAAAGCTTTACCAGCATAAAAAACATAGACTGGGGGGGAAGGGAAAGAAAAGATTCAGAAGTTTCATCAACTTGAAGACGACAAGCAGAAACTGTGACCAAGAGAATCTTAGTAGAAGAGATCTATTTTAGATCTAGGTGACATTCGCCATCAACAGCTGGGGTTTAGATGTCCTCCTGCAGGATTGTGTACGTTTTGGCCAGCTAATGGTGCCTTGCACAGTTCCTCATGCTGTTAATGTGAAATCTGCAGACCAGACAGAAGCCAAGTAGGCTCCGTTGGCAAGTACCACCCAGCACAGATACCATGAGCTGTAACTATCTTCAGCTGGCCCCGAGTCCTTCAGTTTGTTAACTGGTGTTAGAACAGGGGCAGATTTCTCACAGACAAACAAGGAACTGGGGAGAAGGAAATAACTGGGGAATGAAAAAGAGGTATGAGACACTCCCACAAACACTAGACTTGTTCTTCCCTTGAAACATCACTGGTCAACTCCTGTCAAGTCCACCTGCCAAACACAAGTCCAAAGGACAGCAGAACTCTTAATTGTTATCTGGTGGCTAAAGCAAGTGTCCATGGCTTCCAGAACATGCATCTCCCTTTTAACTTACTCTAGTGGGATTCTGAACTGCTACCTTAGGTTAGATTAGACACCTACTGCCTGCACAAAGGGGAAGGATCTGACAGCAACTAGAACACAAACAGCTCAGCCAAGCTCTCCACAAGGTGTCATGACATGAAATGGAATTCTGCAGTGGGATCAGTGTAAACAGGCTCTCAAGAAGCCCAGGTTTTTGGTAGAAAGTCCAGGAATTGTATCAGTCCTACAGCTGATGCAAAGGGGCTGTCTCACTGCTAGAATCTCAACAGCTGTGCTGATTAGGGTGAGCAGCTGCTTATAACGAGGGTTAGACTGCTTTTCAGACTTCCCTTAGGCTTACTATAAAGCACTAGAACCACAGATCTCTCAAATAGTGCATCAAAAGCAAGCTCAGCAGTCTCTTGATCCTTTGCAGTGAACACTGGAGGTCAAGAGATTTCACATCAAATTGATTAAAGTCTGAAAAGAAGGTGAACCCCTACCTATTCCTTTATTTCTTCTCCTTGAGAAGGGAATATGGCTGTACAGATAACAAGGCACAACAAATGGTTCGTCAGTTTCAGCTTTCTACTCTTACAAATCCAAGCTCTGAAGTCACAACAAATCAAACTCTGGAACAGTTGTTTCAGCCAGACAACAGGCATTCCCAGTGTGAGGGTGACCGGATGGAATATTACACCGCCAGAAAATGGGTTTTGAAGGGGCTGCTGATAGAGGGCATGAAGATGGACTTAGAATCAAGGAGACTACTAAAAGGATATCAGATGACCAAAGGACTAAGCATGCTATGTTATCACTGCACTGTCAAACTGTGATCACTAAACTGTGGTCTTGTCTAATCTGGGCAAAGGAGAAATGAAAACTGGTGAAAGCAAGTCGTTGTGCTTGCTTGGCATGCACTGGGAGAGAGACTGTGCCCCTAAGGCTACTCTGAAGGCAAAAATTTAACTTTTGCTTGAAAGAGAGCCTGTTTATACCTATTTTGTGAGTGTAATCGTTAATTAGAAACTCAGAAACAGAGTATTTTAAGCTGTATTTTAAGGTTTCAAGTTAGGTTAATGATCACTCATCATATCCAGGCCTTCAAAAAACAGAGGGAGAAAGAGACTGAATGTTAAATTGCATCCACGCTCAGCTACTGCATACGCAGTTCTCTTGTACTTACTGCAGTACAGGAGTTTAACATAAAAGACTATTCTATTAGAGATCAGCTATTTCTGTAAACAGTCTTCACATATTGTTTTACAGAACTTCACTAGCTGAAAGTGCTTGAGAAGCATTCAGATATTTGCTGATTCTAACAGTTTACAAATTAGACTAGACACAATGCAGCAAGGAAGAGATTAGAAATATGGAAGCAATGGGGGAGAGGATGAAAAGATGCTGCAATTCACTGGTACTTAATATAAAACACAAGATATTTCTTTCTCATTTTTTAGGTCCCTTCCAAATCTAACCATTCTACCTGTAAAGTAGTAAGTTTTGACACTAAGTAGCCAGTGTAAAGAAAGAAACTAATATCATTATGGAGCTGGAAGAAGTTTACACCCGATGCTGAATTTCACTAAGTTCAAAATAAATGAATGCAGTTTCCTCTTTGGAGATGAGAAGAGACAATGCAAAGATGGAGGAGATGAGTTGTAAATAAATGGATGGGGTTACAGGACAATCCTATACGTACCCTTTTTAGCAGCTACTGTTTTACTTGGAATTTTCTCTGTTTGTTTTGGGGCAAAAGATGATGAGAAAACAGGAGCAGAATCTTCTTCATCACTGTCCAATTTTGTCGTATCTACAGTCACAGAGTATGTTTAGAACAAGATTTGTTCACTGCATATTTTAAATCATTGCTATTAATTACAATTAAAATCTCAAAGAAGTGCTTCTGATACTACAGTGAGGCTATGGATGTACTGTGACTTTCTTATCTATGAAACAAGCTTTGTTCCTCTCAGGATCAGAACGTCCTTCCCGTTTCCTCTTTCTAAATATGGAAATCCTTCTTGTATAACTACCGTGTGAAGCTTGTGTATACCACATAAACTCAATGTAACAGTTGCTATAAGATCAAATAGATCAGTGAAAACAAACTCACCATCATCTGTCTTCTGAGAATAAGATGGAAAAGAGAAGATGTTCCCAAAATCTTGGTTTTTCTTGTCTTGAGATGGTTTTCTACTTCCAAACAGGAAAAAGAAATTATATTAGTTGCATTAACTACATACTGAAGTATGTAGACATTATAATATCCGTATGAGATTAAATTCCTGTTTTAGCACCACAAAGCATTTACAGCATTTTTGTATATCCTTGCAGCAAACCCCTAAAATCACCTTTCATTCATGAACTTTAGGCATTTAAAATTAAAATAATTACATTTTTTTCAATACTCCTGTATACCAGACTGGCACGAGATGGAAAATGGAGAATCTTACAAAATGCAGTTTAACAGAAGATATTACTGACAGTTTACCATAATTTGGTAAATCATGTTTACCTCTGCATAGGTCATTTGCAAGGCTGAGATAACATAGGCTTTAATTCCTCCCCAGAAATGTCTAAATTTTATTTTACATGGTACATGTAAAGTAATAACATGTTGATGTTTCTCAGTTTTACTCAGAGACTTCTGCATTTAAAAAAATTATTAGTAAAGAAACACTGCTGAGTGACAGTACTTACTCTGGAGATGGCTTCGATTTGGCTGGGGAAAAGTCATATTCATCTTTTTCTAAACTGTCTGAGGGAACAAACTCATCCTCTCTGTCATTTGTAACTGGAGAGGATTTTACTTTTAGCTCATCCAAATCATTATTATTGTTGGCATCATCATCATCATCGGCATCATCTTCTTCTTCTGAGAAGTCAAAAGTATACTTGGGCCTCTCAGCTAAAAAAAGAAAAAAATCACATACATTTCAAGAGAGTTGTTTATCTTAATACATAAATAAATTAAAGTGGAAGGCACTACACAAACCCCGCCTCAGACTATACAAGACAAAAGACTGGGGGAAAAGAAACTTGTTTGAGCCTGGGAGAATAAATCGACATAATCTGAAGTGTTACCAAACATCTACCAGCACTTGTGGCTGCTCAGGTACCTTCGGTGAACAGCATCATGAAGGCAGCACTGCATAAGCAATTTTAGGGAATGAAAACCCTTGAAGTTTTTTTGAATCTATCATTTGAACATTCTTCCTAATCAAGTGCTTGAAAAATTCTTCAACAATTTTCCAGAAAAAATTGTGGTTTTCTTAAACTATCAAATATTTATATATTTTCCAAACTTTCAGTTTCTGATATTTTTGCTTTTCATGGACAGTTTGAATTTTTTTGATAATTTTTTACTAGCCATTTGGGATTTGGGCCTTATTTGACAGTATAATTGCAATACAGTAATTTTTTAAATGTTTGTAATAGTGTTATCTTGTCTATTTCTTGTATAATTCACTAGTTTTGAGAGTAATTTCTATTCTATTGTTTAGAATAGGGGAAAATATTTATGGACCAATTTACAAAATCTTTCGTATCAACTTTTAAGGTCCTGGCCTTGACAAAAATTTTTTTCACTAACTGCACAGTGAAGAAAACATAATGCAAGGCATCTGTAGGAGATAAAGTCCTAAAGGAAGGCGACAGTCAAAGGAAAATGTAGGCTTGTAGATAGAACTTTCAGTCCCAAGGCACAATTCACAAAAACTTGAGTACCTGCAGCTCTCCTAAGCAGAGAGTCTCTTGGAATAATCACGGGCTCATTCTCTTCTAAATCACTTTCAGACTTGGATTCATCATCTGACCATGGGTTTCGTTTCTTCACTTTTTTCCCACTGGATTTTGTAGAAGATGGTGTTCTTCTTACCCTAGTACCTGCCACAAGTTAAAGCATTTATTATAATCAGGGCAAAAAATATTTTCATCTTTTCTAATCATTTATGATGCATAAATTTAGCATAAATTTTTATCTTTAAATGTTGTAAATTTTCTTTTCCTTCCTGAAGAAAAATTTAATGTGATGAAATTATTTCACACAGAACCTGACCCGCTGCTGCCAAACAAATTTGTTTTACGCCTGAAAAACATAAAAGTCCTTCATTTGGAGTTTTAGCTCTCTGCAGTCAAACTTCAATTTTTTTAAAGGTTGCCGGAGTTTTCCAGGAAAAGTACAAGCAGTTTTCCATTATTCAGGGAACATGATCAGGAACAGTTATTGGAAAAATCCAATTAACATGGGAAGCAGAGGATACCCTATTGGGGGGTAACAATGAGGTCAGTCAATTGCAGGGCAAGCTCAGGTCACGCTGGGCTAATTGGCTCTGGCTCACCGCCGGCTGGGGTAGATTTGAGCTGCATGTAGACAACTCAGTCATAACTGTACTCAGTTAATCTATTCAGGTTGGATAATCCCCTGAATAATTAAAACCAGATTTTATCCCAGAAAAAGTATTTGCGTAACCACTTTTTATTCCTTTTTTTAAAAAACCTCATAGTTAAACCTTCTCTTCTGTCTTTAGCTTTCTCTTTTTCTTGTTGCTGCCCCCCACTACTATGTATTTCTCAAACAGTGATAATAAATTCCTACCAACAGAGGAAAAGGAAACCTAACATAGACATTGGTTAGTCTGCCAAGCCATAACACGTGTTTTTAAAAAGTCAGAATGACTGAGTATGTCAATAGGAAAATATACTTATTTAATCAAGTTTTACAATCTATACTATTACTCATACTGAAGGTGACTGCCATATCCTTCAACATCAAAGACCATGTAAAACAGAAACTTCAGTTTGCAGAGAATTAGTCTAGTTATGTAAAAATAATCCATTTTTGTACTCACAAAGATTTAGACCCCCCCAAAAAAAGTCCATGTAAAAAATGTGAGATCCAATACCCCCAGAAAAGCAGCTGACATAACAGAAATTTCAGCACAATACTTTCAAGTGTTTCCACACATTCTCTTTAGGTCTTTAGGTAAGAAAATCAGATGAAATACTGATCATTGTGATATATTTGCCTTCTCACTGTGTTAAAAAACATATTTAATACCCAGGAAGTATACATAACTAAGGTTAACTATGTGTAAGGATCTTACCAGGCTCCTTCTTCTCTCTCTTAGGTTTAGGGGTTTTAGTTGCTGTGGCTGATGTATTCAGTGAGTCATCCCCACCACCCTCAGCTGGCACACCACCAAATTCTTCATCAAATTCCATCTTTATTGCTAGAGAATCTGTTTCACCCTACAAATATAAAAAAGTTGGCAAAAATGAAATAAATTACACCTTTATATTTCAAGATAAAATTGGAACTGTTCTGTAGAAGACAATAAATGAAAGTAGACTAGTATATTGACATTTGGTGAACAGTCTTGGAAAGAAGAAATCTCAATAAAAACACCTGAACAGTAAGTAGTCACAAGAGGCTTGCAAATGCTAAAGAAATCCAGTATTAACTTCTTCGTGCATTAGGTCAGCGAAACAGTATAAATACAGCATTAATGAGGGCTAGTGGTTTGGATTTACACTACCAGAGTAGAAAATATAGCAGTTAAATAATTTATCTCACTATAGCAATAGTTTGATTTACCTTTTTCTTTTTCAGCAATTTCCTACTGGCATCAGCTTTCATGGCAGATGTAATCTGTGGAACTATTCTTCTGCCAAATGGTGATGGCATGGTCTCTTCCAATTGAAGTTTCTTCATCTTGGGTTTACCAACTTTGCCTTTTATTGGTTTGCCAACCATGCCAGCCAAAACATCTTCTCTTTCCTGTGCTTCTACTTTCTAACAAACAAGGAGGGGGTGGAGAGGAGGAACACATTCTTTTTTAATGAGGACAAAGTGGAACATGGTGATTATTTAAGATGCATCTCCTTTTTACATGAAGCGTAAGACTTCTCTTAATTCTTACTTGAATTGTAACACACTTCCCAGTAAAGGAAAATCAACCACCTAATCTTGGTAAATTATTCATTCTCCTATACAGTTAAAACCTACACTTTATTCAAGATTAAATGAATAGGAACTTTTGGACACTGCTACACTGAAATGCCTTTCTCTTATCAAGTTTCTATTTCTCTTGTATGTGTCTGGGTACTGATGTAACTTTTCAGTATTTCAGCACTTAAGCAGCTCATTTCTAGTAATTTTTAAGGCACATTTTCCAGTCCTTTAATCAGCTTTTTTCACAATTTGAGCTGAAATGCAGACATCCAAACAGAACACTTCCAATTGCAGCCGTACCACAAACACACAGAGAAATAAAACAAATGTCTTATTTGTATTATTCTGTCTCACTTCAAAAAGTTACATCAGCCCTTTTCAGGCAACATTGAAAGCTGGGGCTCAGTGAGCTATCCACTAATAGGACTTCACCGTTTCCCACAGCTACTGAGAAGGAAAGAAAGAGCCCCTCATACAGTACTCATTATGGTCTACACACATCATTCCTACATGTAGAGCTTTGCATTTGACAATACTTATGGCCTCACAACCAATTAGATCATGTAGAACTACTGTAATTATTAGTATTACCAGTTACTACTCCTGGTTTTTTTGTATCATCTGAAAACAAATTTTCTCCTGGTCATTTTTCTTTTATCATCACTGACTTGAAAAAAACCCATTAAATTACACAGATGAAAGAGACAATCTCTGAGGAACACAACAAGGAACACAAATACCCACTATTTCTTTCCCACTTATCGCTATATTTGGAGATCTATCTGCCTTTAATCCAAAATGTGATAATTGCTATTATTTTTTGCTTAAATTTTAATACTTTTAATTAATGTTTTTCATTAAATTATTTTAAAATCAATATTTTTAGAAAGATGTGTAAAATAAAACATACTTCAAGCTCTTCAACAAAGGCTGCTAAATCTTCTTTCCAGAGATCTGAAGGAGATTTCCTTTTAAGATCATTTAGTTCTCTCTCCTAAAACATGAAAGTAGTATGTAGAATGAAAGTTACTAACTTACAATTAAAGTAAGTATTATCAAAACTGAATATTCACAATTAGACACGTCAGTAATTACTATATAATTTTAGAACAAGCCTTCCATGGTGTACCAACCTTTGAATCTCTCTGCTTAATTAATTCCTCTACTTTCTCTTTCGTGAGCGACCACAGGGACATGTTTAAGATATAGTTAAAGTCAGGGCCAGAAGTTGAGCCAGAAGCAGAGGAAGCATCATCATTTTGGTTCTGTGGGTCCTCCTCTTCTGCTGCCTAAAGTAAAATATTCACAAGTATTAATAATCTTAGCTCTATGCATGAACTGTGACACTGCTCCAAAGCACCATCGCAGAGTAGTAAGATGTGCCCTTACAGACTCAATAACCTTAATGTCTTTCTGGACCTTTCCAAAAGGCCATCTTCCTGTGACCTTCTACAGTTGGATTATTTAATCATTTGATTTAAGAAAACAAGTCTGAACCTGATGCTAGCCATGAGCCTTGTATGCTGTTGGCTACAGATACTGGTACTGTCCTAGCTGTCTTGCAGGGTTGAGACCTTTGCCCTTTGGAGATTCATGTATGTATTTCTTTAGAAATGAGCAGAGTCTCAGGTAAAAACTGCTATCAAAGCCCTGAATGTACAAACTGTGGTTTGGAAGCATATCAGAATTTCTCATAAGAATAGTTTTGTTACAAAATACAATACATCACATTGAGTTAAAATACAGTAGCAAAAAAAAAAAAACCCAAAGCAAATCAAATGAGAAATGAAAACAACTAGGCAAAACAGTGGCAATGGTAGGTAGCTGACAGAAATTTGAAGTTGCTTTTCAAAGTAGTTTCATCTACCCATAGTAAAGCATGAAATTACACTTGGCACATATCTCTTTTGGAACAACATAAACTCTTGGGTTTAAAAAGCAAAAATAAATGTAGGTCAAGGTCAAATTTACTAAAGTAAATTCAAAAGTGATAGCTTTATAGTACTCATATTTAATTACAGAAAACTGATGAAGAATTTATATATAAATAATTTTGCAATCATATGACACATAAACAAGGGGAAAATCAGTTATACGTGTGGGGTAAATGATGCAGCATTTTATCTATCAGCCACTCAGAAATCAAGTTGCCAGTTTTCATTTGGGTACATTAAGAAATTAAATCCTCTGCATTCTCATTTTCATACTTGTATTATCTAGCTTTCTTCTAAGAATTATCTATAAATGATACCAATATTATGTGACAATATTTTTGTACAAGTTTAATGCATTTTTAAAAATGGAAGCCAATAGGGAGTAAGGAATAATCTTTTTTAAATGTTGTGTTATAAATTAAGTTAGACTACTAGAAAACAAACATGTGAATAAATTAATATAATTTACTACATTAACAAAATCAAATACATCCAGAGATTTCAGATTATTACCTTTTCCTGTGCTTCTTTCCAGGCTTTTACTGGATCAGATTCATAACCTCTCTGGACCAACATCTGAATCAAGTCTCTTTTTGATCTGTTCTCTGCAAGACAGACACACCACCGGGGGAAAAAAAAAAGGAAAAAATAATCAGTGTCATGAAAATGTCTTACATGCAAGTACACTCACTATATTTAAATCATTTCCAGATTTAACCCCACTGTTACCTATTCTAGCTTACAGTTACTCACCTATGGTAATTTTTCCTTGTATCTTCTCTAGAATGAAACGAGCTTGATTGTTAAGCTTGGTGGATTCTGCACCCAACATTCCCACAAGCCATTCCTTGCGTAAACTATAATAATGTAATCGCAAATCGAAGAACTCCTTCAAGATGTCTTGCACAGTTTCATACTTCTTTAAACATCCCATATGATCAAATAGCACCTATAAAACACACAACAGGTGTAGAGAGAGAGTGCATAACTCAAACTTTGTTAACATTTGTGTACAAGTTTATTTCTATTGCACATATACATGCACCATATAAAAAGCACTATTTTGAAGACTGTGAACTCAAACCTTACTATGGAACTACACAGCACATAGCTGGATAGATTTTATTTTTATTTACAAGTAGATTTGAGATGAGATTTATGGTAAGGTGTTCAAACAGGAAGACAGTTATGTAGAGAAATATGCCTGAATTCAGTTGAATGACTCATTTTATCTAAATATTAAGGCACAAGTTTGGTAGCACCTAATGATTCCCAACCGTTTAACATAACAGTTGAAAAGCATCTCCAGTAATCTCTCAGTTCAGCTGTGAAATCTGCCACTTTTCAGCTGTGAAAATTGCCATCCTTCAAGTTCAATCACAAACAAAGCAAGAAATCATTTTTACATCCCAGGTGGAATCAATCCTGCCTGACTTCAGACATCTCCAGTGGAGACATTTATGGGTGAACTAGTCACCCCAGGCGCCCTCTATAGTCAGCTGAAAGAAATAAGCCCCTCTGGAGGGCAATTCATCCGTCTAAAATACCTATTTGGGAGGTGGGTGAACAATGACTAGCTCACATAACTTGTTAAGATGCTTACACTAGGGCAGATTAATTCCTACACATTTCAGGAGGAAGAAAAAATTCAGGAATAAGCTATAAAACATTCTGTAATCTGTTAAACATTAATTTGAAGACAGATTCTCACAGTAGTTCATATGGATGTTTCAACATGTCAGAAATACTATCACCTTGATTTGGTAGATTTGCTTTTCAAGTACAATCTACAAAATGGCTTAAGCAAGGCCATTTTCCTCTCCCAATGCTATGGTCTTTAATTTATTTTTAACCTATTTTCACATAGCTTTTGATTTATACAATAATAGCAACAGTAATGGCATATTTGCTTTGTGATAATATCTGAAACTAGAATCTGCCATAAAAAAATAACAGAAATATATTCTCTGTAAAGACAGGTCATTTGGAAACATTCTGGCAGAAACTATCTTACAATTCAAATCCCTCTCATAATAGACAAACATGTATATTTACTCACATTCTTACTCCCATCTTGCTATAAGCAGAATAAACTAAATGAGTAATTTACATCACTATTTTGTCTTCAACACCTTTAAAAAAGTGTTTTCTATACCTTACAACCTAAAATGGGAATTATGTTGGTGGAAACATTGGATCATTTAATTCCTATTAGAGGAGTAATAGTCCTGCATAAAGTGCAATTTTGAAAACGTAACAGTCTCATGTTTAAAACTCAAACATAATTATAATATGGCAGAAAGTTATTTGTATGATCTGCTTTAACCACTTTCAGTTAGCTGCATAGGAAATGTTCAGTTACAGGCAACCAACCACTCTGAGCCTGTCTAGTTTGGTTTGAAAGATTCATCAGGACTAAAATGATCCATATTGACTTAATATTTGTCACCACTATAATTTTCTACTATTTAAACAATTTCAAATACACAATACACTGTTCCACGCCAAGTACCAAAGTACACTACAAAAACATTTGAGTTTACAACAAGCAACAGTAAGGATTCTGATAGTCAAACATGAAAAAGTTACCATAGAATTACAAGTAAGACTTGTTTGAAGCTTGAAGACTTTGTGCAATCCAGCAGCTTCTGCCTGTGCAAGTTTTTCTTCTGTCATCTTCACAACAAATTTCACAGTCGTATCAGTGTGGTATTCTTTATAGTCAGAAATTAACGCTGGAGTTTTTTCAGTCCCATTCAACATAGGTTCTAGAACCTGTTCTTTGTATACCTGTTAAAAAATATGAAAAACCAGAAACACTTCTTAAAATCCTGAATTCCTTAAACCAACTCTACAATGCAAGATTTCAAAGCTTTGTACATTACGTATGATACCAGTTACAACTTACAGAACCAGTATAACCTGCAAAATGCTGGCCAAGACTAGCACAAGGCATCTAACAAGGACAGAAAAGTCTACTCAAAAGAAAACGGAGATTAAATATTAACTCAGCAGGAGAAGCAGATATTCTTTGCAGTATGGACAGCAGATGGCATAAGTAGAAAATCATCTTCTACAAAGGGACACAAAAGAATGAAACCATTTCCCTTCCATGTGCGTATAATCATCAGAAATTGTGTTAAATGTTCATCTGGATGTAGAATTAAATAATTTAATAAAAAACTTTTCATTGGTTTGGGGTTTTATGTAAATGTATTTCACTGTGCTTACCTGGGTCCACGTCCTTACAGGAAGCTCAGTAATTTCTACTGTGTTCCTGTCCACCACAAATATTTCACCACTGACTACATACTGGTTTTGTCCAAGTTCCTGAATGGTTCCCTTGAAGTTTTTGTAGTTTGGGAGCTGAAATTGCAAAAAGCAGAAAAGTGGTAATAACCTTTATAATAAACCAACAGAAAAATATTTGTTTCCCATACACCATACAGCTATCACTTTACATGGCACTAATCCATCAACCAGCCTCTCATGCCTGTGAAAACCTAAATTATAAGAAAAATGCTACGGAAAAAAAAAATAATACACACATGCAAGTGACAGGAGCAAGTATCTTCTATGGAGTAGATAAATGATTAAGAAGATGCCACTGAAGCCAGTGAGGTGGTGGGTTTTTTGTTTGTTTTGATTGTGGGTTTTTTGGTTTTTTTCTTTTTTAAAGAAAACGGCAAGCACAGATAAGGCATGACAGAAAGCAGATTAACACCCCAGTCTCACAATAATTTCACATAAGTTGTGCTACCTCCCCTAACCATTTTTTCATTCTTGTGCTGTTTGGCAAAGATAGTGGAACCCATCCAGTTTAGAAGGTAACTGACAGGGTGGGGATTTTTTATTTTTTTTTAACTGAATTGATTCCCTTATCCATCTTACCATGCAGCCACAAACACATACCAGCATACAGAAAGGAGCTAGATGGAGGCAGAAGTGCCTCTTTCAACCACAGTGAAGCTTCAATTGACTGTGAGACTACACAGAAGGCCTAGGAGTCCTAAAGGAAGGGCAATGGATTGCATTAATTAAAAAAAAAAAAATCTATTCACTTTTCCCAAGAATTTGCAAAAGGAAATTCACTGTCATGAAAATTGATGCTGCACACTCAGTGAACTGAGATCTAAGTAGAGAAGAAGCGATGTTTCTGCTTCTATGATTTGGTAAACACAGCAAAGTAGCAATATCCATCAGTTGTAAAGTAAAGATTATATTATCTGTATTTCATTTGTAGGTTACAGACATTCTGAGTTCACCTTTCTGTCCAATTTTTTTAAAGTATACTCTACTTCTGAGACTTCTTATAAAATTTTAAATAAAGGAACAGAAGCTAGACGCAGTTCAGAAGCTGATGATGTTCTTGAATAGTGACAATATCTTCTCCTATGCTTACAGATATATAAAAGAGAGTACAATGTAGACAAGACAGAGGAAATGTTACGTTTGGCTGAAGATAACTAGTAGTACCTGCAAAAAGGAAAAAGTGGTACAACATTTTACTCTACTGTCATGTCTTAACTACCCTCCCTGTAAGACTTGCAACTGTGAAGGCTTACAGTCAGCAGACTGAAGAAAATGTCATCTGAAATAACTGGAAAAATACAAATCACAATGTTTTTTGCTTCAAGGTGAACCTCCCCAGCCTCATCCCAACAGTCAAGTAAAGCTCCTAAACAAAATTACTGGGACAATCCAACTCAGATGCTCCAACAATCAAGCATTTCTAGAGTGATATGAATTCATTTTGTAAGTACAAAATAAGGTTTGTTTAGCAAACATATAAAATGCCAGTATATAGTATTATTTTTACCATTGGGTGGGGATCTAAGCCATCCAGCATTCGTCTGACATTGTTTACAATCTCTCTGGTATCGTAGTTTGGAAGTTTGCAAGCCCATCCGGTACCTATTCCTTCAGCTCCATTTACTAAAACCATAGGAATGATGGGAATATACCATTCAGGCTCCACGCGTTGGTTGTCATCATAAAGGAATTTAAGCAAGTTGTCATCCACTGATGGAAAAAGCAGCCTTGCTAAAGGGCTTTAAAAAAGAAAAAGAAGAAAGCTGTTTAACTGGAGTCCAGTAAGTAAAATACATAGTGCTTTAACAGTCCATGGGTCCAGGTATGATCTATTTGTATATTTTCCTCGTATCTTCCTTTCTCTTTGTCATTCTAAAGCTGAAAGTACAACCTGCATAACCTCCTGAGAAAAGGGAGGTTCTTCCCAATGGAAGAGTGTGTTCATAACAGATGACGTTTGTTTCCTTCACAATAACACGTACACAACACACTAGTAATTGATGACATATAGTATCTACACAAATATCATTCTTTGAAGCATTCAAAAGACACAGTTCAATGTGACAGTAGGGCACCCAGTAATTATGCAACACAGCACGCAAATAGTTGCAAAACTTTGTTGCTTAGTTGTAGGCCCAGCAGTCTCTGAAAATACTACAGAGGTTTTACTGGTGATTCCTTTTGCTCATCTAGAACATTGTCCTGGGTGAATACGATTTTCAGCACATCATGCAAAAAGGAAAATGTACACAACTAAGTTTCTATAGAAAGAACATATATGAGAAAGGGAATTAAAACCCAATACTTGCATATAAAGCTTACAATTAGAGGAAAAGAAGAAACTACAAGGAATTTTAGGCAAAGTACCACACTCAAATTAGGAAATAAAAGAAGTAACATAACACACTAAAATACTATAATTTACATTAAACAACACATTCTAACACTCTGCATGTCAAATTGAACTTCAAGGTATTATCTGTGAAAAATCAGCACCATTAAATTAGGTCTTTATTATTAATTATGTATGTGTAATTTAGCTTGATATGAAGAAACTTGTCCAAAAGGAAATGAATCTATCTCAACTTTCAAGTCTATGTTGAGTTGCAGGACTTATCCCCAGGTAGCAATAAACTTTCTATTGTGAAACCAAGTAAATTTCATACTGAACAGGGAAACTGAAAGCTACTTCTGCAAGAAGTCACAATTTAAGATCAGGAACTAATCCGAGTGGTCTATATTTTCAGTCTTCAGCCTTATGATTCAAAGTTTTAATTCCTTAAAAGCTACAATTCCCACAGAATTTCTATGCATGGAAAATCAAGCAAAAAATCCATGTGCAAAACCACACTTATAGATGTAAAGCCAAATTTGAGCTTCTATCAAAATATTCCAACCTTCCCCCATTCCTCTCCCACAAATAAAACTGTAGTGTTGTGAAAGGATTAGTTTCATAACAAGGCTTTTTAAAAACATGCATTTAACTCCACATTTGTGTTTACCTTAACATGGTGAAAATATAGCGAGGGCTGGCAGCATCCTTTCCACCGTGAAGCCTGGTACCAAACTGACCAATAGGTTGTAGCAGATTAACATTGTTACTGCCAACAAAGTTCTGAGCCAAGTTGACAATAGTCATCATTAATGCTTGCTGCAAGAAAATATATATTCGTAGTAGTAAGTATAAGAAGAGATAGTCTTTTCTAATCAGCCAATCAGCCAATAAAATACATTGTGAGACTAACTTGAATTCTATTTCAAAAAGGTAGTCTCCCTGAGAAAGGAACCTATTACAAGAGCTGTGGGCAAAATATAATGCTTCCTCTTCCACAGCCAGATTGCCTTTCCGATTTAAGTGTCCTTAACAGTCTCTGCTTATGTAAACCACTGAGCTTCTCCATTTATTCTAAAACACTTCTCTGAAAGAATGGAAGGGGCACAAACTGACTGCACTTACTACTGCACAAACTCATTGCTTTTGAAAAGCTTTGTTCCAACACTGTATCAGGTTTTTAAAAAACGGTCTCTTTTCTTCTTACCTTAAAAGACTGTATTTTGTGTGTAGGACAAAAGTTGTCCTAGTACTTAGTTCATATATTTCAATGATTTGAGAATCTAAAAGTTACCTAGTTAATCAGTCATCTACTATTTCAGCACAACCCACAACTATTTGGGATACCACTGTGCACAAAGACATAGAAAGAATGTATACCTGCTGTCTTAATAAGCTACGTGCTGTTTGGTTCGTTTTCCTTAAAAGTAAATCTGTGATTAGTAGACTTAGACTTATAGTCAATAGGTTTGCAATTTCGATACAGGAAACATTTACCTAAGGTTTTATATAGCCTAAAAATCTTCACAGCTTTACCGTCCTTCATACTCACCTCCCCATGGTGATAAGCTGACATTTCAGCAACAGAACCAGCCAGCTGAGCAACCTTTACTTCACGTTTATCATTTCTCTTAAAGCAAGTGAATAAAACTTTGCGTTGCCCTGGTTTTAAACCTGTTAAGAAGAACATCCCGTTTTCAACACATACACAAGCATATGCTTTTAAGTAATAAACTTATTTTGCCTTATTATAATTTCTAATCTCTCAAAAGAAGCCTACCCATTAAATGGAAACAAATTCAGACTGTAATATTAACAAAATAACAAATTAATATCTCAGTTCTTCTAAAAAAATAAAAAATATTTTACTAAACTGAAAAAATTACCAGTAAATTGGAAACATAACCCTTTCAGCCAATCATTACAACGCAACGTTCCATACAACATTTTAATAAACAGCCACTTTATCCTAAATGTACAACTTCCACAAGTCAAGAGTTTCCAGTCTACTCAGAAAAATCTTTTTCTTAAGAATATCAATACAAATTCAGCAGTGACAACTGTAACTGTCACTTACATGTATTTTACTTACATGAACTTTTACTTTTTGTGTGAAATTCTCAAATATTCACTAAAATGCAACAAAATATGTTACTTGTTTCCCATTTAGATCTTTAAGAAAGAAACTGGTACAACATCTGTGTGGAAGGGATTGCATCATTTTTTATGCCTGTTATCTAGAACTGATAACCAGTTCTAGATCATATTTACTGATCTATTCAGTGTTCTAACTCACATACCTTTCTGAAATGCACCAAAATATTGCTATGTTACCACTACTAACCTGAGTCAAACATAAGAGCAGAAGTTGGAAAAAAAAAAAAGACATTGACTCCAATCTCCATTTAATTTAAATATGAAACATCCAATTTTCTTTTAAAATGGGCCTGCATCATGTTTGTCTACCAAAAATCTATTGAATGTAACAGACTTAGAGGATTTCCTTTACGTGGGAGAATCTCCAAGGAGAAAGAGTGGTAACTAGTAACTGTGAAGAGATAGTTAAAATGTTCTGCAAGTTCATTCCTTATTTTAAGTTTCAGCAAAACCATTCTGATGTTTCTGAGAAAGCAGTTAGGGTAGAATAAGTTATAAGAAAAAATGACCTCTTGAAACATGTAGATCTATAGTGAATCTTCCTCCAGAGCAGTAAACTAGAAAATGCTTGCATAGAGACTACCAGTTAATACAAGTACCCAACTATGGGATGAAGTGAATCTGGAGAAGCTGAAATAGTGACTGACATTCTTTGATTCCCGAGAGATGTATCTACACACCTAATCCAGCCTCATTCTGCAGCAGAGCTGGAAATCCATCCCACCAGGAAGATCCTATCCCTTTCCACCTGTGAACTACCCCACTTTGTCATCTGAAACATGAAAAGCTCTTGCTGCATAAATACTGTGGTATAGGTCTCAAGACGACTGACCACCTCCACTATAAAAAATGTACTGGAAAGTGGAGATAAACATGGGGTTGTTTTTTTTTCCTCCCTATGAAACCTCAAGGTCTTTTTTTTTTATATCTTAGTAAGCATATGCATACTGACAATAATATAAGCAGAAATTCCTGCTCATGCTGTCTGCAGATAGTTCTACAAATGAAGCTGTAGTGTAGTAAGCTGCTTCTTTCAATGTTCATGCTATTGCAAGGGGAGTTAGCAAACCTCATTGACAGAAGCCTAGCAAGATTACAGGAAAAGTCAGTAACCACTAAAATGCTGCCTGTAGTTTAAGACTGAAAGGAGAAAAACATTTGCATCTTCATCTGCACTCAGCTGCTGACTTGAATTTTAATTATTATAAGAATTTAAAAGACTTGCTTTCTCTGAAGGCTTGACTAGAAACAAAGCTGTTGTATAGTCTAGGGAATAGGCCTGGTTAAATAAAAAGGCTGCATAGCAACAGCTTAAACTTCCTCACAGAAAAAACATGGCAATTCCTTAGCATATAAATGATAACAAACAAAGAATATAAAAATATTCTCTACCTGAATGCATTGATTTCCAATACAAATCACAGGTCTTAAAACTAAGAATAAAGAGGAATGTTCCAACAAATCATAATGAATTATCAGCTTACCATCAACAAGGGAAGGGATAGATCTCTCATTGTCTGAATTTGAGAAAAGGATCAACTCCTTGTTAATGAAGTCATTGTAAGTCAAATGTTTTGTTGCTGTACCATATAAAAATTGCTGAAAAAAACCACATACATTATTCATTCAACAAAACCTACATTACATTTAAATCTCACCCACCAGATTTATTACTATTATTTAGGACTCACCTCAGGAAGGCCATGTAGCCGACGCTGTCGCCTGTCCTCCATGAAGTTTGTTAACCATTCTTTTCGGTCATCAATCTTCTTCTTACTGAAGGCCTGAAAAGATTCCAAGTACACTAAATTATCAGCATATATATGTTTGTGTAAATGTATGTTACTTTAGACAGAATACACTATCTGATCAAGTATTCAATAATATTTATTTGGACAAGATAATCCATATAACTAATGTTTACATTTAAGCAGCAGTACAAGCACATTACCTTTTGAACACAAAGGTTTCGGAACTGTCAGATCTCTCACTGATCATATTTTAAATTTATATTACTTTCCCAAAAATTGGTACACCTTTAGACAAATCTTATAATTCTTATTCCTCTCTAAACATCAAAGTTGTCCTTTGATACACAAGTAAAAATGTGTTTGGATCTTTCTCCAAATAATTTTAAGGCTGAGTTCATCATTTAGACTGAACTATAACAACCTGTCATCAAGAAAATTAACTGAAGGTGTTAGGAAAAATACCCCCTGCTTCTTGTCCTCTCCCTGCCCTGTTTGCTCTGTCAGGCCCAGCATGCCACTGGTTAGTAGCTGTTCCTGAGGGCTTGTCCCTAGTCTCCTCAAGAAAATCAACAGCTTGACAAAAATGACACCACATGAAAAGGCTAAGGCAGAGTTTAGGCTGGCTGACTGAGGGCCTCAGTCTTCATGATGACAAGGCATCAGTTTAAAGCAACCAATAATCACTACAAAAAAACTCTGTCCTGTTAACAGAAACAGAGTTCCCCTCCAGTGAGCTGCTTCTCCAGAAGACTAATAGAAGAATACATAAAAACTGAGCATGTGGTTTAAGCAAAATTTCAACTAGGAAAATTTTGTGAGTTGTTGAAGTTCTGCCTTTTTTTCTCAGGGAATAACATATAAAGACTCCATTATGTCCTGATTTCAATGACTTTCCTGTAAAAAGTCATCAGCGCTATCTTTTTTAAAGGACTCTAACTGGAGCATTCCAAAACAGCTCTATGAGTAGTTTTATTTTCTTGAAGACCACAGTTTTATGTAATAAATAGTAAACCGTAGTAACTTACTCTCTGAGAAACAGACTAAGTTATATCACCCTGTTTTGCATCATTTTGAATTCAAATATGGAGAACAAGTGCACGAGTGCAAGTATGCCACACTGATATATCTTCAACAAATAAATAATATTTATCTGATCTTATTTGCTCAGAAACAAAATTCAGATCCCTAAGTAGATGTAAAACATCATTTGTTTAGGTTCATTGCCTTAGTCGGAGTACTCCTTTGAGCGTTCTGTCTTTAAAAGCAAGTGTAAATGTAATGTCTCTTGATATCCACACCACACAAAATTGATCAAAGATACTAAGCAGAAGGTAGAGCTGATTCTGTAGCGTGGATAAAGCCCTTATTCCAAAATTTAAAATCGTTTCCAAAAGCTTCTCTCTCTTCCAAAAGTATTTTTTTCAGTAACTTCAAAAAAAAACAAAAACCAAAACCCACTCACCCCTGTTAGAACTTCCTCAAGTAGTTTCCATTTTCAGTTAAAAACGGAAACTAAAACAAATCATATAGAAGAACTTTTATAAGTTCTTACCAGTGTAATGGCAGCATCATCTTCAGGACCAGCATATCGAAATAAGATCCGATGTCTTTCCATGTCAGCAAAATATTCCTTTGCTTCTTTAGCAGTGCTGGTACCCAAACCTGTACAATAATATGAAATAGTTACTGCATATTGAAAATTTAAATTTTATTATTTTACCCCTCTTATTTTACTGGGAATATAATTATAAAATCACTACAGAAGATACTATCATGAAAACAGCTACAAATAAAAATTTATAGTGCCCACTTATTTTGCGCTTTTAGATCCATGAGGTTCCCTTATTTCTTTTTAAACAAACCTTTGTAGTATTTTATCTTCCATGCTTTATGGTTCTCCATATGTTTCTTCCACTCATCAAATTCAGGAATACTGTAGAATGAAAGTTCTTGCTTGTTTTTGCTTGCCTTTAAAAAAACAAAAAAAACCCCACCTAATCAACTTTTCTGTTGCACTTTAAGTAATAAATAACATCTCATCAATAGAATTCATACCTTTACAATAGGAGTGATGAATTCCTCAAGAAAACCATGTTTCAACAGTGACGGCCAATTGTGATGAATAAAATTGATCAACAAGCCTTTTATGTGAGATCCATCCTGATCCTAAATCAGAACATGAAAACATGAGGCAGACTTATAAAACCTCAGATCCCCCAAAACCACCAAAAAACCCACTTGCTGGCCTGGATACACCAAAACAACATCTGTTGACACAAAACATAGAAGGGAACAGTTACTTTTAATTTGGATTCCAAACTGGACCTGGTTATAAAATAGCCAACTGTGAATGGCACTATCCCTGAGCTAATAATAAGCTCTTCCAAGCCATGTGCACAGTTGCAGCTCAAAGGTTTCTTTGCCTTTGGCATGTTTTCTCTGAGAGACAGACAGCTCTCCCAGACATCATGGAGCTGAATCTTTGTGGAAGAAAGAACTGGCCCACAGTTCTCATTGGTGTTAAGATACTTGATTTTTATTACTACTTTGACATCTCTGCTACAGTGCAGCAAAGCTCAGTTGCTCCTTTGGAGTAACCAAAACAACATATAGATAAATTATTCCCATAAAGAACCCTCATGCATTAGGGATTCCCTCTGAATACATCCATATTGTCGTAAGACAGAGGCAGATTAAAATGCACAAAAAAGTAACCCACTAAATTGCAGCATAACACTTTTTAACAAGCTCTGTATATTAAAACCTGTGAATTTCAGACTAACCTGATCTGTCATGATCATAATTTTTCCATATCTCAAACTTTTCAGAGATTCTGGATCTTCATAGCTTTTCTTGTATTGTAGTCCAACAATTTTGATGATGTTGTTGATTTCTGCATTTTCCATAATCTGTATAAAAATGTTATCATTGCAGTCAGCGTAAAAAAGCAGACATTCAGAAATATCCCAATCTTTTTTAGGTGGGCTTTACAGCTACTTTTTCAATGCACCCCTACCTCAACTTCATAACCTTTTTACTCCCAGCCCCCCTGCAGCCTTCACACTTCTAAATATTTCTTCTGTACATGCAGATTCTCAAGTCTGCATGACTCCCTTTCTCCTCTACAGCCAGAGCTCTTTGGGTCCAGTAGGCAGGGAGAAAAGTGCATGTAACAAGAAGTCATCTCACAAAGTTGCCCTCTCTTTCCACTATTCCTATGGGCATCTGCAACACAACTCTTATTATAGACAAAGTATGGAGGGCAACAGAAGTAATGTGATGGGATAATGCTGCTTCTACTGCCTCACACTGGGAGTCAATGAAATCACATGGCAACACAGAGAACATAACTTTTTAGGTTTTTTAAAGTATTCACTTAAAATGTTAATATGAGTCCTAGCAGAATTTCCTTGCACTTGTGAAGGAATGAACTTTATCATTGCAGTACTGTACTACTACACTTAATATTTCCAGGCTTTCATGAAAAAGTAAAAATTAAAATACGAAGATGTAACCCTAGACATCAAAAATAAACAAAGCATCCATTTTTTCAGCTAAAAGGAGGTGACAAGACTACTTACCTGTTTGTGAGAAGCTTCTCGAACATTGAGAATTTTACCCCTGAGTGGGAATACTCCATATCTGTCTCTCCCAATAACACCTAAGCCAGAGACAGCTAAAGATTTGGCAGAGTCCCCTTCTGTTAATATTAACGTGCAGTCCAAGGAATGTTTCCCACCTGCAGTCCAGGAAGAAGTAGAAGCAAGGCAAAAAAACCAGAAAGAGTAACTTTTAACCTCATATAACAGAAACGCAATTAAATATTCTTCCTATTCTACATCAGATAATTTAAATAGGCTGAATTTCTATTTTTAGGGCTGGCCCTCCATACTAAAACTACGCAAGAAGAACAATCCTTGCCCTTAGCAATACACTATGGATTACTATGGACAAGGAGCAAAATAGACAAAAAGGGATGCAATGCTGGCTCATCGCATATAGTAGTCCCTACATACCTGCACAAAAAAAAAAAAAAAAAAAAAGGACAGATTGCTTCTGTACCTTTACCATTTCATTTTTCTACCTGTAAATTTCTTACACACATACATTATGTATGTCTGAGTTATATACAGGAGTTATTTCCCATTCTGCACTTCTCCTTTTCTCACAGTATATTTTCAGAAATAATTTATTAAATTACGTTTTTGTGGGGTCTATCAGCTGAAGTCAGGCAACTGAAAAGAACGACTTGACAGTAAAGCTCAAAAGATCAGAACATTTGCGCCTATTACATATTCTCCAAAATTTCTCAAACAGAAGAAACAAACCTTTACTAATAGTGCAATCTTGATTCTACAAGACATTTCAGTGGCTCTATGTCCAGTGTGCTCAAAGCTGGTATGACATGTATATTCTGTTCATTAGCATTGGAATATTTGATGTTCTAAATAAAAAGCAAGTTCAAAAAAAAAAAGGAACCCACCCCTTTCCAAGGGTGCAAATGCTCATTAAGCAGTTTTGTCATTTTGTCAAGGCCAACTGATAGGAAAGACTGCAAAAAACTTCAAGCTGGTAGAGACTCACCTACAGTTAATAAGATAGTTTTGAATACATTGGCATTTAAAATAGGTGCTTTGATTTGTCTTTACCTGGTAGGTTAAAACAACTCTGCACTTCCTATTACACAGAATTTATATTCAAATCTTTCATCTTCTTCATCAGACATATGGCTTAATATGATGTAAATTAGGCAGCTATTCGCACTGTATCAAAGTGTGTCAATAGCTATCAGCAAGGTGGAATCCAAATACCAAGAAAAATACTAGTCTGCTGTTTTAGAATATATGAGGGCCTTCTTTTCTTTTTTTCTAACTGAACTGCAGAAAACACATCCGAGTATCACTCAGAAGCACTTTCTTCTGGAATGGATGCAAATATTTCCATTTCCATGAAATTAATTGCTACATGCTAGGTGTTTTCCTGAACACAGCTCTGAAGAACTCAAAGAGAAAACTACATGAACTGGTACGTTCAAAGAATGCTTTTATGCTTCATCACATTAGTAATCTAGCTACTCCTTACAATCCTATATTCCTATTCTTGGTTCTTTAGTTTCTCTTTCATTTCTCCCTCTTCTCCTCCAACAAGCCATGCACCTAAGTATACCTCATCAAGATCTCAAGAAAGCAAGAAAGATCAGGTACAGGACTCATTCTTTTCAGTGGGGAAGGAAATCTACAGCAAGTAAATCACTATACAGATATATCTATTTGCTATTCTTAAATATTAACCAATATCAATTCAAAAATTCAGTGGTACCTGGCACTCAAGAAACCTGTGGTTGCTGGACCTCAGCTACAAATTCACCCTTGAAGTAAAAATAAATTCTAAAAACCACAAGAAATATTAAAGCCAGAGGGGTCTTTGGCCAGACACTGTTCTCTCCCAGCTACACTGGACTGCTTCAACTCAACAACTACTAACACCTGCAATTAGAAACCAAAGCCAGCCCTGCTCCCTCATCTGATTTGAGGTGCTTATGAAAGTATAACTCCTGCGATCCTTACAAATATTTATTTGTTGTGAAATACAACTACATCAATTAAGACTATTGTGTTTTGCTGCCAGATTACAGATAATCTCTGTGTCATGTGTATGAATGTCCTGAAACAATCTTCCTGAAACTGTATCCTCACGCATCAGTTAAACCTTCTCTCCAGCTTATGGAGAGGTCTGAAATTCTTTTGAAAAGGCTATTTGTAACTGTGTAACTCTTCACCATACGTTTAGTCACGTGCACATTCACAGCAAACACTCATATAGCAAAGAGTTGAATATTTTGGACCTAGAAGTAGTGATCATCATCTGTCACATGCAGAAAGACCACATACAGTCCTTAATTCACCTGATTATTCTCACCTGAGAATCACCAATTGTTTCTATTAAGATCCCATACAAGACCACATACAGTCCTTAATTCACCTGATTATTCTCACCTGAGAATCACCTATCAGTTCTATTAAGATCCCATACAGTCCTTAATTCACCTGATTATTCTCACCTGAGAATCACCAATTGTTTCTATTAAGATCCCATACAGTCCTTAATTCACCTGATTATTCTCACCTGAGAATAACCAAGCGTTTCTATAAAGATCCCAAAGACAGAAAGAAAGACTGCTAGTTCCACAGTGTTTTGTCAGTGTACTCATTAAAGAATTTCCATGGCACCAGAACTTCCTTTTCCACTTACGGTAAGAAATATCAAGATTTAGTTTGTGCAGTCACCAATTAAAGTTCATTAAGACAATTTCTCAAGAGTAGAGCAACCAACACACACTCAGCCACACTAAAGAAGTCACTCTTCTGTGTCATCTTCTGCCTTCCCTTTCTCAATGAAAGCAGCTTTTTATTGAGGTCAGAGATCCTGATTATAGTATTAGCTTAGTTCTTGTGCAAAAAGAACAAAAAAATCCTATTGATTTTCAAGAGCAAACGGATGATCCACATGGCACCTTCAGTCTTTATAAAGAAAGGACTACATATTACTATACTACAAAATATACCACTTGTGATCCTCCAATTTAAAACATCTCTGCCAGTATATATAACACTTCTGAAAGTCAGACCAAGAGTGAATAGGGCAACACACACTGTATTCAGAAACCAAAAGCATCTCTGCCTTCCTGTGTGTTGAATAGGGCAACACACACTGTATTCAGAAACCGAAAGCATCTCTGCCTTCCTGTGTGTCCATCAACCAAGCGTTTCTATAAAGATCCCAAAGACAGAAAGAAAGACTGCTAGTTCCACAGTGTTTTGTCAGTGTACTCATTAAAGAATTTCCATGGCACCAGAACTTCCTTTTCCACTTACGGTAAGAAATATCAAGATTTAGTTTGTGCAGTCACCAATTAAAGTTCATTAAGACAATTTCTCAAGAGTAGAGCAACCAACACACACTCAGCCACACTAAAGAAGTCACTCTTCTGTGTCATCTTCTGCCTTCCCTTTCTCAATGAAAGCAGCTTTTTATTGAGGTCAGAGATCCTGATTATAGTATTAGCTTAGTTCTTGTGCAAAAAGAACAAAAAAATCCTATTGATTTTCAAGAGCAAATGGATGATCCACATGGCACCTTCAGTCTTTATAAAGAAAGGACTACATATTACTATACTACAAAATATACCACTTGTGATCCTCCAATTTAAAACATCTCTGCCAGTATATATAACACTTCTGAAAGTCAGACCAAGAGTGAATAGGGCAACACACACTGTATTCAGAAACCAAAAGCATCTCTGCCTTCCTGTGTGTCCAAATGTGCAATGCCTTCAGTGTGAGAAATCTAGCGTGTTCCAGACCTTCAATAAACCAATACTTGGGTAAGCCTCGTTGGGGGATGTAGAGTTCCTGCTCCCCATATAAGAAAAACTAGGCAGCAAAGAAATACCTGGGTAACAGGGATCCAAGCCATGCAAAACTTTTAAGCATCCATGTTGAACCCAAGTGAATCCTACCTGCCACTTTAGTTGAGAAAGTTTCAGGGTGAAAGGCAATGTAGTAACTTACTAGCTGCCCTGTTAGAGTTTTTTCCTTCCCCTCACTCACAGTGAAAAAGACAATAAGAAGTTATTTTGAAGCCTGGTCTCCAAAGCAGATACTCAAAAAAAACTATGAATAAATTGTACCCTAAGTCAGTCATGATGTTATTATGAGCACTAGGCCTGATATCCATAAAACCACAGCATTTCTTTAAGCACATGATCTTCTGGGCATAGAGAAAATAGAACATGTGTTTGACTAAGGAATACAAATTCCACAAGCAAAACACTAGTTAAAGGAGACATGATTATCAGCTTTTGAGGCAAACTATGACATCTCAATAACTGGAAAAGTAATAAAATACTGAAGAAAACTCAATTTTAAAAAATAATAACCTGAGCCCAAGGAATCAAAAAGAAATGAAGAAAAATTAAACAGAACTAATCATGTCATAAAGTCATCTTTGCCTTGAACACTGGAACTCAAAAAAAAAACTTCTTTACCAGTCTTAAACGCTTTTACCTACTTGATCCATCCATGTACTTCATTGTAATTTTTCTATCTTTGCTTAATGTAAGGATGTATTAAAAATCACCTAACATTAACACAGACTGGCAACATTTCAAGCTCTTTAGACATATGTGCTCCTCAAATAACTCAAGGATAACTCCCATCCCATTGCTATTGGTCAAAGATGGCCAGCTGATCCTGATTCCTAGCTGGGCTAGGAAGAAAGCCAGCAGAGATTGCCAGTTTGCCCTATATTCCCAGACAGGAACCTAATGGCATTTAAAGTCTCATGAAAAAGGTATCTTGAACCATGCCCTCAGGTCTACACACTACGTGATCTACTTCCTATAGCTTGTGACCCTATCAAGATTCTGATCTTTTTATATTAGAAAGGTCAAGAAGACTCGTCACCTCCAAAATAGAACATTGGTAACACTATTTAGCTGGAAACCACAATTAGAAAATACACACCCTTTCAATATGGAATTAGGCTGCCACTTTTGTTCAACGTTATTCATTCTCTATCCTGGAGAGGATGGTGTTCCTAATATCAAACTTGCCATTGTGTTTTAATTCTAGCTCTAGAAAGTTTAGAAAACTAGAAAGATTTTTATTAAAAATTGTACGTAAGGATGAGAAATACGGTCAGGTTTAAAATGACTATGTCTGTGAAAAATCTATGGAACATTAAAGACAATAAAAATAAGTGCTCTTACCAGCATCATTAGCATCATCCAGTTTCGGAATGCCCTTGATTTTACTGTGTTTCACCGATGAACATTTTTTGTTCAGCTGAGTTTGTGCCTTAAATTTGACCCAGTTCAAAATACTCTCTATGATACCACAGTTAGAGGCCTGTAAGTAACAAATCAATATTGTGAGAAAAGTAGTTTCACAGAGCATACTCTTATATTTCAATTCTAAGTTACTGACTGAATGCTGTTTCTCAAAGCCCTCTAAATTTTAAAAACTGCAACATATAAAAGGTCAAGGAATTAACACATACCTTACTGTTTAGAATTTTGTGCGTACATATACAAAACACAACACTCCCACAGCTTCTTTTCCACCCCTTGCATAATTGGTAGAAGGAGGGAAAAAGGACTGAGACCTAATAAGAAGTTGTCTTATGCTGTGTGGTTGATGTGCTCAAACATTTAAGGTACTAAACACGTGCTTCCTGGACTTTGACAGCAAAAAGTAACCTTATGGGATATTTATGACCACTTAAAATTTCTTTGGAAATGACTAATAATAGCTGAAATACAATCAAAAGTATTTAAGAATAAGGCCCTGCATCAACCACTTGAGAAACTGTTATCCTAAACTGATAACATTTTAAGAAATACATCTGCAGCAAAACAAGCATATAGCATATTTTCTAATCTAAAACTGCTTTAGTTTGATTTTAATCTGTTTGGTTTCACGTCAAAAGGAAATAGAAGTAGAGCGAAATACTCTGACCTTTGGCTTTTCATTATTCCCCATAATAGAGCACTCATTGGTTAGAGATTCTGCTGCACATTTAACACCTCTGGAGATCAGTGTTAACCTCTGGTAATTTTGGGAACACTGTAAATCAAAATTGATCCACTATGTCAATTTCTGCTTCAGAGAAAAAAAGAAATATGCTTTACTTACTGCTTTAAAAAATTTCTCAGATAGCTGGCACTTGGACCCAAAACTTTTAGGCTGCAATGTCATGTTTTCCTTTGTCTGGGAATCAAATGATGGGTTTTCAATCAAGCAATTAACAAAAACCCATATATGATTCTTCACCTGTTGAAAACATAGAAACCAATTTACTCAACAAAATTACCACATTCACCTTTTTCAATATTTTTTGTGTAAGATTACTTGCCTGAAATGGTTTCACTGAAACTCCAGCTTTATTCTTCTTTTTCACCACTTCTATCAGTTTGCCCACAACTTGATCCACCACATAATCAACATGCCTACCACCCTTAATGAGGAAAAAAAAAAAAAAAAAAAAAAAAAAGGTCAAAACCATTGAATTTCCTAATAGCTTTCAGCCATTTCAACAAATTTCCTGTAGTCATACTTAAATTTGGAAATCCAAGCACATTTAGTTGCAGCATAACAAAGGAAAATTTATTTTAAAGTTTGTCTTTCGTGTCTTTCAGTCTTTGTACAAGTAAGGATGAGGGACGTTACACAGAACAGAAGAACCAGGAGACCTTTTATTCACTGCGCAGTGGTGGACTTCAAATGTAGCTGCTTACATCCTGTAACAGGATACAAAACCTTAAGAGTATGGCAGATCTGAACACTATTATGTAGCGCTGGGATGGTACCTGCAACACCACATGGCTGTCAAGAGGTATCTTTTTAACAGGCACATAAATAACCTTGGACTAAAACCATCACACATTCGTTCATCAAATTAAACCTTCCCCATTTGTTTCATAAGAACACATTCAAGAGCTCACCCTCAGATATACAGCATCCATGCCTACTCGTTCCCAAAGTCATCTCACCTTTTCTTAGCTGTATTTACAGAACTCTTTGAATAAATGCCATTAGTATTCTCTGCTACTTGGGGGCTCATGTGAGAGTTAATGGGGAGCAAACTGCAAATAGACAACCACAAGATCCAGAAAACTCTAACAGAACAGAGCAAGATAAACTTAAGGAGATGAGCAGTTCTCCATAAAACTCACCAGAGGCTAAACCTGCTCCAAATTCATACCTGATGTAGCAAGAGATACAATGCAGAGCATGCAGCTAACCGTAAGCTGACAAAACGACCCCTCAGGACACCACGGGGTAATAACCTGTAGCTAAATAATCATGTAATAATCAAACAAGCTGACTGCTTGTATCAAACAAGCAGTCAGCTGGACTCCCTTACAGTTACTGACCAAATGCAGAAGAAGAAAAAGAAAAAAAAGGCTTATAAGCAATTTCTCACATCATCACACTGAAAAAAAAAAAAAAAAAAAAGAATACATAGGATTTTCTTCCTCTGTTGCACCCTAACAGCTGAAAGTAAAACATTCACAGTGCCTATTACAATTCTTCCCTTTATCCTACAAAAAGGGGGACTGACTATTGGTTATCCTTGCTTAAGGCCTTTTCAACTGGGTATTTCAAGTGATGTCATTATTGTAAGAAAACTTTTGGTGGAAGCACTGTATTCAGCTCCCAACTATGACCCCTAGCACAACAGACCCCGAGGAAGAAATACTTATTTAGGTACTTGGGAAGTAATACGTCAGAGAAGTTATCTTTTTGAAGCCACTCATGCTTTGCAATAGGGGAAGGTGATGAAAATACAGATTATTTTCAATGTTTAAATAGTGATTTTACAATTGATGAAATTCAGTCTAAATAGGGAAGCGCTAAGCATTTGAACACCTTCAGAAGGTGCCCCGAAGCTTCTATAACATTTCTAGCTACAATTCTCTTTGAACTTAAACTTTAAACTAGCTACAAAAAAAAAAAAAAAACCAAAAACACCACACCCAAAACATACTGCTAGAAGACAAGTAATTTTGAGAATAAATTGCTTGGAAAATAAAAGCATTTCATATAAGCTTTCTGAGGAAAAAAGGTCTATTATAGTTCTATTACGTCCAAACAATGACCACTGATTTACCTGTGTAAAAGAAACCTAACAGTTATGGGGTATAATCTACAATGCAGAAGTAATCTGAATCAGAACAACTAGCAAAGATTAAAATAGCAGTGCCAAATTCTTTGGAAAAGTCCAGGTAGAAGATGTCAATTGCTCTTCCCTTATCCACCAATGTTGTAACCTGTTGATACCTGATTTCTCCCAGTCCCTGCCTTTGCCTTCTGTGATTTGGGCAGTGTGGCCAGAGCACTTGTCAGTGAAGACTGAGGCAAAAAAGTTGTTGAGTACCTCAGCCTTCTCCATATCCCAGGTAACGAGGTCTCCTGTTTCCTTCCAGAGGGGGCCCACATTTCCCCTAGTCTTCCTTTTAACACTGACGTACCTGTAGAAGCTTTTCTTGTTGCCCTTGATGTCCCTGTCCAGATTTAACTGGACAGCCAGATTAGCCCTGTCTGGGCTTTTCTCTGTATTTTACACAGATCACCTTTGCTTAATATCAATTAGTGCCTTTACAAAAACATATGCTAAATAACAGTTCCTGTTCAGAGCAATTTGCATTAGGACAGACAAAATAAAGAAAACACATCTATAGAAACATTCATCATGAGGGAACAAACAAAAAAGCCCTCCTTTAAAGCTGTTTTAAAAACAGAACTGAGGAGACAAACTTTTGATAGGTATCAGGCAGTATAGAACTGATAAGAAATAAGAAATAGAAACAACAAAGCCAAGAAAAAACACCAGCCAAAAAGACAGGGGGAAATAAAGAACAAATAATGAGCAAGCAAAAGCCAAAAATTAGGATTCTACATTTTAGGCAGAGTATGCATCTGAAAAGACTGGAGAAGACGTAAAGTGGGTGAATTGATGGGAGACAGTAGCTGTGTTCTCAACTTCATGTAGAAAATAGAGATTTAAAAAAAAAAAAGAGAGAGAGGGGAAGTAAAAAAAAATGGCTTAAGATGGTAAATATTATTAGTCATAATCAAACCAGTACTTGCACTTCAAAGAAACCATCTGTGGTTTCTGTCCGCCTCTAGAGTCACCTACTAAACAACAAAAACCACTAGTATTTTTTAGAAGCACCACAGATATAAATATTTTTTCATGCAATGTCCTCTTAAAAAAATGCAACAAAAGCAGAAACAAAAATAACCCAAAGCAAAACCCACCAAAGTTAAAACACAACAGTTTTTATTCACATATGGATGACAGAGTTTCAGCATAGGGAGAGTTCAAGTGAAAGTTGATACAACGTCATCATGTCACTTTAAAGAAAATTAAATCCATTTCCAAATTGTGAGGAAAAGCTACTACAGGAATAACATTCCACATTAGAATGGCGATTTTAAAATGCATTACTTTTACTCATCACATTACTGAAAACTTAAGCTTATGGGGATATCTCAGTGTATTTTTGTATTTACATTTTTAGCAATTTTTTATCAGGTCTTCAAATATTTTGCTAAAACTAACATTTGAGATATCAAAAATTAGCTACTTACCAGTAATTCTTGTTCTTAGGAGATATTAGTTATTATAACAGTTCCCCATGCCTGAGTCCATTCCTAGTGTGTAGCATTGAGTGAGGGATGTTCAGAGCTCAAAGAACCTTTCAACCATCTCACCAGTAGGTGGCACCTTTACCCACTATAGAAGCATAACAGCCTCTAACTGCCCCAACTGTAAGTACATTTTAATACAAGACAGAAAAAAGAAAAATACCCTCTAAATCTAGAGGGCTGTCAACGATTATTATGACTACTTTATTATGAGAAAGAGCACTAAAACTGCACAACCTTCTTTTCCCAGAAGGTAATCATTATGATTGATTCCCAGTCTTGCAAACTTCAGGATGCAAAGACATCTAATGAAATAGTAACAACTAAAATCTTAAAAACTAAGCTCCGACTGGCTCCCATATACATTCTATTCATACCGTTATCAATAGCCAACAGCCTCAATTAATTCTGAGATAAGCCATATTTAAATCCTATGGACAGATAAATGGTTCATATGGGAAACAAATTCAGAAGTTAATTAGAAATTTGAGGTTTTCATTGAATTAGCTATACAGAAAAATCTCATTTTGTTTTGCATTTGTTTTATATTATATTTATTTTATTAAAATAAATCTGAAAACGTCAAGCTCTGGAACAGTCCTGAATTTCTTGTTCAACTTCAGCAAATTTTACCAGGTTGGGATGCTCAATGCACCCAAGTCTACTATTTGACACTGCATCCGTATTAGCTGAGCATTTCTGCTAAAATGATTATTAGTATTGTATGATTACAATTAGCAGTGCTACCATATTAAAAATATCATTCTATTGCTATGTTAATAACTGATGTTTCTACTACAATTTCTGCTACAGCTACTATTAGAAATTCAGAACTCTGAGAAGACCATGTTTAATCAATTTATATACAAGTCTCACTAAAGGTTATCTGCACAACCATAATAGCTACAAACAATCTTTCAAATGCTGCCTCAGAGCCTGAAGTCAAAACCTGTGGTGGTCTACTCTGGAAAAATTGTGAACAAATGAGGACCTGTCCAAGGTAACAAATTTAGAAGAACAAAACAAGGGAGCTGTGCCTCAACATACTGCCTGACCTTCTACGCACCGCTCAAAAAAAAAAACACCCATCAACCTAAAAAAATCTTATTTGGAATTTAAAGGAAGTTTAAAAAAAATGGAAGGGAAGTTACGACTGGGTCAAATCTATCCAGAAACAGAAATGAAAAGCTTTCAGCAAACAGCGATAAATAACCAAAAAAGAGCTGAAATGAGCTCCTCACCTGTTAGCAGATAAGGGGACAGGCAGTTGACGCAGTTAGTTACTAGCCATTATGTCTCATCAGTGGGTAGTGGCACATCAATTGCTGGTGAGGTGGGTCACCGGCCCCGAACATTCCACATCCAGTCACACACATAAGGCATGGATCGGGAGAGTGGGAAAAACTAGAAATTACAACACTTACCTTTGAAGAATACACAGTACTTTTTCTATGAATTTTCTTAAAGAATATATGATAACAATGTATGTGTAACTGCATGATGGGTGAAAATTGATCCAAAAGTGTCAAATTCAAAATCTTTCGAGTAAGTGTATGCAATGTATTTAACTTAGGAGTCATTAAGTATTCATTTTTTCAAATGCATTTTCTTAACCTGATAAGAAGAAGTTTCTGTACATTGCCAGCTCCTCATAAAGGTATTGTATACATCTTTAAGGTCATGCTATTTTTCTTCTTTATGTTGCATAAAGAGGCCTGAATGAAAACTAAGTTTTAAGCTTTCAACTACCAGATGTGTTTGTTATCCCTAGTTTTGACAAGTATCAGATAAGCATTTAATTAAAATGCACACTTGGAAACTGAATATTCTACAATGAAATAAACGATCCCTCTTCCCACTGAAAGTTGCTTCAGCTACACTGCAAATGACACTGGAAGAAGTTAAGTAGTAAAAGTCATATACCACCAAAATGCTGGCTACACATCACCTACCATTTTGATTAACACTGGTACTTCTGGACACCTGCCTAGACTAGGAACCCCACTTGCTTATGAACCACTTGTGCTACCATTGGAATATTCTTCTGTTTGACTTCTTAAGAAAAGATCTGAGCAAGGAGGGGTTTTAAGTGGCTGGTTACAAATTCTTATCTTTCTCATGTTTTGGGGAAGTTCATAGTTAATATTCCCTAAAAACAGCCTCACCAATTACTAGAATTGCTTGATTGTTATTGTATCACTCATCTGGTGCAATTTGTAAGGAGCAGAAATGACAAAGACTTTCATTCACCAGGGTGGATCCCTGGGTCATACCACACTGGTATAAGTAACAGTTATGCTAATTGTTTTCAGGTGATTGCCTTGGTGCCTGACCACCTCAGCAATTTGAGAAGCACAAAGATTGTAGCAGCATAGCGCTGCTTCATGGTAACTCAATGATATCATTTATCATGAATGATAACATTATGATATAATCACATGATGATCACTACTACTATAGTTACTGATAAGTAAGAGAACACCTAGATCCTCTCATATAGAAACATAAATAAAAGAAAATTAGTCACAACATTTCAGGCCAGTTTTATACATCATAAAGCAATATAAGGAAAGCCATTTTTCATGAACACCAAAAGCCATTTTTGACCTCCAAAACATGCTACTACAGGCTTTAAAGGGGTTTGTATGTTTTTTTAACCTTAATTTCAGAATTATTTCATTATAATATGTGAAAAAAGAAGGAATAAAATTGTTCCAATCATTTCATATTTAATCAATACCATGTATGCTCACGTACAACATCAGTATCACTGATAATGGCTACCTGTGTTTTAAAAGCTAGTGCATAATCAGAAATACTCCTATGAGTGTATTTTGATTGCATTCAATTGCTCTGCCAGATCCTCTCATGCAAAGGATTATCTCACCTACTTATTTTTAGTAACCCAGATGTATATTTTCATCAAATATCTGACAGGGCATAATCTTAGCACACATTTTTATCATTTACATTTTTTATCATTTAATAAAACTACTCACCTTTGTGGTAGCTATACTATTTACAAAGCTGATTTGCTGAAACCCTTTTTCACTTAAAGTGAGGCACACGTCCCATCGTTCATTCACGACTTCATGAATAACTTTGAGCGCAACTCCAGTTTCATCCAGCTTGTCTTTTACGTAAAGATCTACGTAACTGCGAAATCCATTTACCTACAAGTAATGCAGATAACAATTACTATTCTTTGCAAAAAAATACTCAGTACACTTAAAATATTTTAAATGAGGCTCTTACAGGTAATTTCTTCCCATTCAACATGACTTTGACTCCTTTGCATGACCCAGCCAAATCATACGCTCTTCTTGTCATGAGGGCCACAATATCCTTATCAAGTTTTTCCATTTTAAATTTAGATAGATCTGGCTGGAATGTAATGCATGTGTAGTCATCACCATCGAAATGCTTAATCTTGGGTTCGGAGGTCTTCATCATATTGTTCATCCAAGTCTTTGGAAACAAAACATTGCAGATGTTAGTTTACAATACATGTTATCTTCCTCCTTTGTTCCATTTTCCAGCTATGCTAGGATTGCAAAGGCTACCCAACAAAAAGCTCACAGACTTCTCTTAGAAGTTTCCTCTGGTGAAACACTATGCAAAAAATTAATTGCTTTAAAAAAATTAATTGCTTAATATGCACAAGCATCAGTGACAGCAGATTTGTGGTTTCTGTAAATATGCAGGTATCATTACATTGATGGACATGATTCTAATGCAAATAGAGTCCATCACAGAACTGGGTAAATTAGATACAAGCGCGCTAGCTAAACAGTCCTTATTGCCATCAGCTTAATGCTTCCAATTTTCTACACATTTCTATAGAGAGGCTTATTAGTCCCTGTGCAGAGACTCAGTAATCTCTGAGATAGCACCTTTGTGGCTGTTCAGTGAAGGAAAGCATGCTTCTTGACAAGCCAACTTGCTCAGACTTGACTCAGGAGTGTTCGTATTGTTCCCCATTTCAGAACACGGGCACATTTATAAAATAGCACTTTATCAAAGTCAGAAAGCATGCCGTTTTCAAAAAGTACACTCAAACCAATATTAATTTGCTTTTCGGCAATCAGCAGAAAATATCGTATGTTTAAAGAGACAGGTAAAACCATTGAAATGTTTTGTTTACGTAGTGAAATGACAGCACAACCTGAAACAAATTACCTGTCCAGAAAAAAAACAAAGCACCAACCAGGAAAGACTCCAAAGCCAAGGAACTTTGGTATCTAATACTCTAACAAAGTTCTTTTAGAAAGGTGGCCATCTCAAAGCTATATACAGTAGATCAAATTACATTCAATCCTTGGTCTGTGTATTAATAATTGTAACAATGAGCAACAGTTTTAAATGGGGAGGGAGGGAGGTTTGCACCAGAAGTCCAGCTAGTATAATGAAATTCATGATATAAACACTGAAAAATCTTTTTCCTAATACATATCTAGATAATTGTTCCTATGTTTACACATCTAAGAAGAAAGATTTTTTGACAAATTATGTAACAGCAATTAAAAAATGTTTCAATTGAATTTATTCCTTTTCACATGCACATGAACATACTTTAGTTTTAACAGAAGAAGTTTGTTTGTAATTTTTAGTCACTTAAGACCCCATGAAAAATGTTACTTACCAAAAAAACCCCCAAATTCTAATACACATTCTAATAATCAGTTTTACTGACTGAACTACCTACTCTGCAAACTCTCCACATCCATTTGAATGTTAAAAGATTCATTTAATGAAATATTAATGAAATATAGAAAACGTGTTAAATTTTAAATTTATAATTACAGCAAAGACAAGGAAAAAAAGTCGAGATAATTTCTATACCTGCTTAAAGCTGTGTTTGTATTCCTTGCAAGCAGTTTCAACTGTAAACTTTGTACTAAATATGTTACAAAGTTTTGCACCATAGCCATTGCGTCCACCTGAAAAAACAACATATATTAAGTTTTTTTACAGGAGAACCATATTTATGATATATAGAGAGTATGCCAATAAAGTAAAATGTCCTATATGAGACGAAAGTTGGGCCACATGTCAACAGGTATCAAAGGATGCCAGAGATGTTGTTTCACACTGCCTCCAATCTTGTGCAACTGCTTCTGCCTCAAAACCAAGCAGTTTGCTCCTCTCCCCAAGTCCAGGATGCTCCCATTGCTTCCCTTATGCTAATATACCAGTTGCTTACTGAAAGGCAAGTGACCTCAACACCCTGATCCAGCTGAAAACTAGGTCATCATCAGACCCAAATCATTCAGCAACTGCACATCATAATGTGGGCAAAACATATGGGGTATGATAGAACAGAACTAACTTTCATTCACGACCTAAATTGGGGTTACTTCACATTTAGGATAAAAAATCATGTCCCAATCTATTAAATTTATTTTTTCCCATCATTTTTAAAGCACAAATTTTTAAATGATTGCATCATAATAACTGCATTAAAATATGAAGATACTGTTTGTTACTGAATAATAAGCACTGATATTAAAGATGTAAAAGTAAAGTTCTCTGTAAACATTGATATTAAAAAAGAAAAACTAAGATTTTTTTAAGTCATTTTACTCTAACAGAGTGCTATAGGAAAGGTGACTAAGTGATCATCTGCTATGAAATGGAATAGAAAAAGTAAGAAGAGAAAACATACAGAAAAGCAAACAATAGCTTAATTAAATAAAACAAAGGATGTTAAATAGTCTTGCCTGTAACTTTTTTCTCATCATCATCGTAGTTGCTGGATGTTAGCAGCTGCCCAAAGATTAAAGCAGGTACATATACTTTTTCTACTTTGTGTTCCACAACTGGTATACCCTTTCCATTATTCCATATGCTGATAATGTTTGATTCCCTATAAAATAGTGAAGACATTAAGGCCATTAATGTTATCTTTAAAACAGACTCCTTCGCACATTTTACCTGTTTAAATAACTACATAAAATACAATAAAAGGCCATATTCTTACCATATTTATTCACAGCTCTATCAATTTTAATTACAAAAAAACACTTCTTTGTGCTTACTAGATGGCTTAGAAGAAGGAGCATTAGTGCCCATACATAACAGTATATCATATCACAGAAATAACCCCTAAGAATCTGTTTGAAGAGCTTTCCCTACTAACATGATCTGCCACAGAATGCTGAAGTTAAGTGATAGAATTATACTTAAGTTAGAGACGTAGCTTTTTAGGTTTCATTGAAGTCCACCTAGACACAGCCAAGTTATCATCTGTTTAAAACTGTTATTTCCAAGTTATTGTAAACATTGGAACTTACTTTATGTATCAATGCCAAAATCCATCAACATCTGGTATCGTTAATATTTGCAGCTCTCATACAGAGTTTTTATTTCAGAGTATTAGAGAGTTCAAAATCATGACAGGTCAGGCAGATTTACACTACCATTTCCCTCCCACTCCATAATAAGAACAATTTGGTCAACAGAAACTGATAATGCACTGAAAACTTGCAGAAAAATTACTTCTTAGCGTATTTATCCTAAAGATTAGGTGTGAAAATTAGGTCTCTAAAAATTTTATTACTCACTGAATGGGTACTACTAAAGGAACCCAATCAACATCTGTTTAACTACAATACTTCTCATTAGGAAATATCTCTTTTAGTATTCAATTTTGAAAAACAGTAGTAATGATACATTTGCAATCTGCAGTTTCAATGAGATATAGCTAATTCAAACATAACCTCATCCTAACACTAAGGAAGTTAACACAGAAGTTCAAGAGGTACAAAAATGTTATGAAATCTCAAGGTTGGTATTTATGAGTAACCTGGATGCTTATGGTTATACACTGCAAAGCTTGCATCTAATAATCAATTTTACATATTCTGGTTTTAAGTTTCAATCAGTCAAATATTAACAAGTAGTTTAGGAAAGCAAATTATTAAAAATTCAGAATGGTAGTATTTACTGTTAACCACTTTTAATTCACCTTTTAATCTTAAAATATTAAGCTAATAAAAATAATTCCAAAAATATTATTTTGTTTTTAATAAATCCAATTTCATTCAGTAAAATCATTTGTACAAATCTGAACTACAGTAGCATCAGCAGGGAAAGTAAAAGAAAACATGCTTTTACTTACGGGTCAATGGATATTTTAATACAAGTCATATTCTTGTCCCTCTGCTTATTGTCAGCAGCATTTACTATGAAACAAAGTAGCACAAATCAACACCTTCTAGAAACAATAATTAATTACTCAATCTGTAAAACTGATTATATACATATTCCACCACAAGTTGCAATGGTCCAGGTATTTCTTAATCTCATATCTGTTTGTATATTCTGTGTCTTATGACTGAGGTCTATAAATATGTCCAAGTATCTGCAAGTTATTTTTCAACCTTCTTATAATTACTGACTATTTCTAGCAGTTAGATTATCTTATAAATAAATATAGAAGTGTATTTTGTGAGCTTGTTCTCATAACTGCTCTTAGCATACAGAGCACTTAGTTCTTCTGTTGCTGCCCTTCTGGTGTCTGGATATTTATTACACATATTACACCATGTATGTTAAAAAAAACTAGGAAATTATATGCATCACCAGATCAGTTGACACATCCTTTTCCTACTGAAACCCAATCCTGAAAAAGTCACATCCCCTAAGGAGTGCTTTGGTTGCAGCAAAAGTTATCTCTGAAGAGCCTGTAAGACTTATAACTAACAGTTTTAAGTTAGTTCCTAAACAGTTTACCCAGTTCAGAATCAAAAGAGGCATAACCGGAAGTTAACATTTGATCAGAATTTAATTTAACTGCACTCCAATGTATATTTACGACAAACAACAGAAATCAGTAATGTGACTATGGCCATTAACCACAAAAAAACATTACAATCATTTTCAGCATTTGTCTCATCACCCATGAAACAGACCAAAACAAAACCCAAAGCCATCAAAGGATATGAAGATAAATCCATTAAAATTGAAATATCTTAATAGATTATAAGGATCTCAATATAAGATCAGATATTTTGAGGTGCTTTTGCTAAAATCATTAAGTGCAGCTTCATTAAAAAGTAAGCAGAGTTACAATGTCCAATTTTCGTAATGTTATCACACCGACCCCTAGCTCTCAAATCACCGACCCCTAGCTCTGTGGAGCACTTATCAGGGCTACACAAAGAAGCACTGAGTCGTACAGTACTATGACAATGATATGATACTGATCTTCCTTTTTAATGGGACAAAATCAAAGTGACTCCCTCCCATGAAAAGCCCATAGAACTGGCACTCAAAAATGAGCTCACAAAAGATTTTCATTCCCGTATTTCTCAGTAATGAGTAAAAAAACAAAAATAAAAAATCATTCTTTTCCATCTGGACAAGATATAGTCTTTATTGCTTCCAAGACAGCAAAGCTGTAAAGCATAATTATAGAGGTGTGGATAAGTGCTGAATCCAATAAAGGTCATGCCAAAATTTGCATTGACCTCAATAGAGCATAATTTAGTTTACAATGTAATCCCACCAATCTTTACAACATAACTTAATAAAAACTGATTAGTCCAAAAATTCATGCCAATTAACCCAAAATATCAGTTCAGCAGACAGCACGCTTCAGATGTTGCACACCTCTTCTGCTGGTTAGTCTTCAATGTGTGCCTGTCACCAAGAGAATATCATAAACTAGTAAAGTCATAGTGACTCAGGGACTTAAGACAGAATTTTCTAAAAATCATTTGTTTGTGCCTCAGTCACCGTGCTTTTAAATAGCAGTGTGATACTTATTAATTTTAAAACTGTCTGAAGTCCAGAAATGATCCGTGTAAGAATCACCATCACCACCACTATCATTCTGTACAGAAGGAAATAACTTTAATGATTCACAAGATGATGATTTAAGTTAACACTTTCTGTTGTCTTCTTTTGGAAGAATAATCTTTCAAACATTACTTAAAACTGTGGCCTTGATCAACTTTTCAGATTAAAAATCTTGCAAGAGTATTAATCATAAAAATAAAAAATGACCTAGTTTGGACATTCAGTAACAAATATTTACACTGTCTTACAAGTTCAACTGAAAACACTCTTCCCTCTTCAAACTGTTCTGTAGTGCTGGAATGCACTAGAATTTTCATGCACTGCAGTTTAGTGGCACTCAAAGTCGGTGATTTAAACTTAGATACAAATTAATGTGCTTTGAGAGCTCTCAGAAAAGTACATACTCCACAATGCTAAAGCAGTGTTATTGTTAAAAACACTTACCAAGGATTTCATCAAAGATCTTGTACAAGCCTGGAACAAAGGTAACTTCTCTGCAATTCATTCCTACATCTTCATCATAAACCCACATTAACTACATGTAAACAACAACAAAAAAATATTTACTTGTCTTGGTAATCCAGTCTATCATTCTATAAGTTCTATTTACTTCAGAACTTTACTCTTCCAATCTGATTGCTGCTGTCATATGAAACAAATGCAGAAGCAGAAGTTTGTCAAAAATTACAGCTGTACCCACAAAGATTTCCATAATGAAAATTCATTATTTTCTGCTTGATGGGGAACTCCAACAATATAGACAGTGAAGTTTGAAGTATTTTGCAACTTCATAAAAACAGCTGAAAAACGTGCCAGCAGGAGGCTTAAACTCTCTGTTCTCTAACTAAACAAACACACCAAAGCATTTTTGGACCTAGAACAAATGCTACTTACAAAAATGTATACATATATATTTGCGTGCATATAGGCATGTTTGTAAACACACACATACACACATATAACAATGTATTTACACACACAGGTGTGTGTTTATGTTTTGACTGAACAATTTCTAAGCATGTTTTTTCAGGTGAATGAAGCACCTATTAAAAAAGTCTTCTCTTGACTCCTTCATACATATGCTTACATAAACACACCCACAGTTTTTAGCACGAGAATTCAGAATACTCAGAAATGCAGAGATTTGACTATTTATTAAGCAGAATAGTCACTTCCCTATTAAACAACAAAAACTATTAAGACAATAAACTTAGTGACACTTACCTGAGTTAATGGTTCAACTGAACCAATGTAGGTATCTGGACGGAGGAGGATGTGCTCAAGCTGAGTCTTTTTCTGATAAACTCTCTCAACAGACATCTTCTTTGAAGTGTCATTTTTATTAATGCTTTCTGAGTCTTCCTTTTTTGAAGCACTGATCTGATTATCAAATAGTGTCTAAAAAAGAGAACCACACCAACAATCAACCTCATACATTGAATCTGTCACTCTCAAGATACAAACAAAACCTGACAGAGATTTAAATTACAATCAAAACTTGTCATGTAATGTAAATGTGAATTTTGCAGATGTATTAAGATCAAGCTATCCTCTCAACAGAAAAAATTCAACAGATTACGTGACAGTTTCTTAACAAATTGTCACATACTCAAACTTTAGTGATTTAATAAGCATGACATACCAAAATAGGGAAACGAGTATATTACAAAAGACGCCCACATCCGCAGGTTAAATATTTATAATACCTATTTTGTGCTTAAGCATTTTAATCCAAACCACTGAATACTATTCTGAGTAACTACAGTAAAATCACTCTTTTGCATGTAGGCATCAGTGATGACAATAGGCAAGAGTTTGGCCCTGAGTAAACCTGAACAGGCCAAATGAGAATCAAATATTCTTTACTACCCAGTCCTGTAACTGACAGCATCCAAAATAAGAGGAGGAAAGAACACTAGAAACCCCTTAATCCTGCAACAGGATTACATGTAGTAGAGTTGGAAACACAACACTAACTCTCATGACTTTTCTTCCAGAGATGATCACATCTCCCACCAAACAGAGAAGTTCCAAAATCCCATGCACGTGTGACTAAAGTGTTTTGGTATCCGAGTTAATTTAGTCTCCACATTGTCATTTGGTCTTAAACTGTGACAACCCAACTACCACCACTCTAAAAAGATTAGCCAAACAAGCACAAGCAAACAAGCAGAAAAGAAACAGGACTTTGCAAATAGATATATTCAACTGATATATGGAAGAGGAGGAACAAGAATTGTTATTAAAGAAGCATTGCCAGTCATTGTAACAGAAATTTTATTTCATTGAAGTAGTTCTGTGAATGACGTCCTGTTTTAAAACTTTCTGACCTTACTGGCTGTACTTTATTATCATCTTTGACATCATACCTCACAGGAGTCACCCTTAGCTCACTTACTGGGTTCCATAGTTCTGTTAGCACTGTTTTACTATCTTCACTTGTTCTAAAGGGATAAGCGATTAGCGGAGAAGAAAACAGTATATTTCTCAGATGAAGAAGTGACTGTTGAAAGAAGGGAAGAGAGGAAATACAATTCATATAGAAAGCAAAAGAATTAAAGGCGTAAAGAACGCCAGAATCTTGTTCTCTTCTATTTGTTCCCAATTCCTAGGCTTCAAGAGGTTTTTCGAGTCGGCTTAGTACATGATGGGCAGTTACCCCATGCCAATTTTTTGGTCGTTACGTACACCATTATTGTATTCTTATGACTGTTCTGAGACTGCTTCTACTTGTACAGCCTCTTAGGACTAGAGTCTAACAATGCATCTAACAACTCAGTAACACATTAACATAGAATAAGAATGAAATCTGAGCCTAATAAATCTAGGCTACAATTTTCCTATCTCTACTAGCTCTACTTGTCCCACAACATGCTTGCAGAAGTCAGTAGATTAGAAGAAGTCCATTTTATTGTGACTGAATGAGTACCTCTCCATTGTGAAAAATTACTAGAATAGAATTATTGGGAAGGGCTTCCTACAAGCCATTGCCTTTAATACCACACCAGGAAACGCATTTCTGTTTTCCAGTCAAAGTATGGGAAAATTTGGAGGAGCTTATACTTTCCAAATTATCATTAAGAAATGTATAGAGCACCAAAAAGTACTTCTGTTGAGATGCTACTGCCAGAATCCTGTCATGCTGACAGAGACTAGACATTATACCTAGACATACTTTGCTGCCAAAAAAAAAGCTAGTCCTGCAGAAATGTCACTTCTTGGGGAATGGCGAGTTTGCTTTAATCCAGCAGTAGTAAGGATCTTCTGTTACTTTACTCCCTGTGACAGCTATGTCTATTATCTTTTAGAACAGGGAGAAAACCACACAAATGATCAGCATAATATTTTTTTTTTCCTATTGAAAAAAAAAAAAAAGGAAAAAAGTAGTCTTAAAGAACTGCATCCCTAAGAGCAAGAAGTCAGGCAAAGGAAGCAGGAAACCTGCATGAAGAAGCAGGGAGCTTCTGGAATAACTCAGATGGAAGAAGGACGTTTATAGAATGTGGAAAAAAAAGGACTGGCCTCTTTGGAGAAATGTAGGAGAACTGTCAGAGTATGCAGGGAGGCAATGAGGGAGGCTAAGGCCTGCTTGGAATTAAACCTGGCAAGGGATGTCAAGGACAATAAGAAGGGCTTCTTCAAGCACATCAGCAGTAAAAAGAAGACTAGGGAAAATGTGGGCCTGCTGCTGAATAAGGTGGGTGCCCTGGTGACAGAGGATGAAGAGAAGGCGGAGCTACTGAATGACTTCTTTGCTTCAGTCTTTACTGCTAAGACCGGCCTTCGAGAACCTCAGACCCTGGAGGTAGGACAGAGATCCTGGAATAAGGAAGACTCTCCTTTCGATCGCGGAGGTTCAGGTTAAAGATCATTTAAGCAAACTTGAGACCCACAAATCCATGGGCCCTGATGGGATGCACCTGTGAGTGCTGAAGGAACTAGCAGATGTTATTGCGAAGCCGCTCTCCATCATCTTTGAATGGCCATGGAGAACAGGAGAGGTGCTTGAGGACTGGAGGAAAGCTAATCTCACGCCAGTCTTCAAAAAGGGCAAGAAGGAGGACCTGGAAAACTACAGCCCAGTCAGCCTCATCTCCATCTCTGGAAAGACAATGGAACAGCTCATTCTGGACATCATCTCTAAGCATGTAGAAGAAAAAAAAGATCATCAGGAGTGGTCAGCACAGATTCACCAAGGGGAAATCATGCTTGACCAATCTGATAGCCTTCTACGATAGGATGACTGGCTGGGTGGATGGGGGGAGAGCAGTGAATGTTGTCTACCTTGACTTAAGCAAGGCTTTTGACACTGTGTCCCATAACACCCTCATAGGTAAGCTAAGGAAGTGTGGGTTAGATGAGAGGACAGTGAGGTAGATTGAGAACTGGCTGAGTGGCAGAGCCCAGTTGGAGGCCTCTAACTAGTGATGTTCCCCAGGGGTCAGTACTGGGTCTAGTCTTACTCAACATATTCATCAACGACCTGGATGAAGGGACAGTGTGCATGCTCAGCACGTTTGCTGATGACACAAAACTGGGAGGAAGGGCTGACACGCCAGAAGGCTGTACCATCATTCAGCACGACCTGGACAGGCTAGAGTGTTGGGCAGTGAGGAACCCGATGAAATTTAAAAAGGGTGAGTGTAGGGTCCTGCAGCTAGGGAGGAATAACTCCATACATCAGTACAGGCTAGGGGCTGACCTGCTGGAAAGCAGCTCTGTTGAGAGAGACCTTGGAGTCATGATGGACAACAAGTTGACCATGAGCCAGCAATGTGCCCTGGTGGCCAAGGCAGGCAATGGTCTCCTGGGGTACATTAAAAAGAGCATGGCCAGCAGGTCAGGAAGATCATATTCTCCCTCTACTCCGCCCTGGTGAGGCCACATCTGGAGTACTGTGTCCAGTTCTAGGCCCTCCAATTCAAGAAGGACAGGGAACTACAGGAGAGAGTCCAGCAGAGATGATCAAAGGAATGGAGCACCTCTCTTTTGATTAAAAGTTGAGAGACTTGAGTCTGTTTAGCCTGGAGAAGACTGAGAAGGGATCTCATTGATGCTTATAAATATCTAAAGGTTAGGTGTCAAGAAGATGGGGTCTGGCTCTTCTCAGTGGTGTCTGGTGACAGGGCAAGGGGCAGTGGACACAAGCTGGAACACAGGAAGTTCTGTTTGAACATGCGGAAAAACTTTACTTTGAGGGTGACAGAGCAAGGGAAGAGGCTGCCCAGAGACGTTGTGGAGTCTCTTCTGGAGATATTCAAAACCTGCCTGGATGCATTCCTGTCCAGCCGGCTCTAGGGTCTTGAATTAGATGATCTCTGAAGGTCCTTCCAGCCCCTACAATTTCATGATTCTGTAATTCTATAGTTTTTACTAAGTCATCACAAACACCTTTTCAGTATGCTCTACTTAAACATTTAAATTTCATTGTTATAGAACAGGACAGATTTTATTTGTACAATCCTCCAAGTACAGTATGTCTTCTGTATGCAAAAAATACTTATGTTATAAACATTCAGAATTTATTTAACTTACACACTATGGAAATGTAAGCATAAAAATAAATACCAGAAAGCATTCAACTACATAAACTAATGTTATTATACAGGCATGCAAGCATCAGAAGCGTGCAGAGCTGCAGTTTCCCACACTAAGCCTTTTGGGCTGTGCTGTACTCTGAAGCAGAAGACCAGCTCTGAATCCCTGCATCTTTATCGCGAACGGACATTTTTAGAGTTCAATAGAGTTCAAGTGAAATTTAGATCTCATCCCAAAAAAGAAAAAAATAGAAAAAATCTTCACCACCAAATCCATGACAGACACATGGCCACAAACATCCTCCACAGTCTTTCCACTACGTTTTCCTTGGTATCTTAAAAAAAAACAACCACCAACTCAACCAACCCCCAAAAAAACCCAATAATAAAAAAAAAAAGAATTGAAAAGTGCTTTCATCTGCTGAGTATCTACTACTTAAAATGAAAGTAAATGCAGCAGGAGAGCCCCCCCACCCCCCCGTTTTTCTTTTTGGGTGGGGTGGTGGTTTGGGGTTTTTTTTGGTTAAACTGAGCAAGCACTAAACTGCAGTGTTGTTAAACTGACAATCTCTTCTGTATATTTTGGAATTGTCTCAAGAATGCCTTTTGTATTCTGTCCTGTATGAAAGATCTCATATTGTTAGAGCTCCAATAACACTTCTCAAAACAGCACCAGCTGTTGTTTCATGAGAAAACTGCTAAAGATAATTAACAAAGAGTCACAATGGACTTAAGTCTTCTGCTTCACAGTGAGTCCGGTTTTTGTTTGTTTGTTAACAGGTTACCTAATTTTCAAAGTCTGGTTTGCAATCTTAATGTTGTCAATTTTGAATTTTTTTTTTAGACAGTTTGACTTTTCCAACATTCCTGTGACATTCATGACTTTGCAGATTCTTGATAGTCTTTCAGCCTTTCTAACCCCTCAGACTGATGACAAATATACGCATCCACATACATGTAAGTCAGCAAGATCACCATCCTTAAGAAGTCTGGAATGCTATAATCTATTGCACTGTGCATCCTTTATAGACATGCACTTACACTTCACACTGCGAATTCAGATGTAACAAACATCTTAAACACCCTTAACACACAGCGTAGTGATAACTGTATGCAAAAACCATACTGATTCTCAGTTGATATCAGTTACTGCTCAGTTTACTACATGAAGTCTACTGTGTATGCTATCACAACCATGTGTTATTACAGAAGCTGCTTTCTCCAGTATGATTGCAATGATTGTGGAGTTTCTCTTTGGGAGTTGTTTTTGTTATCCATTTATGTAGTACTGTGTGAAAGCTATAATAATTCTTCCCTTTTGAAATCTCAAGAATCAGAACTCAAGTAGTCTTTAATAGACAATAGTTTGGCAACAAGACTTTTACTGTCTACCTTCAACCGAAGAACTCTCATATTTGGTTTTGGCATCTTCTTTCTTCCCAGATTGCAATTTTTTTTTTCCTTTTTGCAGTCTCCTCCATTGAAATTTCTGCATATATCAGAGCATGCATGACATCCATATTATGTCAGAGACTTTTATTGCCTTTTTTAATGAAAAATGGATCATGTAGTCTTCCTTTGTGTTTTGAAATCACAGTGAGTCACCATGCTGAGTTTGGTTACTTATGCTGCAAACACCTGTAGTTCAACATGCTAAATTTCAACACACATTTGATAGGAAAAGTTTGGCAGCCCCACAGAAAAGCTATTGCTATCTAAATAGACAATAAAATGTAAAGCTAGAACAAAGAACTTAGGTTTCAGCATCAGTTTCAATGTTGCCATAACAGGAATATATATCTTTATCTTTCTTTACTTCAAGGAAAAGCTTTACTTTTATTTAAGTAGCTGAATTTCACACTGTCAGAAGTAGTTGAAAATCCTGAAAAATGTGAATGTCTCCCCACTTACACGGACTTAATCCTGTATTGGCCACTGTCACCTTCTCCTCCACACTGTAAACTATGTCCAAACAACACTAACCCAATCTCCTTCCATGACAAGGTGACCCACTTAGTGGATGAGGGAAAGGCTGTGGATATTGTCTACCTAGACTTTAGTAAAGACTATGACACCGTTTCCCACACCATTCTCCTGGAGAAACTGGTGGCTTGTGGCTTGGACAGGCATACTCTTCGCTGCATGAAAAACTGGCTGGCTGGCCGGGCCCAAAGAGCTGTGGCAAACAGAGTTAAACCCAGTAGGAGGCCAGTCACAAGTGGTGCTCCTCAGGGCTCAGTACTGGGGCCAGTTCTGTTCAGTATGTTTATCAATGATCTGGATGAGGGCATCGAGTGCACCCTCAGTAAGTCTGCAGATGACATCAAGTCGGGCAGGAGAGGGAAGGCAGGCTCTAGAGAGGGATCTGAACAGGCTGGATTGATGGACTTAGGCCAACTATATGAAGTTCAACAAAGCTAAGTGCCTGGTCCTGCACTTGGGTCACAAGAACCTCAAGCAGCGCTAGAGGCTTGGGGAAGTGTGGCTGGAAAGCAGCCCAGTGGAAGAGGACCCAGGGGTACTGGTTGACAGCCAGCTGAGTAAGAGCCAGCAGTGTGCCCAGGTGGCCAAGAAGGTCAATAGCATCCTGGCATACATCAGAAATAGTGTGGTCAGCAAGGCTAGAGAAGTGATTTTCTCCTTGTATTTGGCACTTGTGAGGCCCCACTTCACATACTGTGTTCGGTTTTAGGCCCCTCACCACAAAAAAGACATTGAGGTGCTGGAGCGTGTCCAGAGAAGGGCAATGAAGCTCGTGAAGGGTTTAGAGCACAAGTCTTACAAAGAGCAGCTGGGGGAGCCGGGGATGTTCAGCCTGGAGAAAATGAGGCTTGGGGGAGACCTTATTGCTGTCTCAAACTACCTGAAAGGAGGTTGTAGCAAGGTGGGGGTTGGTAACAAATAATAGAACAAGAGAAAACAGCCTCAAGTAGCATCAGGGGAGGCTCAGGATGGATATCAGGAAAAAATTCTTCACTGAAAGGGTTATCAAGGATTGGAACAGGCCACCCAGGGGTTGAGTCCCCAACCCTGGAGGTATTTAAAAGGTATGTAGATGTGGTGCACAGGGACATGGCTTAGTGGTGGACTTGACAGTGCTAGCTTAATGGTTGGATTTGATGATCTTAAAGGTCTTTTCCAACCTAATTGATTCTGTGATACTAAAAAAACAAACAAACAAAAAAACCAAAACCAAACCCAAAACAATGAAACAAATAGGCAAACAAAAAATCAATTTTTCTTTAGTCTGCCCATTCTTTCTTCCCCATATTAGGTGGGGAAAAAAAGGCCCATTCTCTAGACTGTTCATTTATGCTTGTCTGCTAGAGAAGAGACATCAGTATGTGAACAAGAAGTTACCTTCACCTTGGCTTTGTCTTTTCTGCCTTAAAGGCAAATGAAGCCTTGGGACATAAGAATTTAGAAACTTACATGTCATGTGTCCTACATTCCCTAAAAAAAACTGTAGGATAAGCACATTTAGTGGGACAAGAGAGTAAGTTTTGAGTGTAATTAAGCTGTAAAACCTAGGGAGGTTAATTAAGTAATGAAATCCAGGGAGTAGTAGATTTTCTACCATTTACAGTTCAAAACAAACTGCCTCTTCTGAGGAAGACGTGCTATACATCAAACAAGTTTATACATGCAATATGGTAATCCTAGGTAGTTTTATGGGTAACACACACTCGATTGTAGTGTGGTGTTACATATTGAATCATAATGGCCTTAGAAAAATGATGAATACATTGTTACCTAAAAATTTTGCAGTTTTCCCAAAGAAAACTCAGGCTGAGAATGCCTCCCACCATGAAAACAAAACTGGAGGGAGTTTCAAAACAAACCGCTCTCCTGCTGTGTTTAACAAATGGTTTGGCCATCCTGCCAAGATTAAAACACACAAAAGTAACAGTTCTCTATTACCACAGCAAATTTCCATAGAGCATTGCATACCATTAGCGGCATGAACTACACCTTTCTCTAGTATCCTCCACAAAGCTGACTGTAGAAAGGAGTTCCCAATAAACTCACCCAGAACTAGTCTCACACCAGTGAGACAAGTTCGTTTATTTTAAGCTCCTAAATTTTTTATCTCCTGGTTTGGACAATTTGCTCTGGGCTCTGAAAGCATCATGTCAGAGTTTTGTGTTGATGATTCAATTATTCTATAACTTGAGGATGGTCAGACTTTCCCATTACAGAAAAACACAACAGTCAATTGCTGCCAAAAGGGAAAAATCCTTTCTTTCTTCTCTCCTCCCCTGCTTCTCCGCTTCATATAGGGGAATCACACCAACCTCATAATAAACCAGTTCAAGGAGCAAACAGAGCCTTCCCCTCATTTTTCATCAACTAGAAGCGATCAGTTACCTGCTGGCTCATTTTTTTGAGCAAGCTTCATAGAGAATCAGATAAGAACTGGTGCAACAAAAAGAGCAGAAACATGCAGCTAAAATAACAAACCCCCCCATACTTTTCAGCAGATACCATTAGATTTCTTAGTTGCACCACTAAATTATATTTTTAGAATTACATAGCTTCATCTTCCTATTAAATAGCAAAACAAAATAATCATCCTTATTTTAGGACTATTAATGCACAATATAGTAGCACAGTAGGCTTAAATGAAAATTTAGGGATTTGCTTTCTCTACCAGACTTTTCAAAAGTGAATACCACTACTCTTGTGCAAATACATATGCTCACTATAATTGCTTCTGACCAGAAAATTACATTTAGTTTTAAATATGAATTCACTTATATTTATATTAAATTACTACAGCAACAGTTCTGCTTTTTTTTTTTTTTGTATAGAACTGATAAGAAATAAGAAATAGAAACAACAAAGCCAAGAAAAAACACCAGCCAAAAAGACAGGGGGAAATAAAGAACAAATAATGAGCAAGCAAAAGCCAAAAATTAGGATTCTACATTTTAGGCAGAGTATGCATCTGAAAAGACTGGAGAAGACGTAAAGTGGGTGAATTGATGGGAGACAGTAGCTGTGTTCTCAACTTCATGTAGAAAATAGAGATTTAAAAAAAAAAAAGAGAGAGAGGGGAAGTAAAAAAAAATGGCTTAAGATGGTAAATATTATTAGTCATAATCAAACCAGTACTTGCACTTCAAAGAAACCATCTGTGGTTTCTGTCCGCCTCTAGAGTCACCTACTAAACAACAAAAACCACTAGTATTTTTTAGAAGCACCACAGATATAAATATTTTTTCATGCAATGTCCTCTTAAAAAAATGCAACAAAAGCAGAAACAAAAATAACCCAAAGCAAAACCCACCAAAGTTAAAACACAACAGTTTTTATTCACATATGGATGACAGAGTTTCAGCATAGGGAGAGTTCAAGTGAAAGTTGATACAACGTCATCCTGTCACTTTAAAGAAAATTAAATCCATTTCCAAATTGTGAGGAAAAGCTACTACAGGAATAACATTCCACATTAGAATGGCGATTTTAAAATGCATTACTTTTACTCATCACATTACTGAAAACTTAAGCTTATGGGGATATCTCAGTGTATTTTTGTATTTACATTTTTAGCAATTTTTTATCAGGTCTTCAAATATTTTGCTAAAACTAACATTTGAGATATCAAAAATTAGCTACTTACCAGTAACTCTTGTTCTTAGGAGATATTAGTTATTATAACAGTTCCCCATGCCTGAGTCCATTCCTAGTGTGTAGCATTGAGTGAGGGATGTTCAGAGCTCAAAGAACCTTTCAACCATCTCACCAGTAGGTGGCACCTTTACCCACTATAGAAGCATAACAGCCTCTAACTGCCCCAACTGTAAGTACATTTTAATACAAGACAGAAAAAAGAAAAATACCCTCTAAATCTAGAGGGCTGTCAACGATTATTATGACTACTTTATTATGAGAAAGAGCACTAAAACTGCACAACCTTCTTTTCCCAGAAGGTAATCATTATGATTGATTCCCAGTCTTGCAAACTTCAGGATGCAAAGACATCTAATGAAATAGTAACAACTAAAATCTTAAAAACTAAGCTCCGACTGGCTCCCATATACATTCTATTCATACCGTTATCAATAGCCAACAGCCTCAATTAATTCTGAGATAAGCCATATTTAAATCCTATGGACAGATAAATGGTTCATATGGGAAACAAATTCAGAAGTTAATTAGAAATTTGAGGTTTTCATTGAATTAGCTATACAGAAAAATCTCATTTTGTTTTGCATTTGTTTTATATTATATTTATTTTATTAAAATAAATCTGAAAACGTCAAGCTCTGGAACAGTCCTGAATTTCTTGTTCAACTTCAGCAAATTTTACCAGGTTGGGATGCTCAATGCACCCAAGTCTACTATTTGACACTGCATCCGTATTAGCTGAGCATTTCTGCTAAAATGATTATTAGTATTGTATGATTACAATTAGCAGTGCTACCATATTAAAAATATCATTCTATTGCTATGTTAATAACTGATGTTTCTACTACAATTTCTGCTACAGCTACTATTAGAAATTCAGAACTCTGAGAAGACCATGTTTAATCAATTTATATACAAGTCTCACTAAAGGTTATCTGCACAACCATAATAGCTACAAACAATCTTTCAAATGCTGCCTCAGAGCCTGAAGTCAAAACCTGTGGTGGTCTACTCTGGAAAAATTGTGAACAAATGAGGACCTGTCCAAGGTAACAAATTTAGAAGAACAAAACAAGGGAGCTGTGCCTCAACATACTGCCTGACCTTCTACGCACCGCTCAAAAAAAAAAACACCCATCAACCTAAAAAAATCTTATTTGGAATTTAAAGGAAGTTTAAAAAAAATGGAAGAGAAGTTACGACTGGGTCAAATCTATCCAGAAACAGAAATGAAAAGCTTTCAGCAAACAGCGATAAATAACCAAAAAAGAGCTGAAATGAGCTCCTCACCTGTTAGCAGATAAGGGGACAGGCAGTTGACGCAGTTAGTTACTAGCCATTATGTCTCATCAGTGGGTAGTGGCACATCAATTGCTGGTGAGGTGGGTCACCGGCCCCGAACATTCCACATCCAGTCACACACATAAGGCATGGATCGGGAGAGTGGGAAAAACTAGAAATTACAACACTTACCTTTGAAGAATACACAGTACTTTTTCTATGAATTTTCTTAAAGAATATATGATAACAATGTATGTGTAACTGCATGATGGGTGAAAATTGATCCAAAAGTGTCAAATTCAAAATCTTTCGAGTAAGTGTATGCAATGTATTTAACTTAGGAGTCATTAAGTATTCATTTTTTCAAATGCATTTTCTTAACCTGATAAGAAGAAGTTTCTGTACATTGCCAGCTCCTCATAAAGGTATTGTATACATCTTTAAGGTCATGCTATTTTTCTTCTTTATGTTGCATAAAGAGGCCTGAATGAAAACTAAGTTTTAAGCTTTCAACTACCAGATGTGTTTGTTATCCCTAGTTTTGACAAGTATCAGATAAGCATTTAATTAAAATGCACACTTGGAAACTGAATATTCTACAATGAAATAAACGATCCCTCTTCCCACTGAAAGTTGCTTCAGCTACACTGCAAATGACACTGGAAGAAGTTAAGTAGTAAAAGTCATATACCACCAAAATGCTGGCTACACATCACCTACCATTTTGATTAACACTGGTACTTCTGGACACCTGCCTAGACTAGGAACCCCACTTGCTTATGAACCACTTGTGCTACCATTGGAATATTCTTCTGTTTGACTTCTTAAGAAAAGATCTGAGCAAGGAGGGGTTTTAAGTGGCTGGTTACAAATTCTTATCTTTCTCATGTTTTGGGGAAGTTCATAGTTAATATTCCCTAAAAACAGCCTCACCAATTACTAGAATTGCTTGATTGTTATTGTATCACTCATCTGGTGCAATTTGTAAGGAGCAGAAATGACAAAGACTTTCATTCACCAGGGTGGATCCCTGGGTCATACCACACTGGTATAAGTAACAGTTATGCTAATTGTTTTCAGGTGATTGCCTTGGTGCCTGACCACCTCAGCAATTTGAGAAGCACAAAGATTGTAGCAGCATAGCGCTGCTTCATGGTAACTCAATGATATCATTTATCATGAATGATAACATTATGATATAATCACATGATGATCACTACTACTATAGTTACTGATAAGTAAGAGAACACCTAGATCCTCTCATATAGAAACATAAATAAAAGAAAATTAGTCACAACATTTCAGGCCAGTTTTATACATCATAAAGCAATATAAGGAAAGCCATTTTTCATGAACACCAAAAGCCATTTTTGACCTCCAAAACATGCTACTACAGGCTTTAAAGGGGTTTGTATGTTTTTTTAACCTTAATTTCAGAATTATTTCATTATAATATGTGAAAAAAGAAGGAATAAAATTGTTCCAATCATTTCATATTTAATCAATACCATGTATGCTCACGTACAACATCAGTATCACTGATAATGGCTACCTGTGTTTTAAAAGCTAGTGCATAATCAGAAATACTCCTATGAGTGTATTTTGATTGCATTCAATTGCTCTGCCAGATCCTCTCATGCAAAGGATTATCTCACCTACTTATTTTTAGTAACCCAGATGTATATTTTCATCAAATATCTGACAGGGCATAATCTTAGCACACATTTTTATCATTTACATTTTTTATCATTTAATAAAACTACTCACCTTTGTGGTAGCTATACTATTTACAAAGCTGATTTGCTGAAACCCTTTTTCACTTAAAGTGAGGCACACGTCCCATCGTTCATTCACGACTTCATGAATAACTTTGAGCGCAACTCCAGTTTCATCCAGCTTGTCTTTTACGTAAAGATCTACGTAACTGCGAAATCCATTTACCTACAAGTAATGCAGATAACAATTACTATTCTTTGCAAAAAAATACTCAGTACACTTAAAATATTTTAAATGAGGCTCTTACAGGTAATTTCTTCCCATTCAACATGACTTTGACTCCTTTGCATGACCCAGCCAAATCATACGCTCTTCTTGTCATGAGGGCCACAATATCCTTATCAAGTTTTTCCATTTTAAATTTAGATAGATCTGGCTGGAATGTAATGCATGTGTAGTCATCACCATCGAAATGCTTAATCTTGGGTTCGGAGGTCTTCATCATATTGTTCATCCAAGTCTTTGGAAACAAAACATTGCAGATGTTAGTTTACAATACATGTTATCTTCCTCCTTTGTTCCATTTTCCAGCTATGCTAGGATTGCAAAGGCTACCCAACAAAAAGCTCACAGACTTCTCTTAGAAGTTTCCTCTGGTGAAACACTATGCAAAAAATTAATTGCTTTAAAAAAATTAATTGCTTAATATGCACAAGCATCAGTGACAGCAGATTTGTGGTTTCTGTAAATATGCAGGTATCATTACATTGATGGACATGATTCTAATGCAAATAGAGTCCATCACAGAACTGGGTAAATTAGATACAAGCGCGCTAGCTAAACAGTCCTTATTGCCATCAGCTTAATGCTTCCAATTTTCTACACATTTCTATAGAGAGGCTTATTAGTCCCTGTGCAGAGACTCAGTAATCTCTGAGATAGCACCTTTGTGGCTGTTCAGTGAAGGAAAGCATGCTTCTTGACAAGCCAACTTGCTCAGACTTGACTCAGGAGTGTTCGTATTGTTCCCCATTTCAGAACACGGGCACATTTATAAAATAGCACTTTATCAAAGTCAGAAAGCATGCCGTTTTCAAAAAGTACACTCAAACCAATATTAATTTGCTTTTCGGCAATCAGCAGAAAATATCGTATGTTTAAAGAGACAGGTAAAACCATTGAAATGTTTTGTTTACGTAGTGAAATGACAGCACAACCTGAAACAAATTACCTGTCCAGAAAAAAAACAAAGCACCAACCAGGAAAGACTCCAAAGCCAAGGAACTTTGGTATCTAATACTCTAACAAAGTTCTTTTAGAAAGGTGGCCATCTCAAAGCTATATACAGTAGATCAAATTACATTCAATCCTTGGTCTGTGTATTAATAATTGTAACAATGAGCAACAGTTTTAAATGGGGAGGGAGGGAGGTTTGCACCAGAAGTCCAGCTAGTATAATGAAATTCATGATATAAACACTGAAAAATCTTTTTCCTAATACATATCTAGATAATTGTTCCTATGTTTACACATCTAAGAAGAAAGATTTTTTGACAAATTATGTAACAGCAATTAAAAAATGTTTCAATTGAATTTATTCCTTTTCACATGCACATGAACATACTTTAGTTTTAACAGAAGAAGTTTGTTTGTAATTTTTAGTCACTTAAGACCCCATGAAAAATGTTACTTACCAAAAAAACCCCCAAATTCTAATACACATTCTAATAATCAGTTTTACTGACTGAACTACCTACTCTGCAAACTCTCCACATCCATTTGAATGTTAAAAGATTCATTTAATGAAATATTAATGAAATATAGAAAACGTGTTAAATTTTAAATTTATAATTACAGCAAAGACAAGGAAAAAAAGTCGAGATAATTTCTATACCTGCTTAAAGCTGTGTTTGTATTCCTTGCAAGCAGTTTCAACTGTAAACTTTGTACTAAATATGTTACAAAGTTTTGCACCATAGCCATTGCGTCCACCTGAAAAAACAACATATATTAAGTTTTTTTACAGGAGAACCATATTTATGATATATAGAGAGTATGCCAATAAAGTAAAATGTCCTATATGAGACGAAAGTTGGGCCACATGTCAACAGGTATCAAAGGATGCCAGAGATGTTGTTTCACACTGCCTCCAATCTTGTGCAACTGCTTCTGCCTCAAAACCAAGCAGTTTGCTCCTCTCCCCAAGTCCAGGATGCTCCCATTGCTTCCCTTATGCTAATATACCAGTTGCTTACTGAAAGGCAAGTGACCTCAACACCCTGATCCAGCTGAAAACTAGGTCATCATCAGACCCAAATCATTCAGCAACTGCACATCATAATGTGGGCAAAACATATGGGGTATGATAGAACAGAACTAACTTTCATTCACGACCTAAATTGGGGTTACTTCACATTTAGGATAAAAAATCATGTCCCAATCTATTAAATTTATTTTTTCCCATCATTTTTAAAGCACAAATTTTTAAATGATTGCATCATAATAACTGCATTAAAATATGAAGATACTGTTTGTTACTGAATAATAAGCACTGATATTAAAGATGTAAAAGTAAAGTTCTCTGTAAACATTGATATTAAAAAAGAAAAACTAAGATTTTTTTAAGTCATTTTACTCTAACAGAGTGCTATAGGAAAGGTGACTAAGTGATCATCTGCTATGAAATGGAATAGAAAAAGTAAGAAGAGAAAACATACAGAAAAGCAAACAATAGCTTAATTAAATAAAACAAAGGATGTTAAATAGTCTTGCCTGTAACTTTTTTCTCATCATCATCGTAGTTGCTGGATGTTAGCAGCTGCCCAAAGATTAAAGCAGGTACATATACTTTTTCTACTTTGTGTTCCACAACTGGTATACCCTTTCCATTATTCCATATGCTGATAATGTTTGATTCCCTATAAAATAGTGAAGACATTAAGGCCATTAATGTTATCTTTAAAACAGACTCCTTCGCACATTTTACCTGTTTAAATAACTACATAAAATACAATAAAAGGCCATATTCTTACCATATTTATTCACAGCTCTATCAATTTTAATTACAAAAAAACACTTCTTTGTGCTTACTAGATGGCTTAGAAGAAGGAGCATTAGTGCCCATACATAACAGTATATCATATCACAGAAATAACCCCTAAGAATCTGTTTGAAGAGCTTTCCCTACTAACATGATCTGCCACAGAATGCTGAAGTTAAGTGATAGAATTATACTTAAGTTAGAGACGTAGCTTTTTAGGTTTCATTGAAGTCCACCTAGACACAGCCAAGTTATCATCTGTTTAAAACTGTTATTTCCAAGTTATTGTAAACATTGGAACTTACTTTATGTATCAATGCCAAAATCCATCAACATCTGGTATCGTTAATATTTGCAGCTCTCATACAGAGTTTTTATTTCAGAGTATTAGAGAGTTCAAAATCATGACAGGTCAGGCAGATTTACACTACCATTTCCCTCCCACTCCATAATAAGAACAATTTGGTCAACAGAAACTGATAATGCACTGAAAACTTGCAGAAAAATTACTTCTTAGCGTATTTATCCTAAAGATTAGGTGTGAAAATTAGGTCTCTAAAAATTTTATTACTCACTGAATGGGTACTACTAAAGGAACCCAATCAACATCTGTTTAACTACAATACTTCTCATTAGGAAATATCTCTTTTAGTATTCAATTTTGAAAAACAGTAGTAATGATACATTTGCAATCTGCAGTTTCAATGAGATATAGCTAATTCAAACATAACCTCATCCTAACACTAAGGAAGTTAACACAGAAGTTCAAGAGGTACAAAAATGTTATGAAATCTCAAGGTTGGTATTTATGAGTAACCTGGATGCTTATGGTTATACACTGCAAAGCTTGCATCTAATAATCAATTTTACATATTCTGGTTTTAAGTTTCAATCAGTCAAATATTAACAAGTAGTTTAGGAAAGCAAATTATTAAAAATTCAGAATGGTAGTATTTACTGTTAACCACTTTTAATTCACCTTTTAATCTTAAAATATTAAGCTAATAAAAATAATTCCAAAAATATTATTTTGTTTTTAATAAATCCAATTTCATTCAGTAAAATCATTTGTACAAATCTGAACTACAGTAGCATCAGCAGGGAAAGTAAAAGAAAACATGCTTTTACTTACGGGTCAATGGATATTTTAATACAAGTCATATTCTTGTCCCTCTGCTTATTGTCAGCAGCATTTACTATGAAACAAAGTAGCACAAATCAACACCTTCTAGAAACAATAATTAATTACTCAATCTGTAAAACTGATTATATACATATTCCACCACAAGTTGCAATGGTCCAGGTATTTCTTAATCTCATATCTGTTTGTATATTCTGTGTCTTATGACTGAGGTCTATAAATATGTCCAAGTATCTGCAAGTTATTTTTCAACCTTCTTATAATTACTGACTATTTCTAGCAGTTAGATTATCTTATAAATAAATATAGAAGTGTATTTTGTGAGCTTGTTCTCATAACTGCTCTTAGCATACAGAGCACTTAGTTCTTCTGTTGCTGCCCTTCTGGTGTCTGGATATTTATTACACATATTACACCATGTATGTTAAAAAAAACTAGGAAATTATATGCATCACCAGATCAGTTGACACATCCTTTTCCTACTGAAACCCAATCCTGAAAAAGTCACATCCCCTAAGGAGTGCTTTGGTTGCAGCAAAAGTTATCTCTAAAGAGCCTGTAAGACTTATAACTAACAGTTTTAAGTTAGTTCCTAAACAGTTTACCCAGTTCAGAATCAAAAGAGGCATAACCGGAAGTTAACATTTGATCAGAATTTAATTTAACTGCACTCCAATGTATATTTACGACAAACAACAGAAATCAGTAATGTGACTATGGCCATTAACCACAAAAAAACATTACAATCATTTTCAGCATTTGTCTCATCACCCATGAAACAGACCAAAACAAAACCCAAAGCCATCAAAGGATATGAAGATAAATCCATTAAAATTGAAATATCTTAATAGATTATAAGGATCTCAATATAAGATCAGATATTTTGAGGTGCTTTTGCTAAAATCATTAAGTGCAGCTTCATTAAAAAGTAAGCAGAGTTACAATGTCCAATTTTCGTAATGTTATCACACCGACCCCTAGCTCTCAAATCACCGACCCCTAGCTCTGTGGAGCACTTATCAGGGCTACACAAAGAAGCACTGAGTCGTACAGTACTATGACAATGATATGATACTGATCTTCCTTTTTAATGGGACAAAATCAAAGTGACTCCCTCCCATGAAAAGCCCATAGAACTGGCACTCAAAAATGAGCTCACAAAAGATTTTCATTCCCGTATTTCTCAGTAATGAGTAAAAAAACAAAAATAAAAAATCATTCTTTTCCATCTGGACAAGATATAGTCTTTATTGCTTCCAAGACAGCAAAGCTGTAAAGCATAATTATAGAGGTGTGGATAAGTGCTGAATCCAATAAAGGTCATGCCAAAATTTGCATTGACCTCAATAGAGCATAATTTAGTTTACAATGTAATCCCACCAATCTTTACAACATAACTTAATAAAAACTGATTAGTCCAAAAATTCATGCCAATTAACCCAAAATATCAGTTCAGCAGACAGCACGCTTCAGATGTTGCACACCTCTTCTGCTGGTTAGTCTTCAATGTGTGCCTGTCACCAAGAGAATATCATAAACTAGTAAAGTCATAGTGACTCAGGGACTTAAGACAGAATTTTCTAAAAATCATTTGTTTGTGCCTCAGTCACCGTGCTTTTAAATAGCAGTGTGATACTTATTAATTTTAAAACTGTCTGAAGTCCAGAAATGATCCGTGTAAGAATCACCATCACCACCACTATCATTCTGTACAGAAGGAAATAACTTTAATGATTCACAAGATGATGATTTAAGTTAACACTTTCTGTTGTCTTCTTTTGGAAGAATAATCTTTCAAACATTACTTAAAACTGTGGCCTTGATCAACTTTTCAGATTAAAAATCTTGCAAGAGTATTAATCATAAAAATAAAAAATGACCTAGTTTGGACATTCAGTAACAAATATTTACACTGTCTTACAAGTTCAACTGAAAACACTCTTCCCTCTTCAAACTGTTCTGTAGTGCTGGAATGCACTAGAATTTTCATGCACTGCAGTTTAGTGGCACTCAAAGTCGGTGATTTAAACTTAGATACAAATTAATGTGCTTTGAGAGCTCTCAGAAAAGTACATACTCCACAATGCTAAAGCAGTGTTATTGTTAAAAACACTTACCAAGGATTTCATCAAAGATCTTGTACAAGCCTGGAACAAAGGTAACTTCTCTGCAATTCATTCCTACATCTTCATCATAAACCCACATTAACTACATGTAAACAACAACAAAAAAATATTTACTTGTCTTGGTAATCCAGTCTATCATTCTATAAGTTCTATTTACTTCAGAACTTTACTCTTCCAATCTGATTGCTGCTGTCATATGAAACAAATGCAGAAGCAGAAGTTTGTCAAAAATTACAGCTGTACCCACAAAGATTTCCATAATGAAAATTCATTATTTTCTGCTTGATGGGGAACTCCAACAATATAGACAGTGAAGTTTGAAGTATTTTGCAACTTCATAAAAACAGCTGAAAAACGTGCCAGCAGGAGGCTTAAACTCTCTGTTCTCTAACTAAACAAACACACCAAAGCATTTTTGGACCTAGAACAAATGCTACTTACAAAAATGTATACATATATATTTGCGTGCATATAGGCATGTTTGTAAACACACACATACACACATATAACAATGTATTTACACACACAGGTGTGTGTTTATGTTTTGACTGAACAATTTCTAAGCATGTTTTTTCAGGTGAATGAAGCACCTATTAAAAAAGTCTTCTCTTGACTCCTTCATACATATGCTTACATAAACACACCCACAGTTTTTAGCACGAGAATTCAGAATACTCAGAAATGCAGAGATTTGACTATTTATTAAGCAGAATAGTCACTTCCCTATTAAACAACAAAAACTATTAAGACAATAAACTTAGTGACACTTACCTGAGTTAATGGTTCAACTGAACCAATGTAGGTATCTGGACGGAGGAGGATGTGCTCAAGCTGAGTCTTTTTCTGATAAACTCTCTCAACAGACATCTTCTTTGAAGTGTCATTTTTATTAATGCTTTCTGAGTCTTCCTTTTTTGAAGCACTGATCTGATTATCAAATAGTGTCTAAAAAAGAGAACCACACCAACAATCAACCTCATACATTGAATCTGTCACTCTCAAGATACAAACAAAACCTGACAGAGATTTAAATTACAATCAAAACTTGTCATGTAATGTAAATGTGAATTTTGCAGATGTATTAAGATCAAGCTATCCTCTCAACAGAAAAAATTCAACAGATTACGTGACAGTTTCTTAACAAATTGTCACATACTCAAACTTTAGTGATTTAATAAGCATGACATACCAAAATAGGGAAACGAGTATATTACAAAAGACGCCCACATCCGCAGGTTAAATATTTATAATACCTATTTTGTGCTTAAGCATTTTAATCCAAACCACTGAATACTATTCTGAGTAACTACAGTAAAATCACTCTTTTGCATGTAGGCATCAGTGATGACAATAGGCAAGAGTTTGGCCCTGAGTAAACCTGAACAGGCCAAATGAGAATCAAATATTCTTTACTACCCAGTCCTGTAACTGACAGCATCCAAAATAAGAGGAGGAAAGAACACTAGAAACCCCTTAATCCTGCAACAGGATTACATGTAGTAGAGTTGGAAACACAACACTAACTCTCATGACTTTTCTTCCAGAGATGATCACATCTCCCACCAAACAGAGAAGTTCCAAAATCCCATGCACGTGTGACTAAAGTGTTTTGGTATCCGAGTTAATTTAGTCTCCACATTGTCATTTGGTCTTAAACTGTGACAACCCAACTACCACCACTCTAAAAAGATTAGCCAAACAAGCACAAGCAAACAAGCAGAAAAGAAACAGGACTTTGCAAATAGATATATTCAACTGATATATGGAAGAGGAGGAACAAGAATTGTTATTAAAGAAGCATTGCCAGTCATTGTAACAGAAATTTTATTTCATTGAAGTAGTTCTGTGAATGACGTCCTGTTTTAAAACTTTCTGACCTTACTGGCTGTACTTTATTATCATCTTTGACATCATACCTCACAGGAGTCACCCTTAGCTCACTTACTGGGTTCCATAGTTCTGTTAGCACTGTTTTACTATCTTCACTTGTTCTAAAGGGATAAGCGATTAGCGGAGAAGAAAACAGTATATTTCTCAGATGAAGAAGTGACTGTTGAAAGAAGGGAAGAGAGGAAATACAATTCATATAGAAAGCAAAAGAATTAAAGGCGTAAAGAACGCCAGAATCTTGTTCTCTTCTATTTGTTCCCAATTCCTAGGCTTCAAGAGGTTTTTCGAGTCGGCTTAGTACATGATGGGCAGTTACCCCATGCCAATTTTTTGGTCGTTACGTACACCATTATTGTATTCTTATGACTGTTCTGAGACTGCTTCTACTTGTACAGCCTCTTAGGACTAGAGTCTAACAATGCATCTAACAACTCAGTAACACATTAACATAGAATAAGAATGAAATCTGAGCCTAATAAATCTAGGCTACAATTTTCCTATCTCTACTAGCTCTACTTGTCCCACAACATGCTTGCAGAAGTCAGTAGATTAGAAGAAGTCCATTTTATTGTGACTGAATGAGTACCTCTCCATTGTGAAAAATTACTAGAATAGAATTATTGGGAAGGGCTTCCTACAAGCCATTGCCTTTAATACCACACCGGGAAACGCATTTCTGTTTTCCAGTCAAAGTATGGGAAAATTTGGAGGAGCTTATACTTTCCAAATTATCATTAAGAAATGTATAGAGCACCAAAAAGTACTTCTGTTGAGATGCTACTGCCAGAATCCTGTCATGCTGACAGAGACTAGACATTATACCTAGACATACTTTGCTGCCAAAAAAAAAGCTAGTCCTGCAGAAATGTCACTTCTTGGGGAATGGCGAGTTTGCTTTAATCCAGCAGTAGTAAGGATCTTCTGTTACTTTACTCCCTGTGACAGCTATGTCTATTATCTTTTAGAACAGGGGGAAAACCACACAAATGATCAGCATAATATTTTTTTTTTCCTATTGAAAAAAAAAAAAAAGGAAAAAAGTAGTCTTAAAGAACTGCATCCCTAAGAGCAAGAAGTCAGGCAAAGGAAGCAGGAAACCTGCATGAAGAAGCAGGGAGCTTCTGGAATAACTCAGATGGAAGAAGGAAGTTTATAGAATGTGGAAAAAAAAGGACTGGCCTCTTTGGAGAAATGTAGGAGAACTGTCAGAGTATGCAGGGAGGCAATGAGGGAGGCTAAGGCCTGCTTGGAATTAAACCTGGCAAGGGATGTCAAGGACAATAAGAAGGGCTTCTTCAAGCACATCAGCAGTAAAAAGAAGACTAGGGAAAATGTGGGCCTGCTGCTGAATAAGGTGGGTGCCCTGGTGACAGAGGATGAAGAGAAGGCGGAGCTACTGAATGACTTCTTTGCTTCAGTCTTTACTGCTAAGACCGGCCTTCGAGAACCTCAGACCCTGGAGGTAGGACAGAGATCCTGGAATAAGGAAGACTCTCCTTTCGATCGCGGAGGTTCAGGTTAAAGATCATTTAAGCAAACTTGAGACCCACAAATCCATGGGCCCTGATGGGATGCACCTGTGAGTGCTGAAGGAACTAGCAGATGTTATTGCGAAGCCGCTCTCCATCATCTTTGAATGGCCATGGAGAACAGGAGAGGTGCTTGAGGACTGGAGGAAAGCTAATCTCACGCCAGTCTTCAAAAAGGGCAAGAAGGAGGACCTGGAAAACTACAGCCCAGTCAGCCTCATCTCCATCTCTGGAAAGACAATGGAACAGCTCATTCTGGACATCATCTCTAAGCATGTAGAAGAAAAAAAAGATCATCAGGAGTGGTCAGCACAGATTCACCAAGGGGAAATCATGCTTGACCAATCTGATAGCCTTCTACGATAGGATGACTGGCTGGGTGGATGGGGGGAGAGCAGTGAATGTTGTCTACCTTGACTTAAGCAAGGCTTTTGACACTGTGTCCCATAACACCCTCATAGGTAAGCTAAGGAAGTGTGGGTTAGATGAGAGGACAGTGAGGTAGATTGAGAACTGGCTGAGTGGCAGAGCCCAGTTGGAGGCCTCTAACTAGTGATGTTCCCCAGGGGTCAGTACTGGGTCTAGTCTTACTCAACATATTCATCAACGACCTGGATGAAGGGACAGTGTGCATGCTCAGCACGTTTGCTGATGACACAAAACTGGGAGGAAGGGCTGACACGCCAGAAGGCTGTACCATCATTCAGCACGACCTGGACAGGCTAGAGTGTTGGGCAGTGAGGAACCCGATGAAATTTAAAAAGGGTGAGTGTAGGGTCCTGCAGCTAGGGAGGAATAACTCCATACATCAGTACAGGCTAGGGGCTGACCTGCTGGAAAGCAGCTCTGTTGAGAGAGACCTTGGAGTCATGATGGACAACAAGTTGACCATGAGCCAGCAATGTGCCCTGGTGGCCAAGGCAGGCAATGGTCTCCTGGGGTACATTAAAAAGAGCATGGCCAGCAGGTCAGGAAGATCATATTCTCCCTCTACTCCGCCCTGGTGAGGCCACATCTGGAGTACTGTGTCCAGTTCTAGGCCCTCCAATTCAAGAAGGACAGGGAACTACAGGAGAGAGTCCAGCAGAGATGATCAAAGGAATGGAGCACCTCTCTTATGAGGAAAAGTTGAGAGACTTGAGTCTGTTTAGCCTGGAGAAGACTGAGAAGGGATCTCATTGATGCTTATAAATATCTAAAGGTTAGGTGTCAAGAAGATGGGGTCTGGCTCTTCTCAGTGGTGTCTGGTGACAGGGCAAGGGGCAGTGGACACAAGCTGGAACACAGGAAGTTCTGTTTGAACATGCGGAAAAACTTTACTTTGAGGGTGACAGAGCAAGGGAAGAGGCTGCCCAGAGACGTTGTGGAGTCTCTTCTGGAGATATTCAAAACCTGCCTGGATGCATTCCTGTCCAGCCGGCTCTAGGGTCTTGAATTAGATGATCTCTGAAGGTCCTTCCAGCCCCTACAATTTCATGATTCTGTAATTCTATAGTTTTTACTAAGTCATCACAAACACCTTTTCAGTATGCTCTACTTAAACATTTAAATTTCATTGTTATAGAACAGGACAGATTTTATTTGTACAATCCTCCAAGTACAGTATGTCTTCTGTATGCAAAAAATACTTATGTTATAAACATTCAGAATTTATTTAACTTACACACTATGGAAATGTAAGCATAAAAATAAATACCAGAAAGCATTCAACTACATAAACTAATGTTATTATACAGGCATGCAAGCATCAGAAGCGTGCAGAGCTGCAGTTTCCCACACTAAGCCTTTTGGGCTGTGCTGTACTCTGAAGCAGAAGACCAGCTCTGAATCCCTGCATCTTTATCGCGAACGGACATTTTTAGAGTTCAATAGAGTTCAAGTGAAATTTAGATCTCATCCCAAAAAAGAAAAAAATAGAAAAAATCTTCACCACCAAATCCATGACAGACACATGGCCACAAACATCCTCCACAGTCTTTCCACTACGTTTTCCTTGGTATCTTAAAAAAAAACAACCACCAACTCAACCAACCCCCAAAAAAACCCAATAATAAAAAAAAAAAGAATTGAAAAGTGCTTTCATCTGCTGAGTATCTACTACTTAAAATGAAAGTAAATGCAGCAGGAGAGCCCCCCCACCCCCCCGTTTTTCTTTTTGGGTGGGGTGGTGGTTTGGGGTTTTTTTTGGTTAAACTGAGCAAGCACTAAACTGCAGTGTTGTTAAACTGACAATCTCTTCTGTATATTTTGGAATTGTCTCAAGAATGCCTTTTGTATTCTGTCCTGTATGAAAGATCTCATATTGTTAGAGCTCCAATAACACTTCTCAAAACAGCACCAGCTGTTGTTTCATGAGAAAACTGCTAAAGATAATTAACAAAGAGTCACAATGGACTTAAGTCTTCTGCTTCACAGTGAGTCCGGTTTTTGTTTGTTTGTTAACAGGTTACCTAATTTTCAAAGTCTGGTTTGCAATCTTAATGTTGTCAATTTTGAATTTTTTTTTTAGACAGTTTGACTTTTCCAACATTCCTGTGACATTCATGACTTTGCAGATTCTTGATAGTCTTTCAGCCTTTCTAACCCCTCAGACTGATGACAAATATACGCATCCACATACATGTAAGTCAGCAAGATCACCATCCTTAAGAAGTCTGGAATGCTATAATCTATTGCACTGTGCATCCTTTATAGACATGCACTTACACGTCACACTGCGAATTCAGATGTAACAAACATCTTAAACACCCTTAACACACAGCGTAGTGATAACTGTATGCAAAAACCATACTGATTCTCAGTTGATATCAGTTACTGCTCAGTTTACTACATGAAGTCTACTGTGTATGCTATCACAACCATGTGTTATTACAGAAGCTGCTTTCTCCAGTATGATTGCAATGATTGTGGAGTTTCTCTTTGGGAGTTGTTTTTGTTATCCATTTATGTAGTACTGTGTGAAAGCTATAATAATTCTTCCCTTTTGAAATCTCAAGAATCAGAACTCAAGTAGTCTTTAATAGACAATAGTTTGGCAACAAGACTTTTACTGTCTACCTTCAACCGAAGAACTCTCATATTTGGTTTTGGCATCTTCTTTCTTCCCAGATTGCAATTTTTTTTTTCCTTTTTGCAGTCTCCTCCATTGAAATTTCTGCATATATCAGAGCATGCATGACATCCATATTATGTCAGAGACTTTTATTGCCTTTTTTAATGAAAAATGGATCATGTAGTCTTCCTTTGTGTTTTGAAATCACAGTGAGTCACCATGCTGAGTTTGGTTACTTATGCTGCAAACACCTGTAGTTCAACATGCTAAATTTCAACACACATTTGATAGGAAAAGTTTGGCAGCCCCACAGAAAAGCTATTGCTATCTAAATAGACAATAAAATGTAAAGCTAGAACAAAGAACTTAGGTTTCAGCATCAGTTTCAATGTTGCCATAACAGGAATATATATCTTTATCTTTCTTTACTTCAAGGAAAAGCTTTACTTTTATTTAAGTAGCTGAATTTCACACTGTCAGAAGTAGTTGAAAATCCTGAAAAATGTGAATGTCTCCCCACTTACACGGACTTAATCCTGTATTGGCCACTGTCACCTTCTCCTCCACACTGTAAACTATGTCCAAACAACACTAACCCAATCTCCTTCCATGACAAGGTGACCCACTTAGTGGATGAGGGAAAGGCTGTGGATATTGTCTACCTAGACTTTAGTAAAGACTATGACACCGTTTCCCACACCATTCTCCTGGAGAAACTGGTGGCTTGTGGCTTGGACAGGCATACTCTTCGCTGCATGAAAAACTGGCTGGCTGGCCGGGCCCAAAGAGCTGTGGCAAACAGAGTTAAACCCAGTAGGAGGCCAGTCACAAGTGGTGCTCCTCAGGGCTCAGTACTGGGGCCAGTTCTGTTCAGTATGTTTATCAATGATCTGGATGAGGGCATCGAGTGCACCCTCAGTAAGTCTGCAGATGACATCAAGTCGGGCAGGAGAGGGAAGGCAGGCTCTAGAGAGGGATCTGAACAGGCTGGATTGATGGACTTAGGCCAACTATATGAAGTTCAACAAAGCTAAGTGCCTGGTCCTGCACTTGGGTCACAAGAACCTCAAGCAGCGCTAGAGGCTTGGGGAAGTGTGGCTGGAAAGCAGCCCAGTGGAAGAGGACCCAGGGGTACTGGTTGACAGCCAGCTGAGTAAGAGCCAGCAGTGTGCCCAGGTGGCCAAGAAGGTCAATAGCATCCTGGCATACATCAGAAATAGTGTGGTCAGCAAGGCTAGAGAAGTGATTTTCTCCTTGTATTTGGCACTGGTGAGGCCCCACTTCACATACTGTGTTCGGTTTTAGGCCCCTCACCACAAAAAAGACATTGAGGTGCTGGAGCGTGTCCAGAGAAGGGCAATGAAGCTCGTGAAGGGTTTAGAGCACAAGTCTTACAAAGAGCAGCTGGGGGAGCCGGGGATGTTCAGCCTGGAGAAAATGAGGCTTGGGGGAGACCTTATTGCTGTCTCAAACTACCTGAAAGGAGGTTGTAGCAAGGTGGGGGTTGGTAACAAATAATAGAACAAGAGAAAACAGCCTCAAGTAGCATCAGGGGAGGCTCAGGATGGATATCAGGAAAAAATTCTTCACTGAAAGGGTTATCAAGGATTGGAACAGGCCACCCAGGGGTTGAGTCCCCAACCCTGGAGGTATTTAAAAGGTATGTAGATGTGGTGCACAGGGACATGGCTTAGTGGTGGACTTGACAGTGCTAGCTTAATGGTTGGATTTGATGATCTTAAAGGTCTTTTCCAACCTAATTGATTCTGTGATACTAAAAAAACAAACAAACAAAAAAACCAAAACCAAACCCAAAACAATGAAACAAATAGGCAAACAAAAAATCAATTTTTCTTTAGTCTGCCCATTCTTTCTTCCCCATATTAGGTGGGGAAAAAAAGGCCCATTCTCTAGACTGTTCATTTATGCTTGTCTGCTAGAGAAGAGACATCAGTATGTGAACAAGAAGTTACCTTCACCTTGGCTTTGTCTTTTCTGCCTTAAAGGCAAATGAAGCCTTGGGACATAAGAATTTAGAAACTTACATGTCATGTGTCCTACATTCCCTAAAAAAAACTGTAGGATAAGCACATTTAGTGGGACAAGAGAGTAAGTTTTGAGTGTAATTAAGCTGTAAAACCTAGGGAGGTTAATTAAGTAATGAAATCCAGGGAGTAGTAGATTTTCTACCATTTACAGTTCAAAACAAACTGCCTCTTCTGAGGAAGACGTGCTATACATCAAACAAGTTTATACATGCAATATGGTAATCCTAGGTAGTTTTATGGGTAACACACACTCGATTGTAGTGTGGTGTTACATATTGAATCATAATGGCCTTAGAAAAATGATGAATACATTGTTACCTAAAAATTTTGCAGTTTTCCCAAAGAAAACTCAGGCTGAGAATGCCTCCCACCATGAAAACAAAACTGGAGGGAGTTTCAAAACAAACCGCTCTCCTGCTGTGTTTAACAAATGGTTTGGCCATCCTGCCAAGATTAAAACACACAAAAGTAACAGTTCTCTATTACCACAGCAAATTTCCATAGAGCATTGCATACCATTAGCGGCATGAACTACACCTTTCTCTAGTATCCTCCACAAAGCTGACTGTAGAAAGGAGTTCCCAATAAACTCACCCAGAACTAGTCTCACACCAGTGAGACAAGTTCGTTTATTTTAAGCTCCTAAATTTTTTATCTCCTGGTTTGGACAATTTGCTCTGGGCTCTGAAAGCATCATGTCAGAGTTTTGTGTTGATGATTCAATTATTCTATAACTTGAGGATGGTCAGACTTTCCCATTACAGAAAAACACAACAGTCAATTGCTGCCAAAAGGGAAAAATCCTTTCTTTCTTCTCTCCTCCCCTGCTTCTCCGCTTCATATAGGGGAATCACACCAACCTCATAATAAACCAGTTCAAGGAGCAAACAGAGCCTTCCCCTCATTTTTCATCAACTAGAAGCGATCAGTTACCTGCTGGCTCATTTTTTTGAGCAAGCTTCATAGAGAATCAGATAAGAACTGGTGCAACAAAAAGAGCAGAAACATGCAGCTAAAATAACAAACCCCCCCATACTTTTCAGCAGATACCATTAGATTTCTTAGTTGCACCACTAAATTATATTTTTAGAATTACATAGCTTCATCTTCCTATTAAATAGCAAAACAAAATAATCATCCTTATTTTAGGACTATTAATGCACAATATAGTAGCACAGTAGGCTTAAATGAAAATTTAGGGATTTGCTTTCTCTACCAGACTTTTCAAAAGTGAATACCACTACTCTTGTGCAAATACATATGCTCACTATAATTGCTTCTGACCAGAAAATTACATTTAGTTTTAAATATGAATTCACTTATATTTATATTAAATTACTACAGCAACAGTTCTGCTTTTTTTTTTTTTTGGCACAGATTTGGATACAATCAGCAGTACATTCAGATCCTGGCCTTTACTATTTTCTTTAAAAGCAAATATCTAACATCTGCCTATGCGTGACAATTTAACTGCATTTTACTGTTAAATTTTTTAAGGGTCTGAAATTTTTTAGTTGTCTATCAACTGACAAGTTCTATTCCAATACTAAGTTTTGATACTGTTTACCCAGTATCAAAAAGTTAATGTATGGATGCCTTGGTAACAAATTGATCTTTTAAGAATCTGCTTTTCCAGCTACAATTCAGAGACAAGGAAAAAAAAACGACAGTTGAAAAAAAAAAAAAAAACAATTCTTATGGAAAATGAGTTTATTAACGTTAAAATTTATGACAACTTAAGCCAGTTTTCCTACAGATTCTTAGAACTGTGATCCTTGGAACCACTGAATTAAGCTGTTTGATCATGAACAAGCAAATCTGTTTGGTCCACTGTTTCATCAGCCAACTCCATTAGCCAAGAACTCAAGTTAGAGGTACCAATATCAGAACTTTAGGTTATCAGCATCCAGCAGCACCTCTTCATAACTCAGTGTTTCCCATGTCCTTTCCCCTTTTTAATGCTTTACTGCTTCACCAGCTTGAGTGCTGTGTAAGTATTCTAGAGTCTCAGCACATTTACACTTCTCAGTTGCAAACACTACTTTGAAAGGGAACACCACCACCTGATAGAGCCTCCCCATGAACAAAATCTTTGAAACCCATTCAGGCTGTACATATATCCCTAGAACAGCACTGTGACCTTTCCTGCTAGATCCTATGAGTTCCATGGCCAGCTGAACTCACATTTTACTGCATGGTATTTTTACTTTGCTGAACTGTCTTCAGACTAATAAATGAATGGTAGGAAATAACTAGAAAAAACTTCAGGCACGAGCTGAACATTCAAGACACTCATGGTGCAAGAGAATACATAGAGCAAATCAAACAGCTTCAGAATTACTAGTCACGTTACATAGTGACAGAGGAGAGCCTAAACATCACTTGGAGGTTACTTAACTGACTGCACTCTTCAACAGGAAGCATTTCTCCATAGTACAACTGAATTAAGTTTTTGATCTCACAAATGTAATAACTATCAGTATAGTAGGATAGCTGTATCTTTACGTTGTTTACATGGCTACCTTGTGTTGACATACTAAACAGCTGGACTGTGATCCTTGATGGTTTTGTACCTTATATGGTGCCCTAAAAGGAACACAGTATGATTAGTTCATACTCATCTGCTTTTTTATTACTAGAAGTCCCTATGCTACCACATCTGTTTTCTAGCATTCTGCATTTTCAAAATTCATTATTTTCTGCCACATTAAAGTAAGTATGAATCCAGTGCTCTTTTAAAAACATAGCTTGAGTTTAATTGCTCAACTCCTACTATGCATCACCTACTGTTCCTCTGGAGATTTTACAAATATTGAAGTGTTTTATAAGTCTCATAAATATACTATATATTCTATTCTCAAACCTGTGTTAAACTCCATGAGAAAGGAACACAGGTTTGGTGCTCCAGACATTTACAGCAATTCAGAAGGAGGAAAACAGAAGCAGCAACAAGTCAAAAAAGCCTGGGCACTGTTCCAAAACACACCCTTCCTCAGCCACTCATCCATCCATAACAACATTCCCACAAAAGTTATTATGAAAAGATTTTCAGGATTGCTCATTAAAAATGCTGACAATCTCAAAGACAACCAGAACACTTGCAACTTAAGAAATACATCTTGGCAGGTAGAAGAATTCACCCCTCCCCATAAAAGGTACCATATAAAAGACTCAAATATATTTTGAGATAAATCTTTAAATGGTTCAGCGTTTTGATCATCTTTCTGTTACCTGACGTGTATATTTATGACTCAGCTTGCAAAGAAGAAAGTCTACATGGCATATCCCGAAAGATCTAACTAGTATCAGGAAGGGCAGGTTAACATGATACAACTTCAGGTTTGCTTTCTCCCAAGTATCTCGACCACCTCTCTCCCTCTCCACCAGCAAGCCAGGTGAAGAACTTCTCCCCTCTACTGATTCCTCACATGCTTATACAGTCTCTTATTTTTGAGTTTTAGAAAACACTCTCTTCCGGGTCTGCTTAATAACAAAATAGAATAACTGCCCCATTTCTTGCAACTGCTCTACTCCAAGCAACTTGCTTCCACTTCAAGATTATGACATAATACTGCAGAGTTTTCATGACACTATTGTAATACAGCAGTGGTGGAAAAGACTTTAAGATGGGATCACAAAACAGCATATGAAAAAACATTACCACAGCCAACATAGAGCTCCGTGTTGATGCATGGAGGCAACAGCCTGAATGACTGCACACACTACAACTCTCTGTATCAGCTAGTCTCAGACAGCGCTATTTTTCCCCAGACACCTTGCCATTCTTGTATCTTTATATCATGGTAGACAACTACCAAGGGAATAAACACAAGAATGAAATGTTCATACACTACTACACTATCTTCCCTAAAAAGTCAAAATACCCAACAGCTACTACAGATTGGACAGCTGCTTTCCAGTATCTCCAGTGAAGCTCACACTACCAATTTCTCATAGGTAAAGATGCTCTGTTCAGGGGCTGACCCCAGAATTCTAACCGCTCTTACAGAAACATTACAGACCAAGTTATCTGCTTCTAAGAGCTTTTTTCCCCCCTACTTTATCTCAGCTTCTTTCCATTTACAAGAAAATAACTCTTCAGTGTTATCTTATAGCTCCTGCAATTTTGTCATGACAAGAAAATACTATTCTTTGCTCTCTCCTTGAAGATTCCTTCACAGATTGAGAAAGCTGATGAGTTGCTGGCACCTCACTAAGGTAGACATTGGTCCAGTTTTTCACACACCCATACTTCTTGCAACTGTTCAATGTCTTAAAGAAGGAACAGGAAACCTCAAGACTAAATAGGCCCACTCATTCATGCACATCCCCCCCCCCCAAAAAAAAATGTAAAAGAAATCAGTACCTCTTCAAGACACACAGCTACCACGAAAGGAGAACTGCTTAATATCTCAATTGCATTTTTACCTCACAAATCATGAAAAATACTCATAATAGATTAAACAATTTAATCCTCTTTTACACTTTTTTTTCCTACTTTTCAGGAGCTTGTTTAATTATATCCAAAGGAAACTATAGATTTGATGTTTAGATCTGAATCTTTCAAACATCTTCTAACTCAAGCAGCCTTTACACTAACTTTCCTAATTCCCCGTTTTCTCATGTAGAATAAACTAGAATTGCAAGATGTCTAAAGTGTAACAAATACACAGATTTATCAGTTTAATAAAAAATTAATAGTACTTCACTTTCTGTGGCAAACTGTATTTATAGTAAATTGAAATTGCGTTGATGCAAACAGCATTTTAAAATAGCTTTATTAAATGAAACTAGATGAAGTTTAGAAACTAGAAACTAGAAAAAGTTTAACACCATGCATTTAAAAACATAAATTAAAAGGACTCAGTTTGTAAGAGTGAAATCATTTGCAACCACACTGAAGTTTTAAAACTAGCAGACCTGATCCTCACTTATCAGTGAGGAAGGAATCTTTCCCTGCTTTTCACATCAACCTTTTGTGTACTCATTACTGAACTACCTGAAGAAAATCACAAGGAAACATTTTTTGAACAAAAATTAGTATTTCTAAGAGCTGGTCTATTGCTTTGCTTCTGAAGAATGCTTATCTCCTATTTTTAAAAAAAAAACAAACAACAAACGAACATTTGGTATGTTTAATCTTGACACGTCCATTGGTTGCTAGAACTTAAAATATACATTAAATTTCAGTATTTATTTTCAAAGTTCTGTATAAACATTTCATATGCCTTGACTTAATATTCACTTTAAATTTGGGATATTAGCATTAAAATACATTCTTCCAAAATACCTGGGTTTCTCTACATGTACTTGAGAGGACACCACTAGGTCTCTAAGCACAGAATTTTCAAAACAGGCTTCTTCACACAGTTATCCACATTGAGAGCTACAGATTTTTGCTCAATCTGCTTTTGAAAATTTTCAAACCACCTATACAGTGCAGAATAATATTTTCTTTGTGGGTGACTTGCAAGAAATTTACTCTTTAAATTGAAGAAAATTAAGTTTTCTGTACTGGTTTTCATTTCCAAGTTCTCTCTATATGAATTATATATAAAACCCATTCCAAGGGGTAGAATCACTCATATCCATCAGCTATAAATCACATGTGCTGCTTTTAACTAATTGAAATACAAACATGCATTGGAAGACTGCTTTTGCATGTAGACACACAAGACAGTTTATATGCAAGGTGAAAATCTACTTCTGCAAAATAAAGTTTATGAAAATAAAATACTAGATTTAAACAGTAATTTTTTTCAAACCTAAAAATTTTCAAGCCTATCTTAGATTACTTACACGCTCTTATATTTGGAAAGGCTACTTTATCTGTTCAAATAAAGTAGTTCCTTACTTACTCCTTAATACAGCATGGGTAGCTTAGAAATTAAATGCATACACCACAAATCTAGACAGACAGAATATTAGCAGAGGACACATGCTTGGATGTACACCTTCCCCACCTAAAATAATCCCTCATGTTTTTTTTTTTTCAAATCAATCCTACCTTCACCCCAAGATAGATATTCCTTCCGAGTTTATTACAATTCAGTTCCCCACTTCTATGCATTCAGTATTCTTTGACCTATACTAGAACAAATTTTCCTCCCAGCTCAGAATACACAGGATGAGGATGCATGTAATTAAGCTGCCAGACTGGCTCAGTTGCAGTCAAAGAGGTAGCCCTGATCTTGTTCCATCACCAAGCCTCTACTTGGTATCATATCTGTCACTTCTTTGACCCTACATTATTCAGATCTCTAACAAGGACAAGATTGGACCAGGAAGAAGACAACAAAAGAATTTGACTGGATGGTGGCAGGGAGGATAGAGGATAAGAGGTAAAAACTTTTTTTGGCAGGCAAGCCATAACATCTAATGAATCCCTCTTGAGAACTATTGTGTCCGAGGACAGATTGAGCCACAAACATTTCTTTCTAGTGTTAAAATATTCAGGAGAGTCATCACATCTCTTTGCAACACTGCTTCCTTAAGGGCACCAGAATCATAAATTCAACAAGAGCAAGAGGGAATGCTGGTTTCCCTTTACTGTTGAAATAATGCATAGTTCCAAAGCCTACAAAATGCATTATGTTTAATGAAAGTAAATAGTAACATATTGGGGCACCTATTTCAGGTCTGACCTACCTTTCATTGCATAACAAAAACATAAACACAAAACAAACAACAACAACAAAAAAAACAAAAGCAAAAAAACCCCCAACAACAACAACAAAAAAAACAAAAGCAAAAAAACCCCCAACAACAACAACAAAAAAAACAAAAGCAAAAAAACCCCCAACAACAACAACAAAAAAAACAAAAGCAAAAAAACCCCCAACAACAACAACAAAAAAAACAAAAGCAAAAAAACCCCCAACAACAACAACAAAAAAAACAAAAGCAAAAAAACCCCCAACAACAACAACAAAAAAAACAAAAGCAAAAAAACCCCCAACAACAACAACAAAAAAAACAAAAGCAAAAAAACCCCCAACAACAACAACAAAAAAAACAAAAGCAAAAAAACCCCCAACAACAACAACAAAAAAAACAAAAGCAAAAAAACCCCCAACAACAACAACAAAAAAAACAAAAGCAAAAAAACCCCCAACAACAACAACAAAAAAAACAAAAGCAAAAAAACCCCCAACAACAACAACAAAAAAAACAAAAGCAAAAAAACCCCCAACAACAACAACAAAAAAAACAAAAGCAAAAAAACCCCCAACAACAACAACAAAAAAAACAAAAGCAAAAAAACCCCCAACAACAACAACAAAAAAAACAAAAGCAAAAAAACCCCCAACAACAACAACAAAAAAAACAAAAGCAAAAAAACCCCCAACAACAACAACAAAAAAAACAAAAGCAAAAAAACCCCCAACAACAACAACAAAAAAAACAAAAGCAAAAAAACCCCCAACAACAACAACAAAAAAAACAAAAGCAAAAAAACCCCCAACAACAACAACAAAAAAAACAAAAGCAAAAAAACCCCCAACAACAACAACAAAAAAAACAAAAGCAAAAAAACCCCCAACAACAACAACAAAAAAAACAAAAGCAAAAAAACCCCCAACAACAACAACAAAAAAAACAAAAGCAAAAAAACCCCCAACAACAACAACAAAAAAAACAAAAGCAAAAAAACCCCCAACAACAACAACAAAAAAAACAAAAGCAAAAAAACCCCCAACAACAACAACAAAAAAAACAAAAGCAAAAAAACCCCCAACAACAACAACAAAAAAAACAAAAGCAAAAAAACCCCCAACAACAACAACAAAAAAAACAAAAGCAAAAAAACCCCCAACAACAACAACAAAAAAAACAAAAGCAAAAAAACCCCCAACAACAACAACAAAAAAAACAAAAGCAAAAAAACCCCCAACAACAACAACAAAAAAAACAAAAGCAAAAAAACCCCCAACAACAACAACAAAAAAAACAAAAGCAAAAAAACCCCCAACAACAACAACAAAAAAAACAAAAGCAAAAAAACCCCCAACAACAACAACAAAAAAAACAAAAGCAAAAAAAACCCCAACAACAACAACAAAAAAACCCCAAAACACACAAGAAAGGGAAGTGGGGCATGTGGGGCACAAAAAGCAACAGTTTTCTGGTCAACATAATAGCAAAAGAACAGACACTTACTTAGAAACCAGAGAGGAGCACTGAAACAAGACCTGGCAACAATGTCTTCTTCCCCACCCCACCCGCAGACACCACAATATAGCAGAGGAAAGATAAGACAGTATATGTAACAACTGGTACATATATGACAACTGTCTTCCAGGCCTAGCTTCAGCCACTGAAGATACAGAAGGCCTGATCCAGGTAAAAAAAACAAACAAACAAAAAAAAAAAACCAGAAAGAAGAGACAGCTAATTTGAAGCTTTAACCTGGGTCTAGAGAGGCAACTAAAGGTCTAGAGGATTCAGGGGTAGAAACTTCAGCCACCTACTCCTGCTTTTGAAACTAATGAAGTGGTAATAAGCAGCAATAAAAAGAATAAAGAAGAACTATTTACACGCGGTTCACCTCTAGGACAGCATGCTTATTTCTAAAAAGTGAAGATTTGATTAGGATTTGGTCATATTACTAGTCATACTTGCTTAGCAGTTTGTACTTCGTTAGGTAGAATCCTGCCAGCTTACAAGGACAGCCTCATGATACAGCAGTAACATACAATAATTCTTGGGCAGCCCGTCATGTGCCCACACTCTTCCACCAAGTCCTGTCTTGCTCCTGCCCAAAAGCCCCTGCTCCTACATCAGAGTAATGGATGAAGCTCAGGATACAGCAACAGCAGGCAGGTCCTTGGTGCAGGAGAGACCCTGCGCAGACTTCGGATGCAAAAACCTTACCCATAAAGTTAGAAACCACCTTCTTTTTCATAACTGCATGTAATTCTTTCCTAGTTGGCTGAACCTATGAACAAGCATGCTTTTACATCACAACCAAAGCTCAAGTTACACATACAACTCTTTACTAGAATGTGAACACCAGGTTACATATATAGGATTTGCTAGTTCGAAACACAAATTAACATCACACTAAGTTTTAAATGTTTCCTCATCTTTAGAGCTTGACTTACTTCTGTCACCCTTCAATTGTTTAACTCATCGTCTTAAAAAGAAACCACTAACAATACAAAATACATTACTCAGAAAGTAAGCATCCTAGTGGTTTCAACACACTAATAAAAAGTCTAAAAAGATCAAGGTAGTTCCAAAACAACATACAACCAAATAGGAAGTAGTTGCATACCCAGCAGATATATGGCAAGCAGATTGAAACCAGACAGCTGAAACTATTACTGTACCTAGCTTTGTACCTCTCATCCTTAAGGCCAGCATATGATATATACTCATGGACCATCATCTGAACCAACATTTTTTTTTTGGCCTGGCACATTAAACCTATCGTTAGCCACTCCCCCATCCATTTCGGTGCCACAACAATACTGTTCTTTCGGATGCCAGTGTTCTACAAATGACACTGAACAAGTCTGGCATTAGGAACTGGCTCAGAAGTCCTATCTTCAGCATTTAAAATGCATGTGAGAGAAAGAAACAACATCCTACTGTTTTCTGGAAAAATGCGAACACAGATGTAACTAAAATCTATTTATTTCCTTACAACTACTCTGAGATGACAAAAGCACTTTTATTTTTACTGCTTTTAGAGAAGGAAAAGTTTGATTACTTCGCGTTGTAGGAAACTGTTGACTCACCATACTTTCACCCCCATTACATTTAAGAACATGTTACATTAAAAATGTCTACTCGGTGATTTTCACACTTCATTCTGCAGTTTTCTATATAAGCTGCAAAACTTTCAGTTACTTGATCCAACCTAGCCTGTAAAAACCTTAATTCTGAAGAGCTACCCAAAGACCACGGTTGATAAAGATCACATAGTACCGCAGGAAGGAAAGGAGAATAATTTCAGCTTCTCTACCAAGGCTGTTCCCATATCTAAACTGTCTAATTTCAAAAGGCACGCCCAGAAACTTGCTCATTTTTATATACCTTCCCATGTTGCCAGCTTCTTAAAATTAAAAAGCAAATTACCAACATAAAATGCAGTAAAGCCACATAAAAAGTCCACCATCAGAATATACAGGATTTGTTCACCCCAATAATGCTATTCACATTCTTTCCAACAGCTCAAAGATGTAGAAAGACATAACAGAAGAAGTTAGCTATTATTCTCTTTAACAAGACTTCTTAAAAGTTCCTAACTCTGTAAAGCACATGCATCTGAGTAAAGTCGCAGCCACCTCATCATCTACCTATCAAGATACACTGTCTTTTACTCAATCATTAAAGAAGTTACCCTCTATTGAATGCTACACTGCACAAGAGAAAGGCAGGGAAGTTACTGATTGGCTGAATAAGACCCCTTCAGGTCATCTTTGCTCCTCCTTCCTCAGGTCTTACCACAACCAGAGAGCATCCACTATTACTACAGAAGAGAGCATCCCTCTGCACTCTGAGTCGGGGTTAATACTCTCAAAAGACTTTAAAACGGCTCAAAATGATTCACTGGTTCTAGACTCAGTTATCACCTGCCACTTCTCAAGTCTTACTACTTCTGACCAACCCATGAAAAGCAGCAAAAACAACCCTTCTTGGCCTTGTTACAAAATTACAGCTTTAGTAAGATAATGAAATTTAATTCCAAGATGCAAATGAAAGCAGCCCCCTGAATTCCTCTGAAAGCCTTCTCGTTAACCATCTCTGAAGCCTATGAACTTCAGGTATTGTCTTTCCAGACAGTTAGGAAAGAAGTTGGGATCAACACCAAGCCCCTTTGGTAGCCCACCACCCAAGACTTTGCTCTAGCATCAAGAGGCAGCAACTGCGACTTTCGCGGGACGCGGGACAGCCCACAACTCACTTCGGAGGACAGCGACTTCAACACAGCCCTCCTGACCCACCCGCTCCCCCCAGGGCAGGAGGTTCCTTCCTACCCGTTTGCTCACAGGCTAACCTTTTCCTCACAGTCCCGAGCACCCCAAGGAGCCCCTCAGGACTGCAAGCTCCCCTCCTGCTAAGCCCACCCCAAGTCCAAACCCCGGCTGTCTTCTCCCTCTCCCCGCATCCCTCCACAGAGCGGCTCCACAGCGCTTCCCCTCTCACGCCAGCCGGCAGTTTCTTCCTCCTTTAAAAGCCAACCTCCGCTCTTCACACACACACAAAGGATGCAAAAGAAATTAAAAAATAAAATAATAAAAAAAACCACACACAACAAAAACACAAACAACAAAACGCAGCCCCGCAACTTACCACCCAAGTCAGTCCCCCGCTGCCGCCGCCGCCACCACCACCGCCGCCGCCGCCGCCTCCTCCGGACTTTGCCATTTTCTCCCCGTTTCTCCTCAGCCGAAGCGAAGGCGCAAGGAGGCAGCCGAGAGGGCCCACACCGAAGCTGGCGGCGCGGCGCGCCCGCCCTTCGCGCTTCGCCCCGGCCCCTCAGGCGCCGCGCAGGGCCCGGGAGCGCCCCGGGGCCCCCTCGCCTGCTC